>NW_006399938.1:4786480-4804038 GCF_000299155.1 Elephantulus edwardii | reverse complement strand
TGAGTCGAAAGCAACTCCATGGCACATAACAACAACAAGTGAAGGAATTGGTGAAAATCAGGGCCCCAGGAGTTGATGGCAATACCAGTTGACATATTTCAATAAACAGGCACTGCTTTGAATGAGCTCTAGTTGTGCCAAGATTTCTTAGAGACAATGATTCTGAAGCTTCTTTTGATGTACTTTGGCCATGTTGAAAGGAGGACATCATGCTTGGGATGGCGGAGGAACAGTGAAGAGGGCCAGACCCTGGATGTTATGGATTGAATCGGTGACTGGGTTAATGAGGATGGGTGTGTCAGAGACAGTGAGATTGGCACAGGATAAAGCAGGTTTCAGGGCTATTATACATAGGATCATTATGAGTCGCGTGTGAGTCAGTGGCACATAACACAAACAACAACCATTTAAGTTTTTATGAATCTTGAATTTTATTTAGTAGAAGTGACTTTTTTTTTCTTCAAAATTCACATGCTCATTGCCACCACATTTTAAAAAGTTCTCAAAGAATCATGTCTTTTAAAGAATTATTAAAACTTTGAAATGATTTCTTTCCTGCTCACTCAATTATTGATTCTCTCCTTATCCAAAGTGTTGAACTTATGAAGATGGGGTGGAAGGAATCTATTATATTTTGTGACATTAGCAATGTGTTTTTGGTAGTAATAAACACTGAGACGTGTACTGAGCTCAGTGCTCATTATGATAGCTTAAATATATGTCAAGCTGAGTACCTACTATTCAATGATTTGAAATTATATAATGATGAAATTTTGCAGTTATGTAATGATATAGTTATCCTTCGTTTGATGATTTGATGTTGTCATCTTTTCACATTCATTGAATTGGTCGTAAATAGTTTGGTCTTTGGAACCTAAAAAAGTCGATAAGAGGGGAGTGGGTGTATTTTATAATCCCTTACACTATTAAAACCAACACATGAAAAAAAAACCGTCCAGATCCTAACTAGTCAATGCTAACTCAGTGAAACTCTGATCTGTCCTGCACCATCCTCAGTGTCTGCAGCCAGAATGCAAAAAAAATGGTGAGGCTTCATGTTACAAAAATGTTGGGTATGTTTCAGGAACATGTCTTTGGAAAAAAGACATTATACTTAGAGCAACAGTCAGAAATAAAAAGAAGACTCTAAATGAGATACACTGGGATAATAACTGTGAAATAACTTTAGTTGTGGAAGAGATTAAAAAAATAGGTTATCATTAAGAAAGAACAATAATCCCTCCATGGAGTATTTTGGGAAAATTTTTTATTTGCCAAAAGTTTAAAGTTCCTCCAGTGTCCCCCAGATGTTTTACTGCAGGTTTTGCTTTTAGACGTTACCAATGAAATCATTATCAGTAGCATGATGGAAGCAGGTCTAACTTTGTAGCTGTAATACTAATAGCAGATCTGGAGTTTGTAGAGAGTTCCACTGGACGTTTGTTTTATGGATATATGAGTTTACAAGGAGTTTTGCAGAAGAAAAATGGTTAGTGTCCTCTCATTAAGCTATATAGCATCAGAAACCTGATGGAGTGTCACTGTGAGTCTGAATGATCACTGTAATAGTGAGTTTGGGGTTTTACTACTAGACTTTGCTGAGACTATGGACCTCCCTCTTTAGTTGTGCTTATGGAGAATTTTTTCTGTCTTCAGTTTTACAGATTATATTCATTTTCAGACATTTATTTCAGTGTTATTTTCCCAACTCCCTTCAATGAGACTGAGTAATGCATTAGTGATAGAGTAAGGATTGGATTTTTTGTTTGTTTGTTTTGTCAATCTACATCCTATTTGCTTTCACCTGATCTTCTGAATAGTTTTTCAAATATGCATACATAAAAGCCAATACTGCATTAAAAGTGTTGGAACATCCATCAATATTGTTAGGTGTTTACCATGTTGGCCCCAGTCTCATGGACACCCCAGGCAAAATTGAAGAAAACATTCTCTGTATAAACTCTAGCAACATAAAGAAATGATATAAAGTATAGAATAGAGCTCAGGTGTTTTGTTCATAGGGTTGCTATGAGTCATATTTGACCTACCGACACTTAACCAATACTAAGTCAGACTAATGTTATATTCTGGAGGAACATTCTTCTGCATCACTCTTTGTACTCTTGTACATCACTCTTTGCCAGTTTACTGTACTGAGGTAATCTGGACTTACTGTGACGTTGAACCTCGTGCCATTGAAGTGTGAAATACCTAATGGTTTCCCATTGTGGACTGGGTTTGCTCTAGCTCCCAGTTGTAAAACATGTTTGAAATCAGGACTACATGCCTATGGAAACTCTATGAACTTGGAGAAATGACGATAGTTATAGAAAGGCATTAGGTCTTTTATTCATGGAGTCGCTATGAGTTATGCTCAACTCAACGACAATCAACAACAAGAAACCATTTTCTATAATAAATTGAGGATGATTCTTCTCTGATTCATAGGGTTTGTGTTGGGTGTTTTTTTTTGTCTGTTTGGTTTGTGTTTTTTTTAACTGACTAATTTCCAGAAATAGATCATATAGAGCTAAGGAAAAAAATATTTTATGATGTTTTGTGAATGCTTTTCTGAAACATTTTTAGCATTCTAGCAACACAAGCCTCTATTGACAGATGAGTGCTTGAGCTGCAGTGATTATGAATCAAAATCTTGTCTCTTTCATCAAGTGTATTAATACTGAACCATCCCTGCCCTTAACATTAACTCCCATTACCCCTTTATCTAACATTGGAGAATCAGAAAGTTTCATCACACTTTTGAAAAATTATCTCTGCTTCTCCAGTTATTCTTTATTCTAATATCCCCTGAGAGCACTTTATCAGTTTATCATCTCTATAGTTTTCCTTTTTCAGTACCATACACAAATGGAACCAAATAATATGCAGCCAATTCACACTGATTTCTTTTACATAGCAATATACATCTTAATTAATCCTTATCTTTTAGTGGCTTGATTGTTTGCATTTTTGTTTTTTGTCTTGTTTTGTTTTTGAATAGTATTACATTTAACTTTTCACCTACTTTATATCTAAAATGATTTTCATTAGAATTTTTAATTAGCTTATAACTGCATTGAATTTACATTTTAATTAGAAAAGAACTGTCATTTTAAAAATGTTGGAACTTCCAATTCATTAAGTCTACATACATATCTCCATATTCATTCACATCTTTTCTTTTTCTCTCATAGCTCAAAGACCACACAGAACAGCACTGGTAAAGTCAAAGTGTTGTAATCCAGATTAATAAGAGAATACAGTTAAGACAGCTCCCTCCCAAAACATTCAAACACATGCCTCTGCCTCGAGCTTTGTTGTTTGATGTTGCCAAGTCCAAGGTTTCAATTCTGCCAAAACTGGCTATTCCACCCCACCCCCTATTTGTCCAGTAAAGTTCTCATGCCTGTCAATATTGGCTCTCCCCCAATCCTCAAGGTCTCATTTGACATTAAGTATTCAGTTCACCCATAACTATTGAAGTTGTAGGTGTTGCTGCCATGGGTGTAGCTGGAGCAAGAAAAGCATCCTACATTCTCTTGTTGTCTCTTCAACATCACCAGAAGATCGATCTCGATCTCTCTCTGACTTGCTGATTTCAATGGAAAGACTAGCTAATTCTCTTGTAGAATGTTTAAACCGACAATTCTGTTGTAGAATGAAAGATAGCCAATTCCCTTGTGGATAGGCTAACATGTCCCATTTACATATTCTTGTCCTTCCAATAACATCCTCTCTCCTTACTACAATAATTACTTCAGCATAAAATAAACAGTTAATTTCTTAGGTAAGAAGACACTTTTGAATCATAAACCTTAGACACACAGAAAGGATTATATTGTTTTTCTTTTTAGTTTTGTTTATGTGTTGTATTAAATTTTTCATGTTGAACCAAGAAACCATTTGAGGAATAAATCCTACTTTGATTATAATTTATAATCATGTGAATATACTTTTGAATTCAGTTTGTAATTCTTTTGTTGAAGTTTTTTTTTTTTAATCTGTGTTCATAAGGGCTATTGATTAGTAACTTTTTTGTGTCTTTATCTGACTTTTTCTACAAGACAATATCAGCCTCATACAATGTGTTAAAAGTGTTCCTTTTTATTCTGCTTTTGCTAGAAATGTTGGAGAAAGATAGGACCATTTACTTAATAAATATTTGGTAGAATTCCCTTGTTAAGTCATCATGTCTGAGTCTCATTTATTTAGAAGGAATTGTTTCATTAATAATTCAAATGCCTTACATACTATGATACTCATAAAATCTTACTTGTCTAAACCAATTTAACTAGTATGCTTTTGTAGGCATAGATTAATTTTGTATGTTATAACTTGTTCATATTATCTTCCAATGGACACATTTATCTCTAAGGGTTAGGTGTAGTTTTCTCTTTTTTTATTAACCTTACTCATGTATTTGCATTTTTTTCTGATTTTCTTTGTCAGCACAAAGAAAGGCTTATCAATTTTATTGATAAACAAATAAAATCTTCATGTTTCCAATATTTTATTTATCTGTACTTATTCTTTACTATGTACTCCTTTTTTGTAGCTTTGAGTTTGCTTTACTTTTTTTCTAGCTTAGCAAATTATAAAGATAAGTCATTGATGTGTGATCTGTTTTTTTTTTCCACCTTTACTTACCATTATTACCCTGTGGGCCTCAATCCAAAAGGGGAGCACAAATAAACATGTTCTTCACAGTAATTGCTATACTCTGGGTCACTATATGGTTCCAAGAACAAAATATCTACTAAGAAAAGACTCACTTAAAGTCAAGAAAGCAGCAGTTCAATCATCATGAAGAAACAAAATACACTCCTCCTAAAAAAGCAGACCCAATGATAAACAGAAGAAATATGTAGTTGTTGAGTTATTTGAACAATTACAGAAGAAGACACAAAGATGGAAGAAACAATGGAAGCCATTAAGAGAGCAAATACCCCAGAGACAACAATCTAGATGAAATATATTGATGGGGAGAAACTTGAACAGCTGTAGAAGAAAATACAAAGGATGAAAGAAAGAATTGATAATATAAATAATAAGGTACAAGAATTTAAACAGTCATCACAACACAGAGAGGGTACAGCCAACACAGTACTGGAAAGAACAGAAAAGCATGAAAATGCACACTAGAATATTAAAACCAAAATGACAGAAGTGTCAAACACACTGGTGGGACAAAAAAGTAGAACTGAAGATATGGAACAGAGAATCAGTGAGCTGCAGGACAAGAGCCTCACTGGAAAGATACTAGAAGAAAAATTAGGGACAAGATGCAAAGAAAATGAAGAAAACATTAGAATCATATGTGATGACATCAAAAGGAACAACATACGTAGAACTGGGAATCCAGAACATGGCAGTGACAGGGAAATCAGTGAGAAAATTATGGAAGAAATACTAGAAGGTAACTTCCCAAGTACTATGTTGTTGTTATGTGCCATCGAGGTGCCTGTGACTCATACTGACCCTATGTACAACAGCCCTAAACTCTGCCCTATCCTGTCCCATTCTCACCATCTCCGACATGCCTACCCCCATTACCCCAGTCACTGAATCAATCCATCTAGGAAAACAAACAGATTTGTCCTAGAGAGGGTGAAACCGGGCTGCTTCTTGGAGGCAAGGATTCTGAAGCTTCGTCTGACATATTTTGGACATGTTGCAAGGAGGGACCAAATATTATGAAGAATGGGAAAATCCAAAAAGCACAATGAACAACAGATAGACTGGACCCAAAAAGAAAAACATCAAGGCATACCAAGTTAAATTCTCCAAATTAAAAGAGAAATATAGAATACTAAAAGCAGCATGAGAGAAACAAAAAGTCACCTAAAATTGGAAACAATTAGATAAAATTCTGATTTCTCAGAAGAAACCACACAAGCTAGAAAACGATGGAATGGAATATACAGAAAGTTGAAAGAAAACAATTTCCAGCCAAGGATCCTCTGCCCAACAATGCTCTCCATCAAATATGAAGGGAAAATTAGATCTTTTGTAGAAAAGAAGGAACTTAAGGAGTTTGTGAAAACAAAATAATCCACAAGATATCTTACATGAAGTCTTTCATGAGGATATGCCCAAAGAAAGTGGATGGACTATAGTAACCAGAAACAACAGAAAAAGAAACACAGTAAGATGATAATGGTAAAACCTGGCCTAATAAGAATCACACTAAATGTGTTTGGACTGGACTAAGTGTGCCAATTAAGAGAAATAGTAGAATAGATAAAAAAGCAAAGCCCATCAAAATATTGCCTACAAGAAACATATATAAAAAAAGGAAAAGAAAGGCAGACTTAAAATCAAAGACTGGAAATAAATATATCAAGTAAATGGGAACCTCAACAATCTCTGATAAAATAGACTTCAGAGGGAAAACCACCATAAAAAATAAGATACTAATTAAAGGCACAATAGATCAAAAAGATACAACCTTTGTTAACATTTATGTTCCAAGTGACAGACCTGCAAAATGCATAAAACAACAGTTAACAGAATTGGAAAAGTAAATAGGTAGCACCACAATAGTGGTAGAAGACTTCAATACACTATTCTCACCAAAGGATATGTGAACCCAAAAGTAATTCTACAAAGATGCAGAAGATCTAAATTATACAGTCAGCCAACTCAACCTTGTGGATGTATTCAGGGTACTGAACTCAACTAAAATTCAATTCACTTTTTTCTCAAGTGTACATGGCATATTCTCCAGAACTGATCATATATTAAAACACAAACCAAGCCTCAACAAATGAAAAAAACTTTGAAATAATACAAAATGTCTTCTCAGACCACAATGCCAAAAATTTAAATACTAGCAATAAGAGGGTAAAGCCTATAAAAATCACTCATGTAGAAACGAAATAACTCTTTGCTAGACTATGATTGGGTTATAAAATAAAGAATGAAAGAAAAAAATTCCTTGAAACAAATGAAAATGAAATACAACATACCAAAGACTCTGGGATGTAACTAAGGCAATGTTCAGAAGGCAGTTCATAGTAATAAGCACACACATTAAAAAGAAAGACAGAATAAAGATCAATGATCTAACTCAACACCCTCATCAAATAGAAAAAGAACAATTTAATCTTACAGCCTTTAAAAGATAAGGACAAGAACTAAAATCAATGAGACAGAAAAAGAGAAAAACAATCTAAGTCATCAATAAAACCAGGAGCTAGTTTTTCAAACAGGTCAATAAATTTGAAAAACCATTAGCAAATTTAACAAAAGGAAAACATAAAAGGAGAAGACATAGATAACTCAAATAAGAAATAGTAGAGGTGACATCACAACAGTAATAGATAAAATGGAATGGATAATACCAGAATATTATGAAAATCTATACTCTGGTAAGTTAAAAGACCTAGAGGAAATGGATAAATTCCTTGAAATTCATCTCCTACCCTTAAACAGACCCATCACCAAAGGAGAAATTGAACAGGTCATAAAAAGACTTCCCATAAGAAAAGAACTGGACCAGATGGCTTCACAGCTGAATTCCATCAAGTATTCAGAAAAGATCTATCATCAATTATACTTAAAATATTTAAAAAAATATAAGAAGAAGGAACACAGCTTGATTCATTCTATGAAGCAATCATAATCCTAATACCAAAACCAGGCAGAGATATTACCACAAAAGAAAAGTACACACCAATATCTCTTCTGAGTTTAGACGCAAAAATCCTCAACAAAGGCCTAGCCAATGGAATCCAAAGACGCATTAAAAAAAAAAACAAAACAAAACACCATGACCAAATAAGATTCATAATAAGTATGCAAGATGGTTCAACATAAGAAAAATAATGAATGTATTTCACCATATTAACAAAGTAAATACAAAAACAATATGGTCTTAGTAATTGGTGCAGAAAATACATTTAACAAAACCCAACACCCCTTCCTGAAAAGATACTCAGCAAAATTGGAATAGAAGGGAATGTCTTTATCATAATGAAAAGTGTATATGCAAAACTGAGAGTCAATATTATTCACAACAAAGAAAGAATGAAAACAAGTATGAGACAAGAATCCTCATTGTCATCACCTCTATTTATTGTATTGGAAATGTTTGCTAGGACAATACGACAAAAGAATGCAGATGGTATGATAATGTACATAGAAACTCCCAAGAACTCTAACAAAAAATTGTTAAAGCTAGTAGATCAATTTGGTAGATATACGATCAATAACCAAACATCGGTGGGAAAGCAATGCCATTTACAGTACTCAATCACAAATTGAGATATTTGAGAGTAAACCTAACTAGAGACACAAAAGACCTGTATAAAGAAAACCACAGAATATATTTTGTGAGACACAATAAAATAGCCAAATAAATGGAAAAATGTTCCCTGTTCATGGATAGGAAGAATCAATATTGTGAAAATGACAGTCCTATCAAAAGCAATTTACACATTCAATGCAATCCCAATACAGATATCAAATTCATTTTTTAAGGAGAACAAAAGGGAAATTACCAAGTTTATTTGGAAAAAAAAGAGATCCCAAATAAGAAAAAGCAACTCTGAAAAGCAAAAATAAAGAGGAAGGCATAGAAGTCTAACCTCATTACCTACTATGTGGTGATAGTAATCAAAACATCATAGGACTAGTACAATAACAGGCACAGAGACCAATGGGCCATAATTGAATATCTAGAAATGGACCCAACTATATGTGCATCTATGATACACTGATATTTGACAAGGAAATAAAACCTATCAAATGGGGAAATTACAACCTCTTCAACAAATAGTGTTGGCAAAACTGAACTGCTATCTTCAGAAAGCTGAAAGAGGATCCATAACTCACACCATACACAAAAATCAACTCAAGGTGAATTAGATAACTGAGAGTAAGACCAAGAACCAAAAAAGTTCTTTATAGACAAACTGGAATCAAGCCCTAGAAGAGACTCCAAATACATTCAGAAATGCTCACTCTGGAGAGGATAAAATTGATGAATGGGACCCTCTAAGGATTAAATCTTTGTGTGCATCCAAAACATTTTCCAACAGAGTGAAAAGAAAATCTATTGATTGAGAAAAAAAATTAGCAATAACATTTCATACAAGGGTTTCATATCAAAAGTTTACAGAATCCTACAAGGCCTCCACAAGAAAAAAGAGTGATAACACAATTACAAAATGAGCAAGACATGGAAAATATTTTCATGGAGGAAGATATTCAGATGGCCAACAGACACATGAAGAAATGCCCAAAATCCTTGACAATAAGAGAGATTCAAATCAAAACCACAGTGAGATACCATCTTACTCCAGAAGTGGCAAAGTCTAACAGAATAGCAAGTAATAAATGTTGGAGAGGAGTAATGAGATAGGAAGTCTTATACATTGTTTGTGGGATTTTAAAATGGTACAACCACTATGGAAAGCAATTTGACATTTCCTCAAAACGCTGAACATAGAAATTTTATATGACCCAGCTATTCCACTACTTGGAATATGTTGTTATTGTTAGGAAAATCTGCTGTCAGGGACCTTTCCAGAGTATTGAAAAGCAACAATGTCAGTCTAGAGACTAATATATGCCTAATCAAGGCCAGTGTCTTCACAATTATTTGTTATGCATCAGAGAACTGGACAATAACTAAGGATGACAGAAGAAGAATTGATATTTTTGAGTTGTGGTACTAGAGAAAATTCTTGAACATACCATGGGCTTCCAAGAAAACAAGTAAGTCTGTTTTGGAGAGGGTGAAGCCAAGGTTCTTGGAAGTTCTGTCTCACATACTTTGGGGACATGGCCAGGAGGGACCAGTCCTGGGAGAAGGACATCGTGCTCAGAACAGTAGAAGAACAGTGCAGGAGAGGAATATCCTGAATGATATGGATTGATATAGTAATTGGGACAATGGAGGTTGCTGTGTCATCGTCAGTGAGACTGGCTCAGAACAGAGCAGGATTCAAAGTTGCTCTGCGTAGGGTGAATATGAGTTTCAAGTGATTTGATCACACATAACTACAGCAACGAGCATTAAGAATTTTTAAATTTTAAATTTATAAATAAGTTATTTATAATAACAATTAAAAGACCATTATGAGAGTGTATGATTAAATTGTACAATATTTTAAAACATCTTTTTGTAATTAATAATCTTCTTATTTTTATTAATTTCATTTGATTATATTTAAAAGGGAGATCTGGTAACTCTGTAGTGAGTTTTGCTACAAACTAAAATACACCAAGTTTGGAATGCACCAGATTCTTCACTTGGAGAAAGATGGCCAATCTTCTTCACTAATAATTACTGTCCCTGAAAACCCACATGCAGGTCAAGTATGAATTATTTCCATCTCAATGGTACAAAACAATATAAGAGGAATGATATTTAATAGCCTAAAGCTTTTAAATTTTATTTGTAGTTTTTTAAATGAGCATTAATTATGAGTTATATGTATTTTGTTGTTGTGAAATATCTACAAAAGACTGAAATTAGGACATTATTTCCATTCCTAAATTCACAATAAATATTTTTAAAGCAGGTTCCATTAAAATACTTTCTAGTAAGTTCAAATTGAATTTGCAAGCAACTTTGAATTATTATGTGACCCTACTGAAGTTTTGGCAAAAGCCATTTATAGCAATTATCAGAATTTTAATAATTCAAGGCTAAGTAAGCAGTTAAAAATGAATTGTTTAAACATAATACACTTAATACTATCTACTTAGATCAAATGGCAAATACATTAAAGCATTATAATATTTGCTGGTAGCTGAATATTTTTCAAACAATAAACATTATTTCTGGTTTGGCCTTGAATACAGTACCATAAGGAAAACAGTTAATTATTAAGATGAGTTTAAAACACAATTTATTCCTCATTTTGTACCATAGAATAATTACGGTGTTGAAACGTCTAGACTTCAATTTGTTGTAAATATGGTTGTTTTTAAATATAAAAATATAACAATCAACTCCTTTGTTCTTTTTAAATTCCTAGGAGTACTCTATTGCAATGTTGGCTTCTTCCTATTTCTGTTCTGAATTTACTTTTATTTGTAATTTGTATTTTCTTTCTCAAAGAATTATCAAGTATCTTTTTAGTAGTTTTATTTTATGATTTCTGTCTTTTGATATACATAACTCTGATGGCATTTTGTACAACATATTGAGCTGCTAACCAAAAGATGAGTGATTAAATTCACCAGAAGGTCCTTTCTGAAGCAAAGATGTATAGTATCCTCCCATCAAGATTTACAGCATTGGAGAAGCACTCTAAGTTGGGATCTACTCAAAAGCAGTTAGTTATGAACTTCAATGTACAAATCTCTGTATCTCAGTTCTATTTTCCTTAGGGTATATTCATAGCAGTAGACTAATTGGGTCATATGGAATTTCTATGTGGCGCTGTTTGAGGAAACACCAAACTGCTTTTCCAGAGTGGTTGTACCATTTAACAACTCTACAAATATTGTATGGCAATCATGTTGTTGTTATGTGACATCTAGTTGTCTGTGACCAATAGCAACTCTATATACAACAGCTCTGAAGTCTGCCATGTCCTGAGCCAATCTCAATGATTCCAACACAACAGTCTCAATTGCCCCAGTTATGCATCAATCCCTCTCATCTAGGATCTTCCTCTCCTGTGATGTCCCTCTGCCCTTTCCAGCATGATGTCGTTTTCCAAGGACCAATCCCTCCTGGCCACATGCCTGAAGTATGTGATACGGAGTTTCAAAATCCTAGCCTCCAAGGAGACACTTGATTTCACCCTCTCCAATACAGATATATGTGTTTTCTTGGTATGCTCAAGACTTCCCTAATACACAATTTGAAGGCATTGACTCTTCTGTCAACCTTAGTCATTGTCTAGCACTCTGATGCATAGGCAGTAATTGCAAATACCATGAGTTAAGATATAAGATCACAGTTAGTTGTTAGTTACTGTGAAGTTATCCACAACACATAGTGACCCTATGAACCTTGCCCTATCTTGCATCACCCTCATGATGCCTGCAATGCTCTAATCCATTGTTACAATCACATTATTAATCCATCTCAATAGTAATCATCTTCTCTATCACTGACTCTCTTCCTTTCCAAGCATTATGGCTTTTTCAAAAGACTGTCTGCTACTGATAACATTCCCAAATTGTGTAAGATATCTTTTCACAAGCTTTGCCTCTAAGGAGAAATTTGTTTGGTATTTTGACAGTCCATTCAATGACGTTTGCTAACGCTACAATTCAGTGACATCAATTCTTTGATTTCCCTTATTCATTGTAAACTTTCAGCACTCAGGAACAACAATTTTAAAAAATACTGTATAACATAGGAAAGTATAGAGAGTGTTATGCTGAATGAAGTAACTCAATCTCAAAAATACAAATATTGTATAAGACCATTATTGTAAAATTAGAAGAATAACTAGTAAGGATAACTTTTATAGTAAGTGTAAGAGTCTGAAGAGGAAGGAGATAGTGTAAAGGTACTTGGAGTGGGAAAAGAGATAAATATTGGAGTCAAAGAGTTTGAAGGACAGAGAGAGTAGGTAAAGGAATTAGGAAAGATCCAGTGGGGACCTGAAAACAGGGAGATAATGGTCCTAGACCTATAGTTATTGGTTTTATAAAATGCAATATATAGTTATGATTGTAAAAAACAATGTAAATAGCTACCTTTCACTGGCGAGGGAGTGATTTACATGTACTCTCACCCCCATCCCAGCTACTGGGATGGGGTAGAGTCCTGCAGAGAGACCAGGCTTCACTCCTTGGACTGGGGAATACCCACTGGTAAACCCAGCCTCCCATGACCATATTGGTCCATTTCCTTTCACAGGTAAAGGAGTGATGTACGCTCCCCCCACTCCACTTCTTTGCCTTCAACCTTTGGGAGATCACCAATATAAAAAATCCTGTAGTGTAAGAATGAATTCAAGGACATGCCACCGAACAATCTCATAAAGTAGAGAAGAAAGTTACTTCAGCCTTGAACAATACTGTCTAGCTACATCAAATGGGAATTTTTTTCCATTCTTTGTCACTTATATTCAGTAGTTTGGTTTTTTTTTTTTACCCTTTCAATGCCAGACATGGCGAGGAGTGATTACAGCTAACTGTTAAAACATTTGTTCACAACATATACCCCCTTTACCACTTGACCCCAAACTGACTCATTTTGTGTGCTTTCATTCGTTCGGTCTTTTTTTAATACACCACCACCAAGACTGGGTGGAGGGAGTAAGTGTAAGAGAGATGAAGGGGAAGAAGCCCAGGAGGCCAGAAGACGAGGAATGCTACAAGCCACAGTAAATAAGAGCTGTATTTAATTTAAAAAAGGGGGGAAGGGGTGTACCCCACAAATGATACAGTACTAGGATACACAATTAAATCCCATAGCGTAACTGAAGGCTTTCACTGTGTTTGACGTCATCACAATGGAAGCCATAAAAAGTGGAGTAAATGTTGATACAATGTTGATACAGTCCAGTCTAGTCCATTAGGCAAGATGGCGCAAGAATTCATTTAAATTAAAAGTGCCCTACCCTTACCTAAATGGCTAGCAGACATGGAGAATGACACAGGGGAGAACTCATGACGCTTTCTCCATGTAGCTATAAAAACGTGTTGTCAAATGGCAGATTCTTAAACACTGGAAAGGGGTGCCACAATGGACCTCTCTCTTTTATAGGTACGAATGCTAGATTCAACTATCTCAACTAAGCAGGAAGTGAGCTCTTCTGCTGGAAATGCCAACCCTAATTGACTTTGTCTTGAAATATATACAGATTGTTTGTAGTAGCTACAGCAATGATATATTCCTTAAGATGCCAGGCTGTATGAAGTATATTTTTGTTGAAGTCTAGGCTGTCAACACTTATTCCATCCTTCTTTCGCTTGCCACTTGCACAGACTTTGCGTGACTTCAGAACTGTACGAGGTTTGTTATTTTTCCCGGGATGCTTCTAGGGTTATATCTCGCTTTGTGTTCCTGTCAAACTTTCTGAAGAAATTGTTTTAAGTTTCAGTCATGACAACACTGTCGGATCCATTCCAACAACATTCAAATTTGTCAAATATGCAGTCATTTTCATATAATGAACAAAGTTTACTTCTGAGCTATTCATGTACTTGGTACATTTCCACAGGTCTGTTTTCCATATTTAAGTCCCAAATTTTGACTGACAAATAGTCTCTAGTCATCATATATCAACCACTATGGATGAATTTTACATCAGAAATAGAAGAGATGATCTCAGAAAAAGATGACCTGTTGCTGTGATCTTCAGGTTCTTAAAACAATTTAGAATGCCTATCGCAGAGGTCAGATGCCCTCATGTCACATAACCGAGTCATTCTTTACTGCTGCTATATACAAACGTGTTACAGTTGTTTGGATGGAATTCCTCTACTGTAATCACCTCCAGGAGCTCTTCCATATAGGCAGGCTTAATGCCCACAATATTAAAACTCCTGTCTGTAATTTCCAGATGCCAAAGATTAATCTGCAAATCATCTGCAGATAAATAGGTTTCATAATCACTATTAATAGAAGTAGAGTTGGTGTGATATGTCTGAGCATTGGCAAATATTCTTCGTGGACTGGCTTCAACCATTAGATCCATGGGCCTAAAGACTGGTACTCATAGTGTAGTAACTGTAGTAGGACCTCTATACCTTCCATCTTCCTCTTCTAAGTTATAACCTTCTGGTCTTTTATCTTTCACTGATTTTCCATAATTGTATTCTATCATTGGTAAACAATAAAAACTGAGCAGCATTTTTCTGGGGCAACCACCTAATTCTGTTGATCTTTTCTTCTATTTCTAAACTTTTCAAGTAGTCAAACTCTGGTTCATGGCTCTGGAAGGTGCTGTAAACATTATATTCTCCTCTGCTATGAGACTGGATTTTGTTCTCCTGCTCCTGTTGAAAGATGACAACTCTACACCTTTATCTCCTGTTTCTAGTAATTCTCCAGAACGATTAAATTCTACCATAGAGATTATATCTGCTTTTGCTACATCATCATCTACAGCTCCTTTCACCTGAGAAAACCACCACTGAATATCATTCCCTCCTCCAGCTCCTGCCATGTTGCACTGCAAATGGTGACCCTTCTGGATTCCTCGGGGTCTCTGCTTCCTGAGCTCACTCCCTTCACCTGGGTATGGGGGGGTAGAGAGAGCGGATGGCGGCGGATGGCACCTGTGGGGTCAGGGGACCGGGGTACCGGGGAAGAAGGAAAGAGGAGCAAGCAAAGAAGCCTGAAGAATGTTGGATTTCACTCTAATGTGTCACTGCCCTTTCTTTTTCTCCAGGAGCGACGGCAGTGGCAGGGACAGGCTACTCCACTTTCAAAATGGCCCAGATGGGATTTCTAAAGGCCAAGCTGAAAAGGTTGAGTGGAGCCTCAGTTTCTGGGTTATGTTTATCTCATATTGTGAAAACAAAAGAGGAACACCTATATACAGGTCCTTCACATAACACTACCATACCCTGGGATATAATACAGTTACAACAATCTAACATCTACTAAGAAAAGACTCATATAATGTGAACAAAGCAGCAGCTTACCTCAAGTCATTACGAAAAAACAAAATAGCACTCCTCCTAAAAAAGCAAATCCTATGAATACCTTAGATAGAGAAAAGAAGAAATATGTTGATGTGAAGTTATTTGAACAGCTACAGAAGAAGACACAAGTAATTGGAAAAGAAATGGAAGCCATTAAGAAAACAAAGACCTCAGGAACAATAAACTAGAAGAAATATATTGATGAAGAACAACTTGAACAGTTACAGAAGAAACTGCAAAAGATGAAAGAAAGAATTGATAGTATAGATAAAGAAGTACAAGAACTTAAACAATCATCACAACACAGAGAGGGTACAGCCAAGACATACTGCAAATAGCAGAAAATCATGAAAATGCAATCCAGAATATTAAGACAGAAATGGTAGAAGTATCCAACATTCTGGTAGGACCAAAAAGTATAACTGAAGATATGGAACAGAGAATCGGTGAGCTAGAAGACAAGACCCTCAGTGAAAACATGTTGTTTTGTTGTTAAGTGCTGTTGAGTTGCAGGCGACTGATAGTAACCCTAGGAATGAAAGAAAGGACACCTCCAGTGTAACTTTTGTCCTTCTTCCAGGTTCATAGGGTTTCCAGAGGCAAGCTGTTTTGGAAGTGGATGCCGCTCCTGCTTCCAAGCTTGTTTTAATTGGGGAGCTTCACCAAATACCGTCTACCATCAGTAACCATTCTCACATTTGACATCAGTGTCACAGTGTTTGACTTCACAACAACCACGAGTCACCTCTGTACAGCAAATGGACATGGCAGGTTTACAAGACCTAGAAGAATGCTTCAACAAAAACAATTAAAGGCAGGCCTGAGGCCCACGGAGTAGAGTCACTCACCTTTGGCTTGGGAGCATGGCTTTCTGTCTGCTAGGTCAACTGCTCGCTCTCTCTCTCTCCTTTTGTTCTGGTGGTGGTGTTGAGTGCCGTCGCGTCACAGGCAACTCATAGCAACCCTATGGACAAAAGTCCTGGACACCTCCTGTATAACTTTCATCCTTTCTCCAGGTTCATAGGGTTTCCAGAGGCAAGCTATTGTGGAAGAGGATGCCACTCCTATTTCAAAGCTTGTTTTAACTGGGGAGCTTCACCAAACACTGTCCACCATGGGTAACCATTCTCACATTTGACTCATCAGTTTCACAGTGTTCGGTTTCACAGCAAGTTACCACGAGTTACCTCTGTACAGCAAGTGGACTTATCAGGGTTACACTACCTAGAAGAACATTTCACCATTCTTCTATGTGAAAACATAACAGAAATAAAAATAAGAGACGAGATGTAAAGAAAAGGAAGAAATATTAGAATCAGGTGCTATGACCTCAAAAGGAACAGCATACATATGATTGGAATTTTAGAACATGGAAGTGACACAGAAGTCACTGAGGAAATCAATGATCTAACTCAGCATATTCAACAAATAGAAAAAGAACAACAATCTAATCCTAGAGCCTCTAAAACAAAGGATATTATGAGGATAAAAACTAAAAGCAATTAGAAAACAGAAAAAAACAATTGAAACCATCAATACTAGTAGTAGCTGGTTTTTCAAAAGAGTAAATAAAATTGACAAGCCACTGCCAAATTTAACAAAAGAATAAAAAGAGAACACATTAAGAAATTACAGACATGAAATCACAACAGAAGTAGAGGAAATGAAACTGATAATATTGGAATACTATGAACAACTATATTCTCATAAATTTGAAAACCTAAGGAAATGGAAAAATTCCTTAATACTCATCCCCTACACAGATTGATCTGGACAGATGTAGAATACTTGAACAGATCCATCACAAATGAAGTAATTGAACAGTTCATAAAGACTGCCCCATAAGAAAAGTCCTAGACTAGATGGCTTCACAACTGAATTCTACCAAACACTAAGATTTAGACAAGATCTATCACCAATTCCATTCAAAGAATTAAAGATATATGTATACATATTTATATTATATTTTATATTAATATTTTATATTA
>NW_006399938.1:4783373-4786210 GCF_000299155.1 Elephantulus edwardii | reverse complement strand
ACACACACACACACACACACACACACACCCCACACACACATCATGACAAAGTTGGATTTTTAACAGGCATGCAAGGATAGTTCAACTTAAGAAAAACAATTGGCAAAATTCACCATATTAACAAAGCAAATAGCAAGATCCATAAGATCTTAGCAATTGACACAGAAAAGACATTTGAAAAAATCCAGCACCCCTTCCTATTAAAAACCTTCAGCAAAATTGGAAAAGAAGGGAATTTCCTCAACATAATGAAAAGTATATATGCAGAACCATGAGCCAATATCACTCTCAATAGAGGAAGACTGAAAGCATTTTCCTTGTGAACAGAGACCAGACAAAGATGCTCACTGTCACCACTTCTATTCAATATTGTATTGGAAGTACTTACCAGGGCAAAATGACAAGAGAAGGAATGAAAAGGCATCCCAATCAGCAAAGAGATGGTTAAACTATCACTACATGCAGATGACGTGATAGTGTACACTAAAAACCCCAAGGACTCAACAAAAAAACTGTTAGAGTTGGTAGACTAAATTAATAGAGTGGTGGGATATAAGATCAATATCAAAAAGTTTCCTCTCCAGTAACAAAAGCAAACAAACCAAGAAAGCAATACTATTGACAATTGTCATCCACAAATGGAAATATGTGCGAATGAACATAACTAGAGACACAAAAGAACTTTTAAAAAACCCTAAAGAATATTTCTGTGGGACACAATAAAATACCTGAATAAATGCAAAAAAAAGTTTCCTGTTAGTGGATTAGAAGTCTCAATACTGTGACAATGACAATCCTGCCAAAAGCAATCTACATGTTCAACACAGTCTCAATACAGAAACTAACTTCATTTTTTAAGGACATGGAAAATGAAATAATTAAGTTTATTTAGAGAGGACAGAGACCACAAATAAGCAAAACACTTCTGAAAAACAAAAATTAAGTTGGTGACATAGCACTCCAGCTGACCAACTGACTGGAAGAGATCGATATTTGTTCCTATTCCAAAGAAAGGTGACCCAACAGAATGTGGAAATTATCGAACCATATCATTGATATCACATGCAATCAAGATTCTATTGAAAATTACCCAACAATATTTGGAACAATATGTCAACAGAGAACTGCCAGATGTGCAGGCTGGATTTAGAAGAGGTTGTGGTAGTAGGGATATTATAGCTAATGTTAGATGGATCTTGGCAGAAAGCAAAGAATACCAGAAGAATGTGTATCTGTGCTTCATTGACTATGCAAAGGCTTTTGACTGTGTGGATCACAACAAGCTGTGGCTGACTCTAAGAGTGGGAATACCAGAACATTTGATCGTACTAATGCGAAACCTATACTTGGACCAAGAGGCAGTCGGGCAGTCGTCAGAGCACAGTAGGGAGACACTGAATGGCTCAAAATCAAGAAAGGGGTGCATCAGGGATGTATTTTATCTCCATACCTTTTCAATCTGTATGCAGAACAGATCATCTGAGACACTGGGCTATAAGAGGAGGAATGTGGCATCAGGATTGGTGGAAAAATCATCAACAACCTGCATTATTCAGATGACACACTCTGCTCACTGAGACTGAGGAGGACCTGAAGGGCTTGCTGCAGAAGGTCAAGGACTGCAGTCTTCAATATGGATTGAAGCTCAATATCCAAAAAACAAAGATTCTCACCACTGGGCCAATTGGCAGCATCAGTGTGGATGGTGAAGGGATTGAGATAGTTAACAGTTTTAGTTTACTTGGTTCCACAATCAACACTCTTGGTAACAGCAGCCAGGAAATCAGGAGATGAATTGCATTGGGAAGGTCAGCTGTGAGGGACCTCTCAAGAGTACTGAAGTGCAACGATGTCAGGCTGGAGACTAAGGTGCACCTGATCCAGGCTATAGTATTTGCAATTACGTGCTATGCCTTGGAGACTTGGACAGTGAATAGGGATGATAGAAAGAGAGTTGATGCCTTTGAGTTGTGGTGCTGGAGAAGAGTGTTGAATATATCATGGACTGCTAGGAGAACAAACAGGTTTGTCCTGGAGAGGGTGAAGCTGGAATGCTCCTTGGAGTCAAGGATTCTGAAGCTTTGTCTGACATACTTTGGGCATGTTGCAAGGAGGGACTGGTCCTTGGAGAGGGACATCCTGTTTGGGAGAGTGGAGGGACGGTGCAGGAGATGAAGATCCTCGATGAGACAGATCAATTCTGTGAGTGGAGTGTGGGAATGAATGTGTTTGAGACAGTGAGGTTGGCACAGGATAGAATGGCTTTTAGGGCTCTTGTATGTAGGGTCGCTATGAGTCGCAATCGACTCGATGCCACATAACAACAACAACAACAACATACCGTTCAGTACTCTTCAACACCAAAATCCAAGGTATCAATTCTTCATCTTCCCTCTCCATTTTCTTATTTTTTGTACACCTCTCAGATGCAACCCAAGTGATTGAAAAGAAGACCCAATTGGTGTGTACCTTAGTCTTCAAACTGACATCATTGCTCTTCAGTATTTTGGAAAATACCCTAACTTGCCTAATGAAATATAGCTCCTGGCTGCTGGTAACAAAGGTGTTGATTATGGATTTGAGAGAGACAATGACAATTTCAATCCTTTCTCAATCTATAATGAGGTTGCCTATTGATGCAGTATTTTCTTGATACTGTAAAGTATCATATTGAAGACCACAATCTGTAGGACATGCCTCAAGTCCTCACTTTCAGCCAAAAAGGTTGTGTCATCTGCATAATACAGGATGATGAAACGTCCTCTGATTCTGACGCTGCATTTTCCTTCATAGAAGCTTGCATTCACAATAGCAAGGAGTCGGAAACAACCTAAGTG
>NW_006399938.1:4769315-4782508 GCF_000299155.1 Elephantulus edwardii | reverse complement strand
AAAATTAATAAAATATAATTATAGAAAAAAAAATTGTATGCTCAGCATACTGATTAAACATGTTTGGAAATAAGATAAAACTCTGACACCCACCTGTCCTGATTTTAAAGCATGAAACGTTGTCTTGTTCCATTCAGACCACAGCTTATTGGTCTAGGTATAGATTTCTTATGAGTATTCTTAAGGGATCTGGAATTTCTGTTCTTCTCAATGTTAGCCATAGTTTGCTGTGGTTCTCAGAGTCAAAAGCCTTTGTATATTCAATAAGAGCATAAAATTCTTTAAATCCATTCTTAACTCAGCAAGCAAGGTTCTATCATCTGCATAATGTGGGTTGTTGATGAATCTGCCTCTGATCCTGATACAGCATTATTTTTCATAGAATCAAGCTATTTTAATTATTTACTCAGCATACAGATTCAATACATACGGATGAATGCTATAACCCTAATGTCCACATTTCCTAATTTTAAATCATGCAGTGTTTCCTTGCTTTGTTTGGAGAAACAGATTGGTTTTAAAATTGAACCCTGATTTTGAAATTAAATCGCTTCTACGGATTCCTATTTTATAATTACATTTAACTGTGGCTCATTCTCGGGTTAATGCACTATTTTTAGTTCTGTTGTAAAATTAATTAAATTGAGATACTCCTAGAGCCAAGGACAATGTGAGGCTTAATGTTCTAATTGTGACAATAGCTATAAACTATGAATTTTTAAAAGAAAAATCTTTGATTTAATTGTTTTATGATATCATAATGTATACTATCCTGAGTTTTTCCAACATAAATTAACTTAAACAAATTATGAATATTATAATGTACTAATATTCATAAATAATTTTTCCTTCATAAAAATGTTCTTTTTTTCCTAAATTCAACAGGATTCTTTAAGGTTCTACTTGCCTAGATCTAAAAAGACCATCCTTACTTAGATCTCTATGTGATAAGTGCATGGACTAAAATTGGAAATCACTGAGAAGCACTTGTAGAAAATAAAGGATATTTCCAAAATTTCATTTTCACATAAAAGTCAATTTTGTTTCCTAAATTCATCCATGTGTGACAGGAAACAGGATTAGTACAGAAGCCCATACTGATGGTTAAATTGATGCAAAGATTTATAATAAATATATTTTCATTAACAGGTTTCTATGGGT
Organism: Elephantulus edwardii; assembly: GCF_000299155.1. Lineage (NCBI taxonomy): Eukaryota > Metazoa > Chordata > Mammalia > Macroscelidea > Macroscelididae > Elephantulus > Elephantulus edwardii. The sequence continues at coordinate 4,781,347 of NW_006399938.1, read as the reverse complement.
GATGGGTGATGGCTGATTATTGCTGAATATCATCTTAAAACAACTAGAACAACTGACAAAGAACTGCCAGAAGTTCAAGCTGGGTTTAGAAGAGACCGTGGCACTAGGGATATCATTACTGATTTCAAATGAATCCCAGCTGAACTCAGAGAAAATCAGAATTCCTATAAGTCCAGGAATGATTAATTATGTTCATGTAAAACCTATGCCTAGACGGAGAAGCTGTTGTATGAACAAAGCAAGGAAACACTGCATGATTTAAAATCAGGAAATATGTGCATCAGGATTGCATGCTTTATCTATATGCATTGAATTTGTATGTTGAGTAAATAATTAAAACAGATAGATTCTATGACAAATAATGTATTATCAGGATCAGAGGCTGACTCATCAACAACCTGCACTATGAAGATGACACAACCTTGGTTGCTGAAAGTGAGGAGGACTTGAACCACTTGGTGCAAAAGATCAAACACTACAGCCTTCGATGTGGTCTGTAGCTCCACATCAAAAAAGGCAACTTCTCACAGCTAACCTGATAAGCAATATCATGATAAATGGAAAAAAGGTTGAAATTGACTAAAATTTCATCTTGTAGGATCCACAATCAACACCTTTAGTACTATTAGCCGGGAGATAGAAAGAGATACTGCACTGGGAAAATTCTCAGTCAAGGCCTCTCCAAATTACTGAGGAGTAATGATTTTTGAAGTGTGAAGACTGAGATGTGTCTGATTCAAGTAATCATCTTTTCAGTCAAATACTATGCATCTGAGGGGTGGACAATGAATAAGGATGACAGAAAAAGAATTGATGCCTTTGAGTTGTATTGTTGAAGAAGAGTACTGAATATCCTAAGAACTGCCAAAAGAACAAGCATATGTCTTGGAAAATGTGCAGCAGAGTTCTCTTTTGAGGCAAAGATGGCGAAGTTTATTCTCACATACATTGGGCCAGTGTCTAGGAGACGCTTTTATTTGTATGGGATATAATGCTTCGAAAAGTAGATGTGCAATGGAAGAAAGGAAGACTCTCAATAAAATAGATTGACACAGTGACAAGCAATGGGCTCAAAAGTGTCAAAGATGGTGAGGATGACACAGTACAGTAATGGATTCAGATCTCCTATTCACATGGTTACTATGAGTTGTACTTGACTTGACGGCACCTATCAGTAATATGAGTGATGGTAATAAGACATTTTTTAAAAAAATATATTCTTCATTGTAAATTACTCTATAATGATAAGTAGATATCTGAACAGTAAAAATTGCTGACCTTGACTTGCAATAGGTAATATTTCAAATTAACTTTCCTTCAGCATGATTCGCATTATGTGACCTTCAGGTTTTTTAAACACTATGACCTTCTGTGCTCTCATAAACATAAGTATATCTTGAATTATAACTCATATTAATACTTTGTGCAAAATATGGACATCTAGAAAACAACCTAGAATTGGTCATTGAACAAAATAAAAACCTTATTTATTATGTATTTATTACATATGTTACAACATTAAACAAAGTGCATAATTTTTTGCATCCATATTTTGATTCCTAAAGAGATTAGATTGAACGGTTAGAAGCACAGGAATTAGAAGAACCATTTTTTTCTGTTTTTAAATCCATTTTTCTTATGTACAAGATGGCTCAGTAAGAAAAGCTGTTTTACCAGAGTATTTGTCTACTGTTGATTCAATTTATTCTCTATATTCTAAACACATGCAATTTTTTTCATATTTAGTGCATTCAAACTATATACATAAAATCTAAGTATAGATTACACTCAAAGATAACATCTCTATTGACAGAATGTGAGCTAATATAGGAATGAACTCACTAACATCACTAAGATGATTTGGTGAAATTCTGATCCGAGGTATATTTGTGTTTTCAGTTTAAATCCAAAAGGTCTGTTCCTCTGTCCTTTTTGTCTTTTGTATCTTGGGAAAGGATATTATACTTGAGAGATTCAGAGTCAGTGAAAGAGAGAAAGACCATCAATGAATGTCACAGTGCCTGCTACATCAGGCTTAAACACAGAGATGTTTGAAGAATGGCAGAGGACTGAGCAGTGATTCCTTCTGTTGTATTTGAGGTATCTATTGAGAAGAGTGTTGAATATACCACAGACTGTCAGGAAAACAAGCAGGTTCATCCTAGAGAGTGTGAATTCAGGCTGCTTCTTGGAAGCAAGGATTTTGAGGCTTTATCTGACATATTTTGGGCATGTTGCAAGGAGGGAAAAATACTTGGAGAGGGACATCATACCTGCAAGGGTGGAGGGACAGAGAAAAAGAGGAAGACACTGATGAGATGAATTGATTTGTTGACGGGGTAATGAAGGTAGGTGTGTCCGAGACAGTAAAGTTTGCACAGGACAGAGAGGGCTTCAGGACTATTAGACATAGGGTCACTAAGAGTTGCAAGCAACTTGATGGCACATGACAACAGCATGAGTCTCTCAATTGGATAGCATCTAACCACAACAACACAGCCTCATTTCTCCCAATCCTCATATTTGATTATTATATTTCAAGAAGACTCTTGAATAGAAATGAATCTGTAACATGGTAACAATCAAAAATAATATTAGGTCCCGTTACTTGGGAAGTTTTGAGCAAATGAGTAAATGAGCAATTCACACTCTGAGTTTATTATTTCAGAATTTTTTCTTTTTTCCCCTCCTAGTCATGATGTCTCTATCTCCAAAGTAGCTTCAAACTTGTATTAATTGAGGTGATGTTGTTGTTGTTAAGTGCAGTCAAGTCGTAGGTGACTCATAGTGACCCTATGAGTAATATTGAGGTGATACACTTCTTATCACTAGAAATACTTATGTTAAGTCTTGTGGGATGAATTCTAACCTAAGGGAGAATTAGATTTTACATTAAGGAAGAGCATATAATCATGAGAGTGTCCTGATATGGACACTTAAGGCTAAAGGTTCAACTACTAACAAAAGATTTGTGAGTCCGGTCTACTCAGTGTCACCTCAGAAGTCAAATCTGGCGATCTGTTTCTTTGTAAAAATTTTTTTTTATTATTAATTTCAGTGAAAATTAACAGAGACTTTGGATTTCCATTCACTCATTGTTGCACTTTTCTCAACTCCCAACCCTCCCCCCTAGTACACTACTCTCTTGGAAAAGTAAAAGAAAAATTCTTTTATTGTTTTACAATCCCTCCCCCCAGGTCCAATCCACTATGTAGCCTTCGTTCTGAACTCTGTCATGACAAAAATACCTAATCACATATCCCTTTTAAATAGTTTTCTCCCTCATCTGTTTCAATGCAGTATACATTATTTAACCCATCTTTCTCAGTCTCCCCCCCCCCCAACCCCGAGGTCAGTCCTGGTTTACAACAGTGGCACCATGTAGTATTTGTCCTTTTGTGACTAAGATACTTCACTCAGCATAATGTCCTCTAGGGTCACCCATTTTGAATAATATTGCACCAGTTTCTTGTTTTTCAATGTAGCGTAGTATTCCATTGTGTGAATATACCACAGCTTCTTTATCCATTCGTTTGTTGATGGGCACTTAGGTTGTTTCCAACTCCTTGCTATTGCGAACAAAGCTATGATAAAATGGGTGTGCACATGTCTGCTTGGGTGGCAATTATGGTCTCTTTGGGATATATTCCCAAATATATGGTATCTCTATTTGCAAATTTTTGAGAAAGCACCATACCTCCTTCCACAGTGGTTGCACCATTTGATACTTCCACCAACAATGAATAAGGGTTCCAGTTTCTCCACAACTTTGCCAGCATTTGTTGCTTGCTACTCTTTTAAATTTTGCTATCCTTATTGGGGTGAGATGATATTTCATAGTTGTTTGGGGATCTTTTCTTAAAAGTCACAGACTTAAAAACAATATAAAGTAGTTTTAGTTTTTATTCTGGGGATGTTATGGTTAAATATTGGGAATAAATAACAATGTCAAGTTACTAACTTTATTGTTAATCACTATTGACTTATTGCTGCATATATCAGTGATTCATCTCACACTATGTTTCCTTTGTGTACTGCAGATATAAGTAACTATAGGTAGTAAACTAAATCATAATTTTCTGATAGATTATTTGGCCATCATTTACAGAACAGAATATCTTGTTGTTTTGCTAAAAAGTGAATAATTAATGAGGTGTTTTAAGATTTATTATTGTGGAGATGAGAATATTTTGCTTAATTTAATGTAATTTAAAACAATTAAACAAACTTCTTGAATGCCTTTAATGAATTATTCAATCCCAGTTCTAGGTGCCTTAGCCATAACAAAGGGAATTCTGTATTTTCTTTCACAAATAAGAATGTTGTGATTTGAGTTATAAGTGCTAGAATTGCTTTAATCTACATCTACGTCTCTAGATTTCAATATACGAATGATATATAAGCAATGTTTGAATCAAACAAATACACAAAACTTCTTTAACTTATTGTTATATTCACGTTCTTATTTTACTTTGTAATAAAAGTATATATGACTTCGGAAGAAGTGAACAATATGACAGAGAGCCTGGTTGTCATATTGCCTTCCAGGACTTTTTATCCTGTTATAGCCAAATATAACCTCCCCTCTCCAAAATCCAAATGTGCTACCATCTAGTTAATATCAACCCATAGGAATCCTCTAATGAGTTCTCAAGGCTTTAAATATTTATGAGAAGAGATTGCCCTTATTTACCCTCTGTAGCAGCTTGTGGATTCAAATACTGGCTCTTCAACTGGTATCTCCTTATGTATTATGCCATCAGGGCACCTTTTATCCTATTAAAGGATAGTTTATAAGCTTGTGATCCCTATAGTTTTTTGTCTATTTGATAGCAGCATGAGAAAATATTTCAAGAGATGTTCTCTCAATAAAAATTGAAAGAACACCAGATTCTGTGTGAGATTATGAATCCCTAAGTCTTAGTTGTAACAATTTGCAAATTATTTAAGCAATGCATGCACTTTATTCCACCTTCCTGTTGTTGTTGTTAGGTGCCACTGAGACAAGTAGGACCCAAAGCGAACCTTTGAACCAAAGATCTAAACTCTGTTCTATCCTGTGTCGTCCTCACACTTCCTGGCCCACAAAAACTAATTGTGGCAGTCACTGTGTCAATCCACCTGCTTAAGGGTCTTCCTATCCTGCACTAACCCTCCACCTTTCCCAGCATCATGTCCCTCTTCAAGAAACAGACTCTCCTAGCAACATGCCCAAAGTATGTGAGGTGAAGCCTACAAAGTGCACTTTTCTGCACCCTCCCCAAGACATATTTGTTTATGCTTTTGACCATCCATTTGCTGTTCCACGCTCTTCTCCAACACCACAACTCAAAGGCATAAATTCTTCTTCTGCCATCCTTGTTCATTGTCCAGCTCTCAGATGGATCAATTGAAGGAACAGTTGATCAGAAAGAATATGACTTGAATTTGATGCACCTTTGCCCTCAAACTAACATCATTACTCCTAAATAATTTGGAGAGGTCTCTACCTGCAGATTTTCCAAGTGCAATGTATATCCTCATTTCCTGACTGCTGGTAGTAAGGGTGTTAATTGTGGATACAAGCAAAATGAAGCTATTGACAGTTTCAATCTCCTTTCCATCCATCATGATGTTGCCTATCAGTCCAGTGGTAAGAATCTTTTTTTCCTTGATATTTAGATGTAACAGAAGGTTGCATTCCTTGATTTTCTGCAACAAGTGTTTCAAGTCCTCTTGACTTTCAGCAAGCAAGATTGTGTCATTTGCATGAAAGCTTATTGATAAGTCTCCCTCTAATGCTGATGTCACACTGCTCTTTATAGAATCCAACTTCTGGAATAATTTGCTCAGCATACAGATTAAATTGGTATGGAGAGAGACTACAACCTTGACACACATTTTAAACCATGCAGTGTTCCCCTGCTCTGTTCTCAAAACAGCCTTCTGGTCCTGGTGTAGGTTCCACATGAGCACAACTTTAGTTAAGGGAAAACAATGAAACTTGCTTTCAAGATTTTCTGAAAAGATGGAATAACCATAAATTAGTATTGGGATGTTGCAAGTCTTTAATAAATATTCAGTGAAAAATATGTGAGAGGTAGCGCCATCCCAGGAGCCAAACAGAACAAGAGACTGCAGAATTTCAGGTAGAGGAAAACATTCTTGGCTCTCTAGGACAGAGGGCTGACCTGTGAGCCTCTGCATAAGGGAGGCCTAAGCTGGCAGTCCTGATCTCCAGCCATATAAGAGACAAAGGAGGACACTAAGCTGCAGGAGAAAAGGTAAGAGGTGGTGGGGCTCTGTGCCAAGAGGGAGCACTAGCCATTTGTGGAGAGATGGGACTGGGGTGCCTCTAGCGTTGTAGGCTCCTCTATCTGGGGATCCTTCCCTCCATGGCTTCAGGGTAATATCAAGGGACAAACAAGACAAGAGACTTTAGCATGCAGAACTCCAGGCAGAAGGAAGGGATTTTTGTAGCTCTCTGTGAGACAGAGGTAAGGCTGACTTTAGACACCCTGCACACAAGCTGCTTGAGCTGCCAGCCCTGATCTCTAATCTCGCACTACTTTAGAGACAAAGGAAAACATTCTTTAGGAGAAAAGATGCATGAGAAACTGCTTGAGAAGAGCACCTGGTCTCACACCACTCACCACTTTATTTATAAAGTTAGTGTCAGAGCACTATTTCAAGTCTAGATTCCTACAGGGCTGCAGTGCAGAACAGAGAGAACATCAAGGACTTTATGAAAGGCAAATTTTCCCCAAAAGGACTTACAGTGAAGTGAGTAGCTTATCACATTTTAACTTGGCAACAAATCAGTAAAATTATAAAGGCAAGAACCACCACCAACTTTCAAAAACACATTAGAAACAATGTAACAATTATCAAGAAAAATTTCACCTAATGTCAAGAAAGCAACAGGCAGCTTCAAATTCGGTGAGGGAAAAATATTGAACCTTCTCCAATAAAAGCAGAGAATATCAGAGAACTCATGAATAGCCCAGAATCAAGATAGAAGGTGATAGATGTTGATAAGGAGACCTTAGAGTAGTTATGAATAAAAGTACAAATGATGAAAGAAACAATGGAAGGCATAGATAAAGGGAATAACCTAGAAGTAGAGAACCAGAAAAAATACATTTATGAATAGTTGTTAGTTATTATATGGAAATAATGGAAGAAACAATGAAATCCAACAAGAAGTAAGGGCTCCAGAGAAACGGAACCAGAAGAAACATATTAATGAGGAGGAACTTGCACAAAAAAATAGAAGCATTAAAAATATGGGGAAAGAGAAACAGAAGTTAAAAAAATCATCACAAGATAGAGAAGGTACTCCCAACATAGTGCTAGAAATAACAGAAAAGCATGACAATGCAATCCTGAATACAACACTGAAATGACAGAAATGTCCAAAGTATTTGAAGGTCAAAAAGTAGAACAAAAAAGATAGAGCAGAGAATCAATAAGCTGGAAGACAAGAACTTCAATGGAAACATACTAAAAGAAAAATCAGAGAAGAGACATAAAGGAAATGTTAGAATAATGTGGGATGTCATTGAAAGGAATAAAATACATATGATTATAATTCCAGAATATGAGAGTAATAGGAAAATCACTAAGAAAACTGGAAGGGGTACTGAAAGAAAATTTCCTAGTTATTATGAAGGCTCACCACAGTAAGCTCAACAAATTATCTGAGAAGCTAGACTCTATGAAGCGGAATGTGGTTCAGGATTGGAGGGTGACTCATTAATAACCTCCTTTATGCAGATTACACAACCTTACTTGCTGAAAGTGAGGAAGACTTAAAGCACTTGTTACACAAAATCAAGCAATGAAGCCTTCATTATGAATTGTGTCTCCATATCCAGAAAACAAAAATTCTTGCCACTGGACCAACAGGCAGTTCCATGATGGATGGTAAGGAGCCTGAAAATATCAATAGCTTCATCTTACTTGGATCCACAATTAATACCCACAGTTCTAGCAGTCAAGAAATAAGAAGAAGCATTGTACCAGGAAAATCTGTGGTTACAAACCTTTCCAAATTATGGAGAAGTAGTAATGTCAGTTTGAGAACTAAGGTGCATCTGATTCAGGCCGTAGTCTTTCTGATTACTAGCTAAGCATTTGAGATCTGGATAATGAATAAAGATGCCAGAAAAATAATTGACGCCTTTGAGCTGTGGTGTTGGAGAAGAGCACTGAACATCCCATGGACAGCCAAGAAAACAAAGAAATAAGTATTTGAGAGGGAGCAGCTGGAGTACACTTTGGAGCAAGAATGATGAGGTTGAGGCTCAGATGCTTTGGACATATTGTTGGAGATGTTATTCCTTGTAAAGGGACATGACGTTGGGAAGGTGAAGAGTTGGCAAATGAGAGGAAGACCCTCAAATAGGTGGACTGACAAGGTGAGTGCTGCAGAGGGCTCTTCTGTATCAGGAAGTGAGGATGACACAGGATAGGACAGAGTTCAGATCTTTTATTCATAGGGTTGCTATGAGTCTTCCTTGCTAAATACATAAAACAACTGTTAATAGAATTGAAGAAAGTGATAAATAGCACCACAATATTAGTAGTAAATTTTAACACACCACTCTTGCCAAAGGATAGGTCAACACAAAAAAAATTTAACAAAAATACAGAAGACTTAAACCACACAGTAAGCTAACTTGACCTTTTGAATGCATTCTGAACACTGCAACCAAGAAAGCTCAAATCACTTTCTTTTTAAGTGCTCATGGTACATTCTCCAGAATTGATCTCATATTAGAGCACAAAGCAAGTCTCCATAATTAAAAAAAAAAAACCAACCACAAAACATTGAAATAATACAAAGTATCTTCTCAGACTACAGTCTATAAAAGTAGCAATTAACCACAGGCGGATAATGCTTACAGAGCCATAAATGTGCATGCTAAGTAACATCCTGCTACAACATAATTTGGCTATAAAATAAATAAAAAATGAAATAAAAAAGTTTCTTGAAACAAATAATAATGAAAATACAATGTACCAAAACCTCTGGGATTCAGTTAAGGCAGTCTTCCGGGGACAGTTCATAGCAATAGGCAAACACAAAAAAGTGAAGAAAGAAGCAAAATAAATTATTTGGTCAACACTTTCATCAAATAGAAAAAGTACGACAATCTAACCCAACAATATCTAGAAGAATGGAAATTATAAGAACAAGAGCTGAAATCAACGAAATGGAAAACAGAAAAATGATTGAGAACATCATTAAGATTAGAAAAGAGTCAAAAAGATTGAGAAACCATTGGCAACCTTAACAAAAGGGAAAAAAAGGAGAAGACACAAATAACTTGATTAAGGAATATTAAAGGTGATATCACAACAAAACTAGAAAAAATATACTATAATATTATGAAAAGCAATGATCAAATATATTTGTAAACTTAGAGAAAATAGACAAATTCCTTGAAACTCATCTTGTACCCTGATTGACATGGTCTGATGTAGAACACTTGAACAGACCCATCACAAAAGAAGAAATTGAGCAGATCATAAAAAGACTCCCACAAAATAGTCCTGGACAAGATAGCTTCATAGTTGAATTTTACTAAATATTTAGAGATGATTTATCATCAATTCTACCTAAGTTATTTCCAAAAATAGAAAAAGAATACTCCCAGAGACATTCTAAGAAGAAAACATAACTCTAATAACAAAACCAAGCAAAGATATTAACAAAAAAGAAAGCTACAGACTACTATCTCTCATGAACATAGACACAAAAAACCTTAACAAAATTCTAGCCAATAGGATCCAAAAGTACATTTAAAAAAATAAAAATTAATTCATCATGACCAAGTGGGATTCACAATAGGTATACAAGTATGGTTCAACATAAGAAAAATCCACATTAACAAAACAAAAACCAAAAACGGTATGATCATAGCAATTGATGAAGAAAGGCATTTGACAAAAGTCAGCACCTCTTCTTAAGACAGTCAGCAAAACTTGAATAGATGGGAGTTTCCTGTAAATTTGACTTTTTAAAAAATTTTACACTGATTTACTTTTGAAGTTTGTTTTTCAATTCCGTCTTCAAGATGCCAGCCTCAGGAGCTTCCAAGAACTCCTTAATTTCTTTCTTGCTCATTTCTCCTAATCCAATGAGAATTGATAATTCATCAAAAGGGACATTGTAGAAAGTATTAAACTTAGAATTACAGTTTTAGTAAAGAAAAAGATACAAGGAAGTTATAGGCCAAAGTCAAAGGGATGAGTTCTGATCCAACAAATGTGTTGTATTGCCCCTGTATACACGTCTATCATTTTGACAGAAACTGGAGAAATTTTTATTTACTGAAGTCTCTTGATGGACTTAAGAGTGATTCAATTATTCCCCTAAGGTCAGTTGATGTCTTAAAGTGGATTTTTCCGGTGCCTTCAGTTCTGAATCATCTTATTAGCATAGCAATTTAGGTAAATGTTTTCGAAGTCATTATCAAAAATACTTCACTCTCTGGGGAAATCTCAAAGTTTTAAAGTTTAGCTCAAGGACAAAGAACAAATTATATGGGTAAAAAAAATTCATTACAATGCCAGAAGGGCTTATGTTAAATTGTTAATATTGCCTTCACTTTTATCTTGTTCTAGCTGTGCCTGTCATGGTGCTGCATACAAGTCAGCATCACACCAAAGGTTTTTATCAATTCTTCATTTTTTTTTTCAGCGTTTAAATTACACCTTAAAAAAAATTGCACTGTACCTAACATCCCATAAACAATAGGTAATTTATAAAACTGTTACATTGTTTTTTATAATGCATGTTTATACAGAGAGAACTTTATGGATGAACTAACATTATTTATATGTACTTATTTGTTAATATTTTCACAAGTGCTGGTTTTGCTTTTCAATCTACATGGAAAAGTGAATGTTCAGATAATCAAATAGTCTTTATTAGCAGAGAAGACCCTCAACAAAATGGATCAACACAGTTACTGGAACAATGGACATGAGCATGGTAGAGAAAATGAAGACTGAGTAAAATAGGACATGATTCTTATATGTGGTTTATAGGGTCACTATGCACTGGAGTCCACTCAACAACCCAGAAAAACAACAACATTAAGAAATTAAAACAAGATTGAGTTCTTTGAAAGGAAACATGCAAAAAGTATTCAAGGAATGTTTTCTAGTGTAGATCACAAAACACATTATTGTTACACAATAGAAAAAATGAATGTATTATGGTGACAAGGAGTAACACTCCAATTTCTGCATTTGTTTATTAAAACACAATTGTTTGGATTAATTGAACCATGTTCTATGTTTGTATAATGATGTTGTTATTGTTATGTACCACTGACTCAGAATTTACTCGTAGAGAACCTGTAATGGGTTTTCCAAGTTAATAAGTTTCACAGGAATGGCAACTTTTATGAAATATCGATTCCCATAAGACTAGTGGTACTAGCAAGACAGAAATGAAGAGATTCTAAGGACTCTTGAAACCCCTAAGGGATTTTAAAGACACACCCTTTAGCAGGCCTCCACGTTTGGGTCAAAAGTTCAATTGACAGCCATTTTTTGCGGGTGGGGAAACCCCAACCCATTACACACATCAAACACACCCCAAAAGCTTCCTTTACGTTACCACCTCAAGACGCGAGAAGCCAACTGCTAGTGTGGAGAATCCAGGGCAGCTGCAGACGCAGACACGGACCTAACCTCTCACTACAGGATTTTAAGAACCCACCCTTTAGCAAACAAATCATTTGAAAAGCTGGACTTTATGAAGAAGGTCTCACAATGTTCAGAGAAATATTCACCAGAAACTTGAATTATACAGATGCAAAATTTTGAATACTGAAAGGGAAGAGAACATGAAATACTTGCCACAAAAACCTAAAGACTTCAATATAGACTGCAATTCTGATATCTCAGCAGAAACCATGCAAGCAAGAAGGCAATGGGATGCCATATACAGAAAGTTGAATGGTAACAATTGCCAGCCAAGGATCATATATCCGACAAGGCTCTCTATTACATTGTTGTTGTTGTTGTTATATGCC
>NW_006399938.1:4766975-4767910 GCF_000299155.1 Elephantulus edwardii | reverse complement strand
AGTCTTTTCTGAGACCACAATGCCATAAAACTAGAAATTAACTACAGAAGAGTAAAGCTTACAAAACAACCCACGTGGAAGCTAACTCTCTGATAGAACATGATTGAGTTATAAAAGAAATAAAGAATGAAATAAAAATGCTCCTTGAAAAAAATGACAATGAAAATGCAACTTACCAAGACCTCTGGGACATAGCTAAGGCAGTCCTCAGTTCACAGTAGTAGGCACCACTTCTTTATAATATTGTATTGAAACTGCTTGCTATGAAATACGAAATGAGGAGGAAATAAAAGGTATCCAGATCGGCAAAGAGGGGGTTACATTTTCACTAGATGCAGATGTTATGACAGTGTATGGAGAAAACCCGAAAGACTCAACAAAAAAACTGTTAGAGTTACCAGGCCAATTTAGTTGTGTGCCAGGATATAAGATCAATATCCAAGAATCAATAGGATTCCTCAAGAGTAACAAAGAGAACTCAGAGAAGGAAATCAAGAAAGTAATACCATTTACAATAGCCAACCACAAATTGAGATACTTGAGAGTGAACCGACTAGAGATAGAAAAGACCTATACAAAGAAAACAACAGAGCATATTTGCAAGGAATAGTAAAAGACCTAAAATAGTGGAAAAATGTGCCCTGTTAATGGATGGGAAGACTCAATATTGTGAAAATGACAATCCTACCACAAGAGCAATTTACATGTTCAATGCAATCCCAATCCAGATACCAAATTCATTTTTCAAAGAGATTGAAAGGGTTATTTTCAAATTTATTTGGAGAGGCAAGAGATTCCCAATAAGCAAAACACTTCTAAGAAACAAAAATGAGGTTGGAAGCATAACACTTCCTCACTTCAAAACCTACTGCACAGCAGTTGTTTTGTTGTTGTTGTTATGTGCTGTCGAGTCGCTTGCGACTCCTAGCGACCCT
>NW_006399938.1:4755559-4760953 GCF_000299155.1 Elephantulus edwardii | reverse complement strand
TCAGCCTGGAAACTAAGGTGCGCCTGATACAGGCCATACTCTTCGCAATTTTGTACTATGCGTCAGAAAGCTTGACAATGACTAAGGATGATAGAAAGAGAATTGATGCCATTGAGCTGTGATGTTGGAGAAGAGTATTGAATATACCATGGACTGCTAGGAAAGCAAGCAGGTTTGTCCAGGAGAGGGTGAAACCAGGCTGCTCCTTGGTGGCAAAGATTCTGAAGGTCCTTTTGACATACTTTGGGCATGTTGCAAGGAGGCACCAGGTTTGGGAGGCTGAAGGAACAGCACATAAAAAGAATATCCTTGATGAAATGGATTGATTCAGTGATTGCGATAATGGGAGTAGGGGTGTCAGATACAGAAAGGTTGGCACAACATAGAGCAGAGCTTAGGGCTTTTGTACATATGGTCACTATGAGTCACAAGAGACTTGATGTCACATAACAACGACAACAACAAAAGGAGGTATATAGATCAGAAACATAATAATTATCATAGTGGATATGATTAAATGCTGATAAATGGAAATACTACTTTGGATATTTATTACATTGCATCTATATTTAAAAAATATATGTGGCATTGATTCTTCAAAAATATATGCAGTAGAAATAATTAATACGTGTAATATCTGATTTTTCTACAAAATTATGTCCTCATTTCTTAACTTACTGATGTTGCTGTAGTTATCACATACTCCTAATTTCATAAAACTCTGTCTATAGCTATTAAAATCCACTTCCTAAACCACATGCCTCTGGAAACTATATGAACTTGGAGAAATGACGATAGTTATGGAAAGACATTAGGACTTTTGTTCATAGAGTTGGTATGAGTCGTGTTCAACTAGACAGCAATCAACATTTATTTCATAAGTGAGACAACTCAAGATAGAAAGCTAAATTTATACAAGAAAAAGAAAATGTATTAAAGTACAGAAAAAGTAATACGTGATTTGTTTTTATTATTGATTAACAACTCCTAGCAACCCTATGAACAAAAGGCCTGAAGCTCCTCTAAAGCAATCAATATTTATCAAAGTTCACAGAGTTTCTGGAGGCATGATGTTTAGGAATTGGTTGCCATTCCTGCTGTAAATATAACTGTACATCAAACTGAATGTCTGGTAACAACACTGTAATCCTGAAGGCCCGTGGTCAAAGGCTACAAGCTTCTCTACAGGAGAAGGATGAGAAATCTCTTATCATGTTATTAACTGTCTATAAAAACACACCAAAGAGTCCTTTATGGGTTGATTTTGACAATATAGTACATAATAACAACTGAGAAATGAAGACATTAAAACTGGGATGCTCTATCACTTTCTATTTATTTAAGGCAGCGATGAAACATATGTATTTATAAAATAACATAGGAAGTATGTTGACAAAAATTCCATTTATATTAATTAGAGTAACTTTTACATCTTGGTTGATTTGGCAGTAACTTATGCAAAATATAAATGTCAATTTTAATTTTAAGATTCTTGAATGTTATTTGATGTGAATATTGATGAAGTAATTAAAGTAGAGGAAATTAAAACACAATTCAGCAAAGGTAGGAAGCATTTTTTAAAGTATCATTTTGGAAAGCAATTGAATTTTAAGTCAATGAATCCATAAAGCTAATTGTAAGGGGTCAATCATTTTTTTTTCCAAAAAGTGCATTATCAAGTCCAACATGTGTTAAATTAAGCTTCTTAGCAATCCCTAAACCACCAGTAATAGACAGGTGGTGTCTGTAAAGATACATCAGCCTAGAATTAAATTAGATCTTCTGTGGATGTGAGAACTCCACCATTCAACTACTACTGGCCCTCATGTTGTGTGTTGGGAAGGTGGGTCCAAGTATGTAATTAGAAAGACCAAAGAAAAACTGAAACCTTTGAATTATAGTGTTGTGTCTGGACCACCAGAAGAATAAAATCTGTCTTGGAAAAAGTGCACTTACAAAGTATCTTAGAAGCAAGGAGTACGATTTTGTCTCACATATTTTGTGACCCTGAAGAAATACACCAGGATTGGAAAAGCAGAAGCCAATGAAAAAGAATACTCGAGAAAAGAGTACATGCAAAAGATTATCATTCATGGTGGAGGGAGGGGTAAGGAAATGGGAAAGATCTGGTGGGGACCTGAAAAGACACAGTAATAGTGGGCATAGTGTAAAGGTTTTTAATTTTATAAAGCATGAATGAATGAAGATGATTGTATGAAACACAATGTGAATGAAGAATAGTGTGAAAAAAATACAAATGTTGTAAACTTTTATTTATAATATATATATATTTTTTTTTAAAGAAAAGATTATCAGTAACTCCGGTGAGAGACTACCCTCAGGGAAGGCACAGGAGAGGAGATGCCCTTCTCTCCTTGAAGAGAAACTGCATCAGTTGGGGAGTCTGATCAAAGCCTCCTTGCTAAACACAAAGAACAAAAATAGACATTAGGAGAGGTGGGCCAGCAAAGATGAGATACTCCTTCCAGGCTGCACATGAATAGAGAAGGCACAATTAGGAGAAGAAATGAGCAGCCTCCATCTGCCTTGGAAAGAAATTGCATCACTTGGGGAACCCAATTTTGCCGTGGACCACCAAGGTCAGTAAGAGACTGTAGTAGAATTAGGCTATATTAAAGCAAATTTCCTACAGATTGATACTGAAGAACAGAAAGGATGTGAAGAACTTGAAGAATGGTGAATTTTTCCATTGGAAAAGGTTCAGAAATGATCTCTGGTAGAGTGAGTTGCTTTTCAGATAAAGGGAATACTTTAATCCTTCATTTTATGGATAGCTTTATAAATATAAAGAACTATCAAAAACCAACTCGAGCATAACAAAAATGGCCTAACACATTCCAATAAAACTTCACATAATGTAAAAAAAAAATGCTGTTGTTGTGTGCCACTGAGTGTGAAATTACCCATAGCTTACCCTCCAAAGGCTTTTCAGATGCAGTTAATTGCTTGGGAGGAGATAGCCCATCCTTCTCCTGCAGATCAGCTGGTGGATATGAATCAGGTATCTTTGGGATTACAGTACAGATACTTACCACTAGATCACCAGAACCGTAGGCAGGATCAAACATTGTAAAAAAACAAAACCAGTCTACTCCTAAAAAAAAAATCGGAATATATTTCACACCCAATGGATATCACAGAGACAGGGAGACAGAAGAAATATGGTGACATGGAATTATGTGAACAACTATTGAAGGAGGTACAGATAACAGAAAAAATAATGGGAGCCATAAATAAATAACATACCTCAAGAAAAGGAGCAAGAAAAAAATATATTGGCACACATGAATATGAACTACTACTGAAGAAATTGCAAAATGGAAGAACTGAAACCATATAAAGAGGTATGAGAATTTTAAAACTCATCATGAGACTGAGAAGGTATAGTCAACACAGAACTAGAAATAATGAAAATATAATCCAGAATATGAAGACCAAAAAGGCAGAAATTTCCAACTGCTAGAGGGGAAAAAAAGAACAGAAGAGATTGACACAGATTCAATGAATCAGAAGAAAAGAATGCCAATGGAAACATGTGAGAGGGAAAATCAGAGATAAGCTGGAAGAAAACATTAGAGTCATGTGAAATAATATCAATAGAAACAATATAAGTGTGACTGAATTTCCAAAACATGAAAGGGGTAGGGAAAACAATGAGCAAATTGTGGGAGAGGTATTAGAAAAAAATTTCCCAGATATCATGGAGAATGAAGAAATACACATGCTCAGTGAATCCCAAACAGACTTATATTAAAAAAAAAAATCAAGACATATGAAAGTCAAGTTCTCCAAAATCAAAGATAAGGACATTATATTAAAAACTGTGTGAGAAATACAAAGGATAACCAATGAGAGTAAGTTCTGATTTCTCAGCAGAAACCATGCGTATAAGAAGGCAATGAGATAGCTTATACAGTAGCTGAAAGAAAACAATTGCCAGCTAAGGATTCTATATCCCTCAAGAAGCCCAAAATGAATGTGTGAGAAGAAGATCAAGTCCGCAAGAAATTTTAAGGGAAGTCCTTCATATAAAGACAGCAGAGAAAAGTGACTGAACAATAATAATAATCAGAAACAACAAAAAAAGAAACAGTAAAATGACAGGGATAAAATCTGGTCTTTCAATAATAACATTTAGTGTAAATGGACTAAGTACACCAATTAAGAAAAAAAAAACCCACCAAAACCAAAAACCCACAAAACACAAAATAACCAAACAAAAATCCAATAGCAAATCGATAAACAAAACTCCAATAAACCAAAACACAAAGCCTGTCAATATTTTGCATATAGGAAACGGGTCTCTAAGAAATGAGAAAAAAGATTGACTAAAAATCAAAGGTGGAAGAAAAAATATACCAAGCAAGAGACATCCACAAAACAGTAGATGTAGAAAAATAACAACTGATAAAATAGACTACAGTAATGAAATCACCATAAAAGAGAAGGAAGGACATCATATTATTTTTTAAAGCAAAATAGATCTGGAAGATAAAACCTTGGTAAATATCTATATATCAATGAATAGACATTCAAAATACATGAAACAGCAGTGGAAAGAATTGAAGAAAGAACAGACTACACTTATCAACGGACAGACAACTCCAAAGACATTTCAAAAAGATGTAGAAGATCTAAACTATGCAATTATTTGACTTGATTGTGTAAATGTATTTACGGTATTGCAACTGAAGATAAAGAAAATACAATCAAATGCACAAGAACTAAAGATTGACCCTCCTAAATTTAAAGACCATCTCAGGAGCAGGTTTGAGGCATTGAATACTAATGAGCAAAGATCAGCTGAACTGTGGGAGGACATAAAGTACATCATCCATGAAGAACGCAAGAAGTCATTATAAAGACAGAGCAAGAAGAAAGACCAAATTGAAGGTCAGAAACGACTCTCAATATTGCACTAGAACACCAAGAAGCAAAGGGAAGAAATTAAGATGCTAAGGAGCTAAATATATTTCAAAAGGTAGCACAGGAAGAAAAAGCAAAGTATTATAATGAAATGTGCAAAACACTTGATTGTGCTTATGCAAAACTTAAACTTGGACCAGGAAGCAGTCATCAGAACAGAGCAAGGAAACACTGAATGTTTCAAAACCAGGCACAGTGTACCCCATGGATACATCTTTTCTCCACACTTTTTCAATCTGTATGCAGAACAGATAGATCATTTGAGAGGTTGGAGTCTATGAGGAAGAATTTGACATCAAGACTGAAGGAAGACTTATCAACAACCTACGTTGTATAGATGACACAACTTTGCTTACTGAAATTGAGGAAGACCTGAGGCATTTGTTGCAGAAGGTATTGCACCCTTCAAAATGGGTTGAAGCTCAACATCAAGAAAATAAAGATTCT
>NW_006399938.1:4741291-4746632 GCF_000299155.1 Elephantulus edwardii | reverse complement strand
ACATTAGCTATAATATCCCTAGTACCACGACCTCTTCTAAATCCAGCCTGTACATCTGGCAGTTCTCTGTTGACATATTGTTCCAAACATTGAAGTCATATTGGCTTCATCATAAGATATGCATAGCAGCACGGTATGATCAGAATCATAGTAATCCTGATGGCTTGAGACTTAGGCCATCACATCAGGGGCTGGTCAATGGAAGATGGGTATTGAATGGTGTAGGCAAAAGGAAGAAGAGATGGTGGTGGAGTAAGAAAGCATTGGTGGGCTGTAAAATTGAATCTATTGGTCATTGTCATAACTGGGCAATTGTCTTTCATTGGTTCTTTTCTGTGGAATGCTTGTTTGTCAGATACTATTATTTATAATGACTATAATATATATTATGTAGGATTCCTCTACAATAAGAAAGAAAAAAAGGAACCCAAAAAAGTATTTATAATAGCCAACCACTAAGTGAGATAAACCTAACTTTATAAGGAAAATACAAGAGATTTTTATAAGGAATATTACAAAATACCACTGCAAGACCCAATTAAGGACCTAACTGAATGGAAAATGTCACCTGATCATGGATATGCAGACTCAACATAGTGAAAATGAAAATCCTACCAAAAGCAATCTACATTTAATGAATTCCTAATACAAATATCAAACTAGCTTTTCAAAGAGGTAGAAAAGGCAATTAGCATGTTTATTTGGAAAGAAAATATACCCTGAGCAACTATACCCAATTCGCAAAGAACTCTAAAAAGCAAAAATCAAGTGAAAGGGGTTGTTTTTGTTTTTAAAATTACATTCTGATCTCAAAACCTACTACATTGGTGTAATAATTAAAACATGGTGCTGGTACAATAACACACACTTATACCAATGGAACAGAATGGAGAAACCAGAAATAAACCATCTACCTACCCTACTGGCCTAGTGGCAAGAAACTGTTCTGGAATCCCAAAAGCATGTGGTTCAAACTCACCAGCTGCTCTGTGAGGAAAGGATGGTCATTTTCCTCCTGTTTGGGTAACTCTCTCTGAAAACCCAATGGAGGGTCAACTGTGTGTCGGTACACAACAATAGCACAGCCTACAGTGAACTAGTATTTATCATGGAAGCAAAACCTATCAAATGAGGACTGGCTAACTCTTCAATAGACGATACTGGCAAAACTAGACATCTACCTGCAGAAAACTGAAATCAGGATAATCACCTCAAAATATAAATAAAAATCAACTCAGTATGGATCAGAGACCTAGGGGTAAAGCCCTCAACCATAAAAATAAAAAAAAATTAAAAAAAACCCCCTGAGACTAACCTTGGAAGCCCTAGCCTACAGCATAAATAGGAATGCAAATTTAGCCAGAAATGTACAACCAGGAAAGGACAGAGTAATAGCAATGAATGGGATCTTGTCCCTATGGGCATCAGAAACGTATTCCAACAGGGTTTAAAGAAAATACACCGACTGAACAAAACCATTTGCCGATGACATCTCAGACAAAGGTCTCATAATTAGAGTTTACTTAGGGTCTACTAAAGGAAAAGGCTAGTAATCCAATCATAAATGAACAAAAGATATGAAAAGATTTTTCTTCAAAGCAATATATTAAAATGGTCAACAGACACATGGAATGCTCAAAATCACTGGCTATAAGAGAGATGAATATCAAAACTACAATGAGACACCACATTAATCCAGTAGCAGTAGCAAAGTTTAACAGGACAGCAAACAGTAAATGTTGGGAGAGGAGGTGGAGAGATTGAACCACTCCTCCAATACTTGTGAGGTTTTAAAATCACACAAATATTCTGGAAGGCAGTTTGACATTTACTAAAAAGTCAAACATAGAAATCCCATATGACTAATCTAGTCCACTGCTAGGAATATAACTTAAAGAAAATAGAACTGAGACACACACACAGACTTGTACACATATTTTTATTGCAACACTATTCACAATAGCAAGAAAATTTAACAGCCAATATGTCCACAAACAAACAAACAAATGTATTGAGAAATTATGGTACATAATAGAATACTACGCAGTACTACAAAATACCAGTTTCCGCAATATTATATAACATGGGTGAGTCTAGAGAGCATTATGCTGAGTGAACTAACTCATTTTCATAAGGACAAATCTTTATAAGACCCTTATTGTAAAAATAGAAGAATAATTAGTAAGATGTGTAAAAAAGTCCAAAAAGGGAAGTGGAAGAGAGGAGAGGGACTGGGTATGGAGAAGTGAGATGTCAGAAGATGTTAAAGTCTGGCTGATGGAGGGAAGAGGTTAAGGAACTGGGAAAGTCACAATGAGGGCTTGAGAAGTTGGGTAATAGGCATAGATCAATGTTGATTAATTTTATAAAACACAATGTATATGAATGATAGTATAAAACACAATGTGAATGAAGGAATGTGTGAAAAAACAATGTACATGAATGAAACACAATCTATATTCATTTTGAGTGCAAACTAATAGAAAATAAATTGAAAAATATCACCTCTCAAAGAAAGTGTATTACCAGTACCATACATATAAACCCAAATCTCTTCCCAATCTTTCATACCCTTTGTAAATACAAATTCCCAGAATATTTCCCCAAACAATTATTTGGAGAGTGCTCTCAGGCAAAATATTTGCATTTTAAAGAATAGTAGAACAGTATCAAATTTATGGCACTTCTTCAACACATCAAAAATTGAAGTTTTGGTGTAGTTTAATATAAAAATGAAATATTCTTTCATAAGGCTATCATCCTTTACTCTGTATATTATGATAAATATTGGACTGATATACAAGAATACATCTTGCTTAAACCCTCAGATGTAAAAAAAAAAATAAAGAAAAGATAACAAACCAAAAAACAAAACCCAAAACGAGTGCCATTGGAACAGATGTGTAGTCAAACTTCTAGTGGCCTAAATCAGATACATCTTACTTAGTCCTGAAACTAACATCATTGCTCCTCAATAATTTATACATTGCCTATCAGTCCAGTGGTAAGAATCTTAGTTTGTTTGGAATTGAGATGCAATTCGTATTTTTTTAACTTAATTCACTTAATTTGGTACATGTTAAAATCCACTATATGGTGGCCACAGATGACGCCTGAGTCCTCTGCATGGGAACTCTGGTGTGAGTCTTCACAAGATGGCCCATGAATTCATGGTAGGGAGACTTGGTGAACACAGTCTCTTCCCGGAGATCTGGGGTCATGTAGCTGTAGGTCTTGGAGATGGTATCAAAGGTGGCCTTGGTGAAGCTGCCCACGGTAGCTGTGCAGCCCCTGGCTGAGATGTCACACTCATCAATACCAGCCATTAGCAGCAGCTTCTTGGGCACAGGGGCTGAGACAATTCCAGTGCCTCAGGGTGCAGGGATCAGACGCACCAACACAGCTCCCAGTCACCTTGCAGGGAACGGTGTGAGGCTTGCCAATCTTGTTACCCACACTGCACAGGGACACTGGAGAGCTTGGCTAGGATAATGGCCCCATGGATGGCAGTAGCGACCTCCTTGGAGCACTTGATGCCCAAACCAACATGGCCATTATAGTCTCCAATGATAACAAAGGCCTTGATCATGATCCGCTGGCCAGCACGTGTCTGCTTCTGCGTCTTCCTCATTTTCAGCAAGTAAAGTAATATCATCTGCATAACAGATTATTGATGAGTCTCCCTCTGATCCTTATGCCATGTTCCTCTTCACAGAGTCCAGCTTTTAGAGTTATTTGCTCAGCATACAAGTTGAATAAGAATGGAGAGGGAATACAACTCTGGCGTACTACCTTCTTAATTTTAAATCATGCCATGATCCCCTGCTCTGTTTGCTCAAAAGACTCCTGATTCAGGTATAGGTTTCACATGAACAAAATTAAGTGCTCTGGGCCTCCCATTGTTCTCAATATCAGCCACACTTTGTCATAATACACACAGTGAAATGCCTTTGCACAGTCATTACAGGACAAATAGAGGTTTTTAGGTATTTACTTTCAGCCAGAATCCATCTGACATCAGTAATGGTATCCCTGGTGCCATGGTCTGTTCTAAATTCTGCTTAAGCTTCTCACAGTTCGCTATTTACTTTTCTAGCCATTTTTGAATGATCTTCAGCAGTTTTTTGCTTGCATATGACATTAATGATATTGGTTCAGACCATCAATTACTCATATGCAAATTCAAAGTGAGACTGAAGAAAATTAAACTCAGTCTGAAGGAAATCAAGATATGATTTTGAATCTAGTTATCTGAATTTGAAGAACATCTTAGAAATAGATTTGAGGCATTGAAAACGAATGATTGAGACCAGATGAGATGCGGGATGATATAAAAGAGATTGTCCTTGAAGAAAACAAAACATCATTAAAAAAATAGAGAAGAAAGAAAAAACCGAAACAGACGTCAGAAGAGACTAAAATTTGCACAAAGAGAAAACATGTAGAAGTAAAAGTGTTGAACAAAAGTTTTCAAAGGCCAGCTTGAGAGGACAAAGAAAAATGTTATAATGGAATGTGCAGAGGGCTGGAATCAGAGAATAAAAAGAAAAGAACTTGCTCAGTATTTCTCAAGCTGAGAAAACTGAAAACCAAATTTAAACCTAGAGTTGTAATACTGAAAGATGGTATGGGCAATATATTGAGTGACTCAGAAAACATTAAAAGAAGATGGAGGAAATATACAGAATCAATGTGTTGACTGACACTGAAAAATTTCAGGAGGTACCATATGAGCAGAATCCAATGGTAATGAAGGAAAAAATGGAAGTAACATTGAAGACATTGGCAAAAAAAAAAAATAAGGCCCCAGAAATTGATGGGATGCCAATTAATTTGTTTCAGTTAGTAGATACAGTCCTGGATGCACTCATCAGTCTATGCCAGAATATTTGGAGGACAGCTGTCTGGCCAGTGAATTGGAAGAGATCCATATCTGTTTCCATTCCGAAAAACAGTGATCCCAGAGAATGTGAAAATTATTGAACAATATTATTAACATAATTTATTTTGTATAAGATGAGATTTTCTATCTTTTCCCAGAGGAGCCACTGGTGGATGAAACTGAAAGATGTACAGTTTTTAGGCTAGCAACACAACTCCCTATTACACCATCAGCGCTCTCTACCTAGAATAGAGATCAACTATACTGTAACTAATAAGTAATAAATAATAATTAATGACTAAATACCAAATATATTTGGATTTTTTACTACTTTATGATTTATCTGGTGGCTTAGTGGCAAGAAGCAAGAAGCTGCTTTGTAATCCTAAAGGCAAGAGGTTTGAGGCCACCAGCTGCTCCATGGGAGAAGAATGGGCAATCTCCTCTCATGTGATTAAC
>NW_006399938.1:4739511-4741191 GCF_000299155.1 Elephantulus edwardii | reverse complement strand
AAATATATTTCAAAAGGTAGCACAGGAAGAAAAAGCAAAGTATTATAATGAAATGTGCAAAACACTTGATTGTGCTTATGCAAAACTTAAACTTGGACCAGGAAGCAGTCATCAGAACAGAGCAAGGAAACACTGAATGTTTCAAAACCAGGCACAGTGTACCCCATGGATACATCTTTTCTCCACACTTTTTCAATCTGTATGCAGAACAGATAGATCATTTGAGAGGTTGGAGTCTATGAGGAAGAATTTGACATCAAGACTGAAGGAAGACTTATCAACAACCTACGTTGTATAGATGACACAACTTTGCTTACTGAAATTGAGGAAGACCTGAGGCATTTGTTGCAGAAGGTATTGCACCCTTCAAAATGGGTTGAAGCTCAACATCAAGAAAATAAAGATTCTTATCACTGGACTATTGGCAGCATCCTGTTAGATGGTGAAGAGATTGAGATTGTTAATAGCTTCAGCCTGCTTGGCTCAATAATCAATACTCTCAGTATCAATAGTCAGGAACTCAAAAGATTAATTGCATTGGAACATCAACTGTGTGGGACATCTCCAAAATACTGAAGAGTAATAATGTCAGTCTAGAGACTACAATCCAGGCCATGGTCTTTGCAATTATTTGGTATGCATCAGAGAGCTGGATAATGACTAAGGATAAAAGAAGAAACATCAATGCCTTTGAGGTGTGGTGATGGCTAATAGTATTGAATATACCACAGACTGCTAAGAGAACAAATATGTTCATCCTGGAAAGGATAAATCCAGGCTGCTTCTTGGAGGCAGGATTTTGAAACTCTCATATACTTTGGGCATGTTGCAAGAAGGCATCAGTCTTTGGAGAGGATATCATGCTTGTAAGGATAAAAGGACAGTATAATAGAAGAAGATCCTGAATGAGATGGATTGACTCAATGACTAGAATAATGGAGCTAGGTGTGTCAGAGACAATGAAATTGGCTCAGAGTAGAGCAGAGTTCAGAGCTATTGTACATGGAGTTGACTTGATGACATAAAACAACAACAACCCAACTAAAGCTCAATTTATATTCTTTTCAATTGTGCATAGTGCATTCTCCAGAACTGATCATATATTAGGACAAAAAGCAAGTCTCACTACATTAAAAAACAAATAAACAAACAAACATAGCAATAATACAAAGTAACTTTTCAGACCAGAATGACACAAAACTAGAAATAAATGACAAGAAGATACAGACCAAAAAACCATCCATATGGAAGCTAAATAACACTTTTCTAGAACACCACTGGGTTATAGAAGAAACAAAACTGAAATTTAAAAAAGTTCTTCGAAGCAAAGGAAAATAAAAATAAATCATATCAAAACCTCTGATAACGGATGAGGTAGTCTGAAGGGGCTAGTTCATATCAGTAGACAAACAAATCAAAAAAGAGCGAAGGAATTAAAATTAATGAACTAACTCAACACCTCCATAAAATATTAAAATAATAAAAAGCTTATCTCAGAGCCTCTACAAGAAAGGACATTATAAGCAAAAGAGTGGAAATTAGTGGGACGGTAAATAGAAAAACAATTGAAACCATCAACAAGATAAGGAACTGGTTCTTTGAAAGAGTCAGTAAAATAGACAAACCATTGACAAACTTAACAAAAGAAAAGAAAGATACAAACAACTTGAGTAATAAGGG
>NW_006399938.1:4732429-4738201 GCF_000299155.1 Elephantulus edwardii | reverse complement strand
GGTAGAGTAGAGGGACAGCGCAGAAGGGGAAGGCCCCCTAAGAGGTGGATTAATTCAGTGACTGGGGTAATCAGGATGAGTGTGTCAGAGACGGTGCAATTGGCACAGAACAGAGCAGAGTTTAGGGCTTTTGTACATAGGGTCGCTATGAGTCGCAAGCAACTCGATGGCACATAACAACAACAACAACAATAGGAAAAACACCCTTGACACATTTCTACCTAAAGGAATGGAGAGCAAATTCAAGCCTTGCGTTGCAATACATAAGGATCTATAAGCAAAATATTAAATGATCCTGTTGTTGTTATATGCCATCAAGTCAAGTTTGACTCATAGCAACTCTATGAACAATAGATCTGAAACTTGTCCTATCCTGTGCATTCCACATAATCTTGGACATGCTTGAGCCAATTGTGGCAGTCACTGTGTAATCTACCTCATTGAGAGTTATCTTCTTTCACTAACTTTCCACCTTTCCTAGCATGATTCCCCTCCCCAAAGAGGACTCCCTTATAGCAACATGCCCAAAGGATGTGAGACCAACGTGTGCCATCATTGCCTCTAAAGAGCACTTTAACTCTACTTTCTCTAAGACCTGCATATTCTTTTGGCAGTCTATGAGATAGTCAGTATTCCTCTCTAACACCACAACTCAAGGACATTAATTTTTCTTGTGTCATTCTTATTTATTGCTCAGATTTCAGATACATAAAAAATGATTGGAAAGACTACGGCTTGATTCAGGAACATCTTAGTTTTCAAACTGATATTATTGCTCTTCAGTAACTTGGGGAGGTCCTTGACTGCAAACTTTCCCAATGCATACATGTTTTTTAATTTCTACAGTTTGTGCCAAGGGTGTTGATGGTGAATGCAAGTAAGTTAAACTTATCTTTATCTAGAATGATGTTTTCTATCCATGCATATACAAGGAAGATCTGTTAATATCACTGTTGTTACTGTTAATGGTAATAATAGCAAAATTAGTATCACTTTTATTTCTCAATAGCACCACTATTAAAACCACTGCTATTACTTAAAAGCAATATGCTGTTAGTATTTCCATCCTATTCGTACACATGCAAGGAAGATCTGTTAATATCACTGTGATTCAAATACATGCATTAACAGCTAAAATCAAAGAAAAAGAAATTATAGATTTTTATAAAGTTGTGCAGTCCAATATTGACCTAATGTGCTTTTAAGATATTTTATCAATGACTGATGACTGGATTGTAAAAATTGAAAACAATGGAGAAGAAATAGTCGTTGAAAAGTAAACACTTGATCACAAAAATGAGGCCAGAAATCAAATGACTGAATTTTTTATTTTCAATGATTTATCCATTGCAAAGAATTATCTTTGTTAAAAAACACAAGTGGTGACTTTACACCTGGATGTCATCTGAAGAATAGAAATTAAATTTGCACAGGTTAAAGAGCAGAAATAATTATGCTACACTCGATATCTGACTCCAAAACCAGTGTTATTCTCAATTCTGATGCTTCTCAAAATAAGTAGGAGGACAATGAACGAGAAAATGACCAAAAAATACAGCAAAACAAACATATGGTGATATATTCAGTCTTTTTGAAATAATCCAGATGATAATATCTTCATTTGATCTTCCTTTGAAGATACAGCATGGCTTCTGCAAACCAATTTCCTACACTCTACCAGCAATCAAATATTTAGCAATGGAATGTCATGAATCTAAATGAGTACATCTAAACTACAATGGCATGCATTTTAACATCATTTGGCCCTTACAAGTTTCTCTTCAAAATCAGAATAAACCATGATTTTACTGAGCAGAAAACCTGCATAACAGTAGTATTTTGAATTCTCCCCCCCATCTTACAATTTATGTTTGCTGTTGCTTAAATTGCCCTCTGTAATATACTGGAAGTTATATGTAGTCATATCCATCCTATATAGATAATATGCAGGTTTATTACTCTTTCAAGAAAAGGAGAGTCTGCAGTTTCATGCCAGTGATCACATCTGCAAACAATCACTAACCCAATCTATTTCGCTATACATTGCATTTGAAAGTTCGGAGATTACTAGATTTCAGGGACTCACGGAAATGTCTTGCTGGAATTATAGTTTATCCAGAAAGTCCTGTACTGCTGACAGGTAGATAAGTACTGCACAAACTGAAGAGCACAATTAGATATCAA
This sequence comes from Elephantulus edwardii, assembly GCF_000299155.1. Taxonomy (NCBI): domain Eukaryota; kingdom Metazoa; phylum Chordata; class Mammalia; order Macroscelidea; family Macroscelididae; genus Elephantulus; species Elephantulus edwardii. The sequence continues at coordinate 4,736,017 of NW_006399938.1, read as the reverse complement.
TGATTATGATTTCACAACCATTTGTGTCTTTTCAGAATAACTACTGCTATTAGGCCATGCCTGCCAGCTATTTTTTCAGTTGATAATGACAAAAGAATATATTATGAGAATCTCAGGAAACTACCAAACTAATTCCAGCTTACTCCATTTATTCCTCATGCATAAATGTGCTCAGCTTAGTGAAACATGTAGGGGTATTTCAAAAACAATGGAATTTTAAACAGCATGAATAAAACAACTTAGAATAAAGGAAGTAGATAACATTTAAAATATTACTATGCTTATACTCTTTTCAAAGAATTTAAAAAGCTTAGAATAAAGAATGAAACAAAAAAATCACAAGAACATAATAGATCATTTTTATCTGTAAATGTAACTTTTTTTCTTATTAATGTAACCATGTAGTCTGCATATGCCCCAAAGTTCTAGGTTTTGAAGTAATTTTTCTATATATGCTAGAAAATTTCAAGGAGTTCATATTTCTTCTAATAACCTCTTGCTTTGTATTCTTCTCTTTGACTTTTTGTTTCTCCCTTATAATCATTTTCCTCCCTTGCAACAACACAAATATAGTCAAGGATATGCTGATTTAATTTTACAAAATAAATAATCTGAATCAATTCCTTATTACGTAGAGTTTATTGGACATTTGAGGGAAATGGTGGTGATTCTGCTGTAGGAGCACAAGATAAAAGAACAGAGAAGCAGCACATGGTTTAAGACAGAATATTAAATACTTCTCATTAATATACTCTAGGCCTTCCAATATTCAAAATATTCTACAGGCCTATACTATAACTCTAGGGAGCACTGGCGGCTTGGTGGAAAGAAGTTAAGGAGCAATTCCCTAAGGCACACAGTCGGAAACCACTGATTTCTCCTGAGGAGAAAGATGGCCAATCTTCTCCCAAACAATTAACTACCTATGAAAACTGCCAGAGGGTCAGCTATTGGCTGGTTCCTACTTGATGGTACACAACAGAATACTATAACTTTAAAGAAAGCAAAAGCAATATTGTTATTGAGTACTATCAAGTTGGAACCAAATCACAGCTATCCCTCTAGTGGATTTTCAGAGGCAGTAGCTCACTCAGCAGGACATAGCCATTTTTTGCTCTTTTTGAGTGCCTGGTGGATTTGAACCACGTTGTTATGTTGTTGTTGTTATGTGTCGTAGTCGCTTTCAACTCACAGCGACTCTGTGTACAACAGCCCTAAACTCTGCTCTGTCCTGTGCCAATCGCACCATCTCCGATACACCCATCCCGATTACCCCAGTCACTGAATCAATCCACCTCATAGAGGGTCTTCTCCTCCTGCGCTGTCCCTCCACCCTCCCAAGCATAATGTCCTTCTCCAAGGACCGGTCTCTCCTTACAACATGTCCAAAGTATGTTAGACGGAGCCTCAGAATCCTTGCCTCCAAGGAGCCACCAGGTTTAACCCTTTCCAGGACAAATCTGTTTCTTCTCCTAGCAGTCCATGGTACCCTCAATACTCTTTTCTGGCACCACAGCTCAAAGGCATCAATTCTCCTTCTATCCTCCTTGGTCATTGTCCAACTCTCTGATGCATAACAAGTGATTGTGAAGACCATGGCCTGTATCAAATGCACCTTAGTCTCCAGGGAGACACCATTGCTCTTCAGTACTCTGGAGATGTCCCTAACAGCAGACTTTCCCATGGCAATTCGCCTTTTAATTTCCTGGCTACTGGTGCCAAGAGTGTTGATTGTGGAGCCAAGCAAACAAAAGCTATGAACAATCTCAATCTCTTTACCACCCATCCTGATGCTGTCAATTGGCCAGTGGTGAGAATCTTTGTCTTCTTGACATTGAACTTCAATCCATATTGGTGGCTGCAGTCCTTGACCCTCTGCAGCAAGCGCTTCAGGTCCTCCTCAGTTTCCGCAAGTAGGGTTGTGTCATCTGCATATCACAGATTGTTGATAGATCTTCCACCAATCTTGATCCCACATTTCTCCTCATAGAGCCCAGCCTCCCAGGTAATCTATTCTGCATACAGGTTGCAATCCCTGGCGTACACGCTTCCTAATTTTGAACCATGCAGTGTTTCCTTGCTCTGTTCTGAGGACTGCCTCTTGGTTCAAGTATAGGTTTCTTATTAGCATGATCGAGTGTTCTGGGATTGCCATTCTTCTCAGAGTCAGCCACAGTTTGTCATGATCTACACAGTCAAATGCCTTTGTCATGATCTACACAGTCAAATGCCTTTACATAGTCAATTGAAACACACATTCCTCTGGTATTCCCTGCTTTCAGCTAAGATCCATCTAATATTAGCTACAATATCCCTAGTACCATGATCCCTTCTAAATACAGCCTGGACTTTGGCCGTTCTCTGCTGATGTGCTGTTTCAGTTGTTTTGGGATAATCTTCAGTAGAATCTTGCTTGCATGTAAAATTAATGATATTGTTCTTTAGTTTCCAAACTCTGTTGGGTCACCCTTCTTTGGAATGGGAACAAATATAGATCTCTTCCAGTCAGTTGGCCAAGTGGTTGTTCTCCAGATTTCTTGGCATAACTTGGTGAGCATATCCAGGGCAGCATCTGTTAGCCAGAATATCTCAATTGGGATACCATCTATTCCTGGGGCCTAGTTCCTTCAAAGTATCTTGAACTTCTTCCTGCATCACCATAGGCTCTTGCTCATATGTTGTATTGAACCACATACATTTGGGTTAACAGTGAAATTCCTTGCAATAAACTACCAGTGCTCCTAAAGCAATAGTAGGTATATATGTTGTTGTTGTTGTCGTTATGTACCATCAAGACACTTGAGACACACAGTGACACTATGTACAACAGTTCTGAAGCTTGTCCTATCCTGAGCCAGTCTCATTGACTGAGACATACCTATCCCCATTGCCCTAGTCACTGTATCAATTTATCTCATCCAGAGTCTTCCTCTCCTGTGCTGTCCTGCCACCCTTCTGAGCATGATGTTCTTCTCCAATAATCAGTCCCTCTTGGTCATGTGTCGGAAGTGTATGAGATGGAGTTTCAAAATCCTAGCCTCCAGGGAAATATTGGGTTTCACTATTTCCAAGACAGACCTATTTCTTTTCTTGATGGTCAATGATATGTTCAAGACTCTTCCCCAGCACAACTCAAAAGCAATAATTTTTCTTCTATTTTCCTTAATCATTATACAGCTCTGTGATGCATAGAAAGTAACTGCAAAGACTATGGACTGGATCTTGTGCACCTTAGTCCCTAGACTGATATCATTGCTTCTCAGTACTCTGGAAAGGCCCCTGACAGCAGATTTACATAGTATCTTATAATCTACGGATATATTTGGTTTTTTATGAAAACTGAGTCCTTAGATTTAGTTTAACATTTATTAACCTTCATTTCTCTATACTGAAGAACATTGGTTATAATTCTAATCCTGTATGTGGTGGTTGTTGTTGTTAGTTACCATTGAATAGACCATGATTCATAGCAAACTTATGAATGATGAACCTGAACCCAGTGCTATCCTGTATCATCCTCATCATCTCTGTGTATTTGTATCCATTGTTACAGTAATTGTGACAATATATATTGTTGAGGTTCTTTAT
>NW_006399938.1:4729059-4731289 GCF_000299155.1 Elephantulus edwardii | reverse complement strand
CAAATCAGGTTGTGTGACCTGTATAATGCAGTTTTGGTCATGAACTCTGCTGTCTAGCTTCTTCAACTCAAGCAGAAAAGGCTGGTTTGAATCGCAATTTCTGGAGGGCAACATTCATCATGCTTTGAGCCTAAGGGAAGCACAAATATCCAGGTCCTTTACAAAACATTGCCATAAACTGGGACAATATATAGTTACAACAACCTGACATCTACTAAGAAAAGACTCAAATAATTTCAAGAAAACAGAAATTTGCCTAAGTCATTATGGACAAAAAAAAAAAAACACAACAAAACAAACAAAAAACCCCCAAAAAAAACCCACCCAAAAAAATCCCCCCAAAACCAAACAAACCAAAATAACCTTTCTTTTAAAAAAGCAGACCCAATGAATACCCCAGATTGAATCAGAAGAAATATGTTTCTGTGGAATTATTTGAACCGCTATAGAAGAAGATACAAATTATAGAAGAAGCAATGGAAGTCATTAAGAGAGCAAATACCCAGAGACAGTGATCCAGAGGAAATATATTGATGAAGATCAACTTGAACAGCTATGAAAGAAAATGCTGGAAGAAAAGAATTGATAGTATATATAAAAAGGTTGTTGTTGTTGTTATGTGCCGTCGAGTCGCTTTCAGCTCATAACGACCCTGTGTACAACAGCCCTAAACCCTGCTCTATCCTGTGCCAATCGCACTGCCTCTGACACACCCATTCCGATTACCCCAGTCACCGAATCAGTCCATCTCATAGAGGGTCTTCCCCTCCTGCACTGTCCCTCCAACCTCCCAAGATACATCTTAGTTAAATTTTCCAAATCAAAAGATAAGGATAGAATACTTAAAGTAGCATGAGAAATGCAAAGGATCACCTAAAATGGGGAAATAAATTAAATTCTGATTTCTCAGTAAAAACCATATGACCTAGAAGACAATGTGATGGCATATACAGAAAGTTGAAAAAAACAATTTTAAGCCAATGATCCTATACCCAACAAAGCTTTCCATCAAATATGAAGGAGAAATTAGATTCTTTGCAGAAATGAAGGAACTCAAGGAATCTGTGAAACAAGACCAAAACTACAAGGAATTTTAAGTGAAGTCCTACACATGAAATGCCATGGAAAATGGATAGACCATAGTAACCAACAACTACATAAAAAGAAACACAGTAAAATAGTAACAGTAAAACCTGGCTTGGCAATAATCACACTTAATGTGAATGGGCTAAATGTGATAATTAAGAGAAAAAGAATAACAAAATGGATTTAAAAATTACCACTACCCATCAAAATGTTGTTTACAAGAGACACATTAAAAAAAAAAATCAAAGACAGGAAAAAAAAATAACGAGCACATAGGAACCTCAGAATAGCAGGAGAGTCAATATTAATCTCTGATAATAGACTTCAGAATTAAAATTACCATAAAAGATAAGGAAGGGAATTACATACTGATAAAAGGCACAACAGATCAAGAAGACATAACCTTTTTCAATACTTATGTACCAAATGATAAACCTGTAAAATACATAAAACAACCATAAACAGAATTAAAGAAGAAATAGCACCACAATAGTGGTAGAGACTTTAATTAATACACCACTACCACCAAAGGATAGGTCAACTCAAAAAAACTAGAAAGGAAACCAATAGGAATCAGCAACTGAGGACAGCAACATTGAGTAGCCACTTGAAAACATGTAAAAACAAAATAAATTAATACAGATTATAGGAAATCTAGGAAACAAAGTTGAAAGGGACAATAAAAGAAAATATAATTCGTTTAAGACAGAATGTTTACACATTGAAGAAGTTAAAGGCAGTTTTAATAAATAACATTGTTTTAAATATAGGATGTTTATAAAACTTAGGGTACTCAGAAAGAAAGTAAATAGATCTTCTAACCAAATGAAGAAAAAGAACTCTTAATCCCCAGAACAACAACAATTACTAAAACAGGCAGGTGGGAATCTGTGTTTTTAGAAAATACACACTGGAAGTAAACATGAATAAGAAAGCAATCAACCTCACACTAGCAACAAAATGGCACAATTCTTTTGCTAATTGAATATAAGCAGATGGAAATATGGCACACCCAAGGCCACATAGGAGTAAAGGGGGTTAAAAAAATTAAAGTATTGTGCAAATGAGGAATAATTCCAAAAAAAGACAGTAATCAAAAGAACAGGATTAATATTATTTGGCAACATTATTATCTTACAATAGA
>NW_006399938.1:4726123-4728653 GCF_000299155.1 Elephantulus edwardii | reverse complement strand
AAAGACTTAATGTATTGCCGTTGTTATATTTTTTATTATTTTGAGATGTATGATTTCTATTAAGTTGCTATTTGCACTTGTGGTGCAAAAAGCATTGACTAAATACGATTTTTTTGTAGTTTGAATCAAGGTAGAAGCCTAGCTGTACATGCAGTAGTAGGTTAAGTGTAATGCTAGTTTCACTTAAGAATGTAACTGAAAAAATAAAATGTATTTTATTAAATGTAATGCTAAGTTTGTAGTTGTTAAGTACCTTTTGGTCATAACTGGCTCATAACTGACCCTCCGTCAGTTCTTTAAAGGCAGTAAATCACATGGAAGGAGACTGCTCATTCTTATTCCACAGAGCAGCTGATTCATTTGAACCCTGTGACTGTAGCACAGCTTCTTAGTATTATGCTACCAGAGCTCGCTGATTAGTCTCTAAAAAGACTGTCAATGGAACAAGAAGAGGTGAGAATATTTTAAAACAAACTAAGAATATATATTAATCCAGTCTAACCTGAAATTCAGCTTGTTTTATTACAATTGATTTTGGTAAAAATATTGTTGGAGGGGGGAAAAAAGACTTAACTTGAGCAAATTTAAGTGACTTATTTATTGATGTGTGTGACCAAAATTGTTCATCCTTTTTAATTCATCCCACAATACTTAAAGGAAATGGTATTGTTGTTGTTATGTGTCATCAAGTAGTTTGCAACTCATAGCAATCCTGTGTACAACAGCTGAACCCTGCTCTCTCCTCCAACAACCTTATTGTCTCTGACGCACCTATCCCCATTACCCTAGTCACTGAGTCAGTCCTTCTCATTGATGGTCTTCCTCTCTTGCACTGTCCCTCCACCCTCCCAAGCATGCTGTCCCTCTCCAAGCCTGGTCACTCCTGGAAACATGCCCAAAGTGCAGCTTCAGAATTCTTAAGATTCCACTTAATGTTTAACTGGAAGTTATAGTTGACAATGTAAGGATCTAATTGGACAAAAACATCAAGAGTCAAATTGTAACTGGCTCAAGAGTACCTAACTCTAAGGTTTGATATGGAAATATATGATACTGTGAAAAAAAGTCTCTTGCATGAAGATTATTAAAATGAAGTTGATTCATGACCTGAACAGAGACAAAAATGAGAAAAATGGCACATTTAGAATTTGACATTTTTGTCAAAAATTGTTTAATAGTAAAAGAAACAGGAATATATTTATCCAATAATTGATGCATTCTATTGTGGATGAACCTGTAAAAGCAATAACCATTGCTTCCCTCCCTCTCACAAACTTCTATGCTAGGAGCTCTGCTAGCATGGTCCATAAAGAGTTCCATTAACTCAAACGCAGTGGCCGAATCCATGATTGGCTCTGAAGGAGACAGATGGACCATTTTTTTTTTCTGAGATTTACCACTTTAGAAAAAGTTGTAAGTTTAGCTATGGTTTAGTTCCAACTCCACCAGCAGAGTCTGACATGACTAACATATGATAAGAAAACCCTTGTGATTATTGTGGCTTTCTAAGTTATTGACAATAAACAGTGACTTCAGATTACTCATTAAAGAAAATGATGAAGCCTTCTTTTTTTTAGAATCTATTTGATATTATTCTTTTCCCCTTATTTCCTACTATCCTGTAAGAACAAATTGAGACGTTCTTGACCTACATAGCTATGACTTGTCCTTGATCTAGAGGACCACACAATAAAATGCTACTCTTAGAAATCTTATTTGAGTTCATTACTATCCCATTCTCAAAGATATTTCCCACTTTAAAAATCCAGTGGAAAAGCACTATATGAATGGTCTTAGGGGAAGGATAATAATTCCTTATATGACTACATTGATCCCCCAGTATGTCCTGGTGTGAAAAAGATGAAAATTCCCAGGTAAAGTTGTCATAATGACTTCTTATATATTAATAATGAAACACATCTGAAATGAGCAAAATATCTGTGCGTTGAGGAGTTATAAAATTCAAGAAGTGTTTCTTTAGTGGACAGATTATTCCTTCAAAACTCTCATTAACTATTTTCCATCTAAGTGCAGAAGCAATAGAATGATTATTCCTACAAATTAAATGTCTACTGTATTCAAAGTGATTTAAATTTTAAAACAATATTTAAAGATTGTGTATTTTCTAGTCTTCTATCATATTTCAGATATATACATTGTTGTTGCTGTTGTTGTTATGTGCCATCGAGTTGCTTGTGACTGATAGGAAATATATGTACAAAAGCCCTGAACTCTGTTCTGTTCTGTGCCAATTGCACTGTCTCCGAAACACCCATCCTGATTACCCCAGTCACTGAATCAATCCAACTCATAGAGGGCCTTCCCCTCCTGCGCTGTCCCTCCGACCTACCAAGCATGATGTGCTTCTCCAAGGACCGGTCCCTCCTTACAACATGTCCAAAGTATGTTAGAGGAAGCCTCAGAATCCTTGCCTTCAGGGAACTGCCTGGTTTAACCCTTTCCAGGATGAATCTGTTTGTTTTCCCAGCAGTCCATGGTACCCTCAATACTCTTCTCCAGCACCACAGCT
>NW_006399938.1:4704968-4724552 GCF_000299155.1 Elephantulus edwardii | reverse complement strand
CCTTCTGCATATGTAAGACTTTTTAAAAACTATTATTATTACTAATTTTAATGAAAATTTACAGAGCCTTTGGATTTCCATTCAATCATGGTTGCACTTTTCTCCTCTCTCAGTCTTCCCCCCTAGTATACTACCCTCTTGTAAAAGTAAAACAAAAATTCTTTCATTGCTTTACAAACCCTCCCCCAGATCCCCTCTACAATGTAGCCTTTACTCTAGACACTTGTAATGACAAAAATACCTAATCACATATCCCTTTTAGACAGTTTTCTCCCTCTTCTGTTTCAATGCAGTATACGTTATTGAACTCATCTTTCTCAGTCTCCCCCTATCCGATATAACACCATAACTTTCTTTTATCTGTAATCCGAGATCGTTTATTTTCTCTACGTTCCCACTCCTGAATTCCTAGTGATGTATTTTTTTGGTTGCTGTTATTATAGCTAAGGAAAAGTAGAACTAATAATAGATTTATTTTGCATTCCCTCCCTGATCTTTTGGTCACTGTGTGTATCAATCTTGGTACAATAAATAAACATGCAATACTTTACATAAAAAAAGAATAAAATTATAAACAAGCTAAAGAAATCAACAAAAAATTTAAAGTTATAAACTAGAAGATCAAGAATAAAGATACCAATAGACATAGTTCAGAAAGTTGCATTGTTAACCCAAAGTCTGGGTTTATCTGGAAAATACATCAACTACTTCATGGAAGAAGGATAGGTAGTCTCTTCAGTTATTAGCTTTGGAACCTACTGGAAGTTGAGCTATGTGTCAGAACCAACTCAGCAGTAATAAATGAATAAGTGAATAGAAGTAAAAATGCATCTTGGAGCTAGATATACCTTTAAAAGGGAAAATCTAGAATGGGTGCTTCCCAAATTGATGTTCAGACATTTGGAGCAAGATTTGGCTATATTGCAGTATTTGACATGTTCCTCATATAGTCACCATTCTCAGACGACAAAAACAGATGAGGGTGAATGCTCCCCCAGCTCACAGAACTGGGGCTAAACCCTGCAGAGAGAGCAGTCTATTTCTCTTGGAAGGGGGAAAACCTAGCTCCCATTCTCTACCTCCCAAGTGTCATATTTGCCTCTTTGCCTTGGCAGCTTAAGGGCCAAGGGCTGCAGGTTCTCAGGGGGGGGAAAATGGGAGGGGGGGTGAAAATCACCAATATACAAAGCTTTGTTGAGACATAATCTTCACCTTATACAAGAATGAAGTCAAGGACCTGCCACTGGCCCATCTCAAAGAGTGCAAAAGACAGTTTAGGATCATGGCCGCATCAGTTCATAGACCCATAACATTAGAAAAAAAATATTGCTTACATTGGTGCCCCTTGGCTCATACCACATCAGAGACAGAAGGAGAACACACCTAAGGAGAGAAGACCCACCCTTGGACTTCCTATGCTTGTTGTGCAGGGACCCCAACATCACAGAAGAGTGGAGAAACATGGGTGGTTAAAAGTGGGTTATGGCCTGAGTTATCAAGGCAGGGTTGACTAGTGGCATGGGTGTGAGGTGTGGAGAGGCAAAGAGAGAGAATTCTGCTGGATGCTAGCAGATCAGAGTTGAGGGTGGGAACAAGCCATATGTGCCTAAAGAGGTGGTAGGAGGAATCAAAACTTGATCTGTTACCTAAATAATGAGAAAGGTCTCTCATTTGCTCCTTTGGGCGATATTCTTGTCTGTCAAATATTGCGTTGGAGTGAAGCAATCAAATTATGACAGACTAGGGAGAAGGATTGGCGATCCACTCCCAAAAGAAAAGTCTTCCAAAGAATCTATAAAGCATACTTAGATTATACTAGCAGATATGGCAACAGAGGCAGAACATTCTCACTGGAAATCACAAAAAGAAAAGTAACAATGTTGAACAGACATTGATTCGAAAATGGAATGTGAGAAGTATGAATGTAGGAAAATTAAAGGTTGTTAAGAAAGAAATTAAACATCATTACATAATGACATAGTAAACATTGGTGAAATAAAATGGATTGATATAGAATATTTTTAATCAGATAATCATATGATCTACTACTCTGTAAATAAAAAGGTGAGAAAAAATAGAGTCACTTTCATAGGTAAAAAGACCATTTCTAGATGCATCTTGAAATAGAATGCTGTAAGTGACAAAATAATATCTATACACACACAAAGAAGACCTGTTAATACCACTATCATTCAAATACATGCGTGAACAACCAGGGTCAAAGAGGAGGAAATAGATGACCTCTACCAACTATTGCAGTAGGAAATCAATTGAACAACCAAGTACTTAATAATAGCTGATTAATAAGAATAATAAATAACAATAATAATAATGATAAAAGTAATAATAATTGGTGATTGGACTGAAAAAGTTGGGAACAGGGAAGAAGGATCAGTAGTCAGAAAGTATGGACTTGGTAACTGAAATGAGGCTGGAAACAAAATGATAGAATTCTATGCAATAAATTCATTGCAAACACCTTTTATAAGAAACATAAATACGCATGGCCTTCACCTGATTGCCTACCTAGGAATCAGATTGACTACCAATGTAGAAAAAAATCACTGGAGAAGCTCAATATGAGCTGTGAAAATTGGGCCAGGTGCTGATTGTGGAACAGATCATCAACTACTCATAGGCAAGTTCAAACTAAAGCTAAAGAAAATCCAATCCAATACACAAGAACCAAAATTATCTTCGAGTGTATTTTGTTAGAATTTGAAGCTCCTCTCAGGAACAGATTGGAGGCCTGGAGTACTAATGAGCAAAGACAAGAGGCACTGTGAGAGGATATCAAGAATATCATTCACTGAAAAGAAAAAGAAGAAAGAAAAGACCAAGATGGATGTCAGAAGAGACTCTGAATATTGCACTACAATGTCAAGAAGCCAAAGCAAAGGGAAGAAATAAAAATGTTAAGGAGATAGATTATTTCAAAGGGCAGCTAAGGAAGGTATAGAAAAGTATTAATGAAATGTGCAAGGAGTTGGAGTCAGAAAATAAAAAGAGATGAACTCACTCAGCATTTCTTAAGTTGAAGGAAGTGAAGATCAAATACTTAAGGAAGCTTAAGACAAAACGTTTTATGACTCAGGGAGCATCAAAAGAATATGGAAGGAATACACAAAGGCACTATACCAGAAACAATTGGCTCACACAGAAGAATTTAATGAAATAACAAATGATTAAAAGCTTATAGTGATTAAGGAGGAAGTTCAAGCTGTTCTGAAGCTTGAATTGGCAAAAAACAAGGCCTCAGGAATTGATGGAATACCGATTAACATATTAAGCAAACAGATGCTGCCCTGGATGTGCTCACCAGGTTATTAAAAAAAAAAAAAAGACCAACCTGGAGGACAATACCTGACAAACTAACTGAGAGAGATCTGTATTTTTCCATTAAAAAAAATCCAACAGAATGTGGAAATTATCAAACAATATCACTGTTATCACATACAAGCAAGATTCTGTTGATGATTATCCAGAAACGACTGGAACAATAAACCATGAGAGAACTGCCAGGTGTGCAACCTAGGTTTAGAAGAGGCCAAGCCACTAGGAACGTTATTTGATCTTGGCTGAAAGCAGAGAGTACCAGAGGAATGTCTATCTGTGCTTCATTGACTATGCAAAGAGATTTGACTGTGTGGATCCCGACATAGAAAAGAATGGGAATCTCAGGACACTTAACTGAACTCATGTAAAATTTATACGTGGACCCAGAAGCAGGCCTGAGAACAGAGCAACAAAACACTTCATGGTTCAGGATCAGGAAAGGTGTGTGTCAAGGATGAATCTTATCTCCATACTTTTTTGATCTATATGCATAATAGATCATTCCAGAGTTTGGACTCTGTGAGGAGGAATGTGGCATCAGGATTGGAGTAAGACACGTCAACAACTTGTGTTATGCAGTTGACACAACCTTGCTTGCTGAAACTGAAGAGGACATGAGGCATTTGCTACAGAAGGTCAAGGACTACAGTCTTCAATATGAATTCAATCTCAACATCAAGAAAACAAAGATTCTCACCACTGGCCCAATCAACAGCTTCATGATGGACAAGGAAGAAATTATTGTTGATAACTTTAACTTGTTTGGTTCTACAATCAAACTCTTGGCACCAGCAGTCAGGAAATAAAAAGATAAATTGCACTGGGAAAGTCTACTGTCAGAGATCTCTTTAGAGTGCTTAAAGAGCAGTGATGTCAGTGTGGAGACTAAAGTGTGCCTGACTCAGGCCATAGTCTTCATAATTACTTGGTATGCATGAAAACCAGACAATACTAAAGATGATAGAAGAAGGATCAATGCCTTTGAGTTGTGGATCCTGGAGCAATGTTGAACATACTGTGGACAGCCATGAGAACAAACAGCTCTGTCCTGGAGAAGGTAAGAACAGGCTGCTGCCTGGAGGAAAGAATTTTGAGATTCAATCTCATATTGTGCTTGGAAAGGTGAAGGGACAGCAAAGGAAAAGAAGACCCAGGATGAGATGGAATAACTCAATGGGAAATGAGCTTAAGTCTGTGGAGATGATGAGGTTGGTTCAGGATAAGTCAGGTTTCAGAGCTAGTGTACATTAGATCGCTATGTGGCACAAGCAAATCAATGACACATAACAACAACAGTATCACCACAACATATGTGCAGACAAAGTTGTAGTATTTTAAATCTGGAAGCATACTATGTGCTTTTTAGAGCTCTTTTGGAAATTAGTTGTAAGACTGAAGCAAAAATATGAACGTTGGAAGCAGGCAAGAAAACACCCTTTTTCTTGCAGTATTTCTCAAATCTTTTGTGTGGACAAAATTTCACACCATGCCAGCTGGTAAATGAATCAAATTTCAAGGGCTCAGATTCACTTGCACAGAAAACGCAATGAAGAATTTAGATATATGAAGTAAAACATTGTTAATTGCTACACATCTTTACATACTGATTTATATTGTTAGACATTCTAATTTAAGAATATTTGTAAAAATTACTCCTAATACCCTCTCATGACTTATTTTGCATGAATGATCTAAGTCTATTCTTTCAATGTCTTGGAGTTGTGATCCTAAAAATAAGAGTATTGAACATATCATGGACTGCCAAGAAAATAAAGGGTTCAATTCAGTTCCAGCTCTGTTCTGGAGAGGGTAAAATCAGCTTATTTCTTGGAGGCAAAGATTTTTAAATCCCATCTCACATGCTTTGGGCATGTTATGAGAAGGCTTGCAGTGCTTGGAGAAAGGAATCATGCTGCTTCAAGCATGATGAAGTGTTGAAGATCAAGGCAAGAAAGGAAAGTCCTGGAGGAGATGAATTGACACAGTACTGTGGCAATGGGGTCAGGTGTGTCAGAGAAGATATTTGTCTCAGTGTAAGACAAGTTTCAGAGCCACTGTTCCTCAGTTTTCTACCAGTCATAGTCATCTTGAAGACACATAACAACAATGATATCTGGAAGGAGTTCTAGTTTTAGTGGATAAGGAATTATATTTCAACCAAATGGCAAGCAGTCCAAATCCATAAGTTACCTCATGGGAGAGAGATGGAAAGCCTGTTACCATGTGATTTATAGCCTCTGAAGAGCCAGCTATGTATCAGTTATGACTCATCAGCACATAACAACAACATACTATTTGGCAACAGGAAAATGTAAGAGTGGAGAGAAAGCATGACAACAAATACATAAATGAACAGAAGCTAATAAAAGTTATTCTTCAAGGGCTTTTTGTGTGTAAAATTGTGAAGTTAAGATGAATTCACTAAAAATATGATTCTTAATGAGTAGAAGAATTGCATAATTAGATTTACCAGAATTCCTATGTCTAGTAGTTAATTATTTAGATAGGAATACTGAAGCAGGATATGCCCTTGGATTGTTGTGTTGGTGAAGAATTTTGAATACAGTATGGACTAACAAAGAACAAATAAATTTGTCTTGGAAGAATGTGTTCCTTAGATGCAAGGATAGTGAAACTACATTTCAAATATTCTGGTCTTAGCTTTCAAGAGATCATCCCATTAGGGAAAGTCACAAATTGAGAAAGATTCACAAAGGGATGAGTTTCTAGCTGACTGTAAAATGAACCAAGGACAGTATAAGATAGCATCTGGCAGGGTTTCATTGTGTTTTATGTGGGGGTCACATGTTTCCTCCTCTTTGACTCAGGTTGTTGGCACATATATTTGATTGATTATGGTATTCACCGGACTTCCTTCTATGTGTATGGATATTTTCCTGTCACTCACAACATTGTATTTCAAAGTGGATCTAAAAACAAAGATTTTAACTATGAAAATGACTCTATTTTGTGCTCACTTTTTCATTTCTGGCATAATATATCATAATATGGATCATCTGATTTGAAATGTCCCATACCAATCCATTTAATATTTGTAAAATCTTTTTCTGAGAGTATAGGTCATTGTATGTTTGTGGATATTATCCTGTCACTGATAGCACTGTACTTCAAAATAGATTTGAATGCTAAATGTGATGCTGTTACTCTTTAATTTGTTGTTCTTTGCCTATAAAATCAAGTCACCAGAGCTTAGTAATCCATCTGACTCTTTTTTCCAAATGTTCAGTACCAGCCTATCTAAACTCAACTGTTGCCTAGGATGGTGATCTTAATAACATCTGTCTTATTATTCACAAATTTTGATTTTCCTAGAGTCATACTTAGTACATTTCAGGTTCTAATTATCAGTGGGTATTTATAATGGTTTCTCTTAATTATGAGTCTTTTTACCTTAGCAAATAAAGGTCCTACAGTGGATGAAAGCTTTACTCCATCTATACCATTAAGATAGACTCTATTTAGAAAAAAAAAAAAAAAAGATAGACTCTACTTTAAAGAGTTACATTTCTAGTGCCTTCCAAACTGAAATCCATTATACTCTTCAAGCATTAAGTTCAACAAGAAAAACTCCAATGTTATTTATTGGCTTATGTCTTAGCCTGGAAACTCCACTGAAAGTTTCTACCATGAGTGGTCCTGTTTATAATTTAAATACTTGTATTATAGATTCCAGCATCATAGCAACAGACAAGCTATCGCAGCAAAATGACAGACAAATAGTGATTCAGCTCCTATTATCAAGAATATATTTGTTTGGTCAATAGTAGGATGCACATGAAGTAGTGTCAGAATAGCTAATAGATATGTTGTTGTTGATTGCCATCGAATCAAGACTCAGCAACCTTTTTACAACTATCATTGTTTTCAAAGTTCATGGAGTCTTTAGAGACATGCTCTTTAGGAGTGTATGCAACTCCTGTTTCCAACTAATATATATGTGTTGTTGTTGTTGGTGTTATGTGCCATCGAGTCACTTGCGACTCATAGCAACCGTATGTATAAGAGCTCTATATGTTCTTCTATCCTTTGCCAACCTAGCCATCTCAGAAGCACTTATTCCCACCTCTCCAGGCACAGAATCAATACATCTCATCAAAGGTCTTCCTCTCCTTCGCCGACCCTCCACTCTGCCAAACATGGTGTCCCTCTCCAAGGACCAGTTCCTCCTTGCAACATGCCCAAAATATGTCAGACGAAGCTTCAGAATCCTTGACTCCAGGGAACATCCTGGCTTCACCCTCTCCAGGACAAACCTTTTTGTTATCCTAGCAGTCCATGGTATATTCAACACTGTTCTCCAGTACCACAGCTCAAAGGCATCAATTCTCTTTGTATCAACCCTATTCACTGCCCAACTCTCTGATGCATAGCACATAATTGTGAAGACTATAGCCTGGATCAGGTGCACCTTAGTCTCCAGTCTCAGTACGTTGTAAAAAGAAAATCTCAAATTGGACTGAAAGATTTGTGTATTGGTTTTTTTGTTATTTTACTTTTGTATTGCTTTGCTGTATTTTTTCTTACAGTCAAAAGATTTTTTAAGTTATTTAATTACTTTTAATAAGTTACTTTTTTCTTTGTCTTTACTATAAGTATACATTTATAATATAAATGTATGTGTTATTGTTGAGATTCCATTTTTAGTCTCCTTCATATCTTAATTAATAATTTATTTTTTGATGTGTGAAATATTAACAATATTATAAATTAACAAGAATGTAAAAAGCTATTCCTAAAACAGCCACTCCCTCCTCCCATTTCTCTGTTTCCATTATATTTATCATTTTCCAACTAGCACACATCCACCCACCAATAGGCTTGTGATTGATGACATTATCCTATGTTTCATGACTTTATTTATTTTACAAAACTATCAGATTTCTAGCTGGTAGAATAAAGCAAATTATCATCACAAAATCATAGGAGAACGATAAAACAAAAATGAATGCCAAAAGGGACTCTAAAAAGTGCACTGGAGTGTTAAAAAGCCAAAACAAAAGGAAAGCATGTCAAAGTTAAAGAGCTGAAGAGAAGCTTTCAAAGAGAAGCCTAGGAGAAAAAAAAACAAAGAAATACAGTGGAATATGGAGAGAGCTGGAATTGCAGTGCATTTCTGAAACTTTAAGAGCTGAAAAACAAATTTAAGTCTAAGTCTCCTGTTCCAATACTGAAAAATGCTATGGACAATATATTGAATGCATCCAGAAAGCATTAAAAGAAGATGGAGGGAATACACAGTCACTGTACCAGAAAGAATTAACTGACACGGAAAATTTTCAGGAAGTACCATAAACAAGAGCCAATGGTAATGAAGGAGGAGGAAGTAGAAGCTACATTTGTTTTTGGTAGATTTTCTTTATATATATAATTTTACTCTTATTCCCAAGAAGTTAAATTACTTTTAATGATTTATAATTATAAATAATATCGCAAGCATGCTCTTTAGAATTGGTGATGTTGTCTCTCCATAGTGTTGTTTTGTTTGTCATCAAGTCCACCCTGATTCAAAGTGACACTATGAACAATAGATCTGGATCTTTCCCTACCCTCTGTCATTCTCACTATATCTGATGTGCCCAAGCTATTATAGTCACTGTGACAATTGATCTTGTTGAGGGTCTTCTCTTTCACTGATTTTCTATCTTCCCCAATATAATGTCTTTTTCAAGTATTTGTCTCTCTTAACAATATGATCAAAGTAAGTGAGATGAAGTTTTATTGTTCTTTCCTCTAAGGAGAAACCTGGTCACACTTCCTCAAAGACTATTTTGTTTATTCTTTTGGCGGTCCATAGGATGTTCAATAATATTCTCCAACACCATAATTCAAAGACCTGTAATTTTCTTCTTTTATCCTTATTCATTGTCCAAATTTTATATACATAAGAAGCAAGGAAAATGTGTTGACTTCAATCAGCACACACCTTAGTCTTTATACTGACGTTCTTGCTCATTAGTACTTTTCAGATGTTCTGGACAGAGATTTGCCCAATGCAACGTGTCTGATTGCTTGACTACTGGAAATTAAGGCGTTGATTGTGGATGCAAGTAAAATGACATTTTAGAAAAAAAAGAAACTCCATATATCATAATGTTGCTCATTTTTCAAATGGAAAGAATTTGAGAATTACTTTTTTTGATGCTGAGATTTATTTATCATTTATCTACTTATTAATTTTTACAAGTATAGTAGTACAGTGTACTTTATTGATGGTACATAACAAATGGGCTCTGTAAACACTTCCCCTCTCTCAGTGGGGCTGGATGAAAAGTTTGTCAAGAGTGTGAGATTCTCAGTATTAAGAGGAACTGGTTGGAGCAAGAACCATCCACCAGCTGAGAGTCTTGCTTTCTTCTAGTGCTATTGCTGGGCTGGTGGTCCAAGGGCCCGTTTTTCTTTGAGAAGCCATTCTTACCTACCCTCTGGAGAAAACCACCAAATATGACAACATCAAGAAGGTATCAAGGCTGGCAGCAGAAGGTCACCTAAAGGGTATCCTGGGATACAATAAAGACCAGGTTGTCTCTAACAGTGAACCTCACTCTTCCACTTTAGATGCTGGGACTGTCATTGCACTGAACAATCATTTTTTTTCAAACTCTTTTCCTGTTATGACAATGTGAGAATGGCACAGAATAGGCCAAGTTTCAGAGGTTTTCATGGTTGGATTCCCCCCCTACCCCATAAGCTATAAATCGTAGTAATGAACTCAATAGCTGCTCCCAAAACAACATCACCACAATTATTCATTTTAAGAATTTCTCCTGATAGCTTATATTTGTGCAATTTTCTCAATTAGTTTTGTGATAAAATCCTATCTCAACTTATCCATCACTAACTTGAATATGCATGTTCCATTTATCTATATAAACAAAAGATATAGCAGCTTAAATTTTAAAATATCTCATAAAACTGTATTTATGGCATCCCTACTAAATAGTTTCTAAGTATGTATCAGACAGTGTGAGCATTCCAAAAAAGAGAGAGAGAGATGGTGTGATTTTTGCCATGGTGAAGCTTTAATGATATAAATAATCAGTTCATAATAGAGTCATCATTTATATAGATGTTGAACAAAGATTTATTTTAAAGAGTTTAATACAAAATTTGTAGTTGTTTGTACTTAAACCAAGTCAAACTAAAGCTCAAAGTCTATTACACTAACAGGCAGATTGATTCTAATTTATGATAACACTGTGTGTTTTAGAGTTAACTATAACTGAGAGCTGGATGATGAATGAGGATGATAGAAGAAAACATTATGACTTTGAAGTGTAGTATTAGAGAAGAGTACTAAATACCCAATGGACTTCCAAAAGAACATATATGTCTTAGAGAAGTTGCAGCCATAGTGCTCCTTTGAGAAAAAGTTGGTGAAGCTTCATCTCACACACTTTGGACATGTTGTTAGAAAAGACAACACATCCATTATGCTTGGAAAGATTAGTGGATGATGAAGTAGTGGAAGATTTTGAACCTGATGGATATACAAAAGTGACTGCAGCAAGGTTCTTGAGTGTATCAGAGACTGTGGGGTTGGCACAGACAGGACAAAGTTCAGATCTGTAGGGATGCTAAGAGTCATACTTAATTTGATAGCACTTAACAATAACAATAATATAGCATAGGATTTTCAGTGGCTATGATACTTCAGAAATAGATCACAGATCTTTTCTTTTAAGAAGCCGCTGAGTAGATTTTAACCATCTGCATTTCTGTTAACAGTCAAATGCTTAACGGTGATAAACAAACATATCTCAAATTGGAAAATTATTTTTAAATATCCAAAGGAATATCTATAAAAAAATTAACAGCAAAATTTCCTTAAAACATATTAAAGAGGTTTTAGGAGAAACATCCTTATTGAGAATAACTGTGAAGTCTGAGTAGTTACAGAATACAGCCATTTCAAAGCTCACTCATTGAGCTAATAGTTTTGCCATTTGCAGAAATGTAGTCTGACAATTTAGAGATGTCATTTCTCAATTTTATATTCTGCATGAAACTGAATTCTGTAGGAGCAAGTCAAATTTTAAAGCAATATTTTTAGATAGACAGAAAAAACTATCAACATTTTACTAAAATAAAACTAAAGCACTTTCATGATAATGAAACCTGGTTGAAATCTCAAAAAGCTAATTATCTTCTGATACTCATAAGTTTATTTCAGATTCTGCCTATATCTACCACAATATGACAAAATAAGAAATATGGAATTGTAAAAAAGACAATTTGTATGAAAACATCAGATTCAGATGTTTCCATTACCATAATAATAAGAAAATTTAGACTAAAACTGTCTCAGAACAATTGCAAATATAGAGAACTGAAGAAAAATAGTATAACTTGAAGGACTTAACATTTTATAGAGAAGTTAATCATTATTTCCATAAGACATGCACAGCTACTATCTATTCAAGTCTCCCTTCTTCCAATAAATAGTTGAATATTGTTTACCACATAATGTATTATTCTTGTCATCAAGTGCTTTAAGAAATGTAATGCCTGTCTCCCAAATGCTTGTAGTAAAGTACAAATACACTTATAGGCAATTTAATAGCCATGTGATAGTGAATAATGTGATAGTGTTTTTGTTAAGGCCCATCAACTCAGTGACTCCATGCCTCACTAAGCAAAATACTGCCCAACTGCTTGCTATCCTGACAATACTAGATATGTTTGAGCTAATGCTTCAGTCACAGTTGTCAATGCATTGCATTGTAGGGTTTCCTCTTTTACTACTGATTCTTTTTTTTTCACCATTATATTGACTTACAATGATTTGATAGGACAGAGTAGAAGTCATCCACTGTGTTTCTGACTTTCAAGGAACAGATTGTTTCATCTATTTCCTGTGGAGCAACTGATAGATTAAAATAGAAGACTTTGATTAAAATAGAAGACTTTTAGATAGCAATTTCCAATACTCAGACAAAAGTTCGATCAGCACTTCCCCACAGAGTTGCTATATAAGTTCATATCAACTGAACAGCAATGAGTTTAATTTTGAAGTTTTTCTTCAGGAGGTGGACCCCTGGGTAATATGCCTAAATAAGTGGATGACTTTGGTTTGAATTTTGTTCTCAGGGTGAGGTGGGATAATAAATTAAACAAGTAATCAAAACAAGTAAATTCTAATTATAATGTTTATAGACATACATATGAAAGACTGAGTAGGACAGAACAGACAAAGAAAGGACAAATAGGAAAGAAATGTATAAAAATACCAGAAATAAAAGAAGTAAGACATAGCATGAATTTACTTCCAACAAATTAAAAAAGAAAATATATTTTTAAAATTATATAATAAAGAAACGTTAACTAATTAACCTAATCTGGCTTTGTTATTGTTAGTTATCATGGATTCTATTTTTCCAACTCATGATGACCTTTTCGGTAACAAAGCAAATAATTATATTCTGTTCTATTGCTGAGCCCATTCATATGTTTGAACCCATTGCTGCAGTCATTCTGTCAATCTATGCCACTGTGGATTTCCCCTGGGTTTTGTTTACTTTGTCTTTTCTAGGAATAAACATTTCTTGATGATATTTTCAAACTAATGCAGTTAAAGCCTTCTTATCCTCTCTTCTAATGAATATTTTGGCCACATTTACTATAAGACCAGTGTGTTAATTCTATATATACATACATATGTGTGTGTGTATATATATATATACACACACACACACATACATATATATATATTCTTTTTTTGCATATGCAAGAGTAGGAGATTGAAAAGATCATGACTTGTTTATCAAAAGTCCTTTAGTTCCAGTATCTTAGTTCACTTTTGTAAGATAGCTTAAGACAGACTGTAAGATAGATTTATATCTGACCCCCTGTTGGGTTTCTAAAGCTGTCAAGCACAATGAGAGGAGACCATTTCCTCATGAAGAAACACTCATGGATTTGAACTGCTGGGGAAAGCTACCTTTCGGCTTAGCACAGCCAGTCTTTATGAATTACATCACCTATTTTGAAATCATGATAGACTGCAAACTCAAATAATTTGACAAGCAATGTCTAAACATATCAATAATCACAAAATTGTTCACAGATGTATTTTACTAGTTAAAGCCACAATTGTGGATAAATACAAAAGAAAATGGATAATATGACTAGCAACTTGGTCAAATCTGGTGGTAAAATACAGGAGGAACTCTTATTGATCTCTTTGTTCTATCCTTTTATCCTAATGACCACTTCTGTTCCTAGGGGAACTAAGAGCTTCTATTTTATACTCTGAATTGAAGGAGAATCGTAAAATAAAGTGGCTTGAAGAGGAAAAATACTGCATGAAAGAAATTGCTCTTACAATGTCCTCATTTAATAAAAAACCCCTGGTTATTAGCTTTTCATGGACCAACATAAGTTTGATTTGTTTTGGTGGTTTGTTATTTTTTTTTAGATTATAGTTTTATAGGCTGTTCTTATAGTCTTCATTTTACTGATAGATAGTATAAAAGACTCAATATAATGGGATAAATTTTAAAAATATATTGAAACTAAAAACTTCAAACTCACTACTGTTAATGCAGAACACATCCATAGCTGACTTTCCAGGGGGGTTTCAGAGCCAGTAAATTGCACTAGAGAATATTTCATATCCACCAATTGGTGTATTCAAACCTCAAAACCAGCCTGCCTTTGATTAGTAGCATAACTCTCCATAGACTATGCTACAAGTTACTCATGTTGCAACTTTTGTTGTCTCATGCTTTCAAGTCCAGTATATGCCTTAGTGACCCTATAAACAACAGATATGAACCTTGTCATAACCTGTACCATCTTTATAACATCTGATATACTAGAGCTCATGGTTATAGACACTGTGCCAATCCATCTCTCTGAAGGTCTAGTCTGTTCTTTCATTGCAACTCTACCTTTCCAAGCATGATGTCACTTTCTCAGGACTGATCTTTCCTAAAAACCTGTCCTAAATATGTGAGATGAAGTTTCCTAATCTTTGCCTCTATGGATCACCTTAGATGCATTTTCAGCAAGACATATTTATTCTTTTAGCAGTCAGTGGAATATACAGTATTCTTCTCCAAGACCACAATTCAAAGTTGTCAATTTTCTTATCATCCTTTTACATTGTCTAACTTCCAGATGCACAGTAAGTAACTGAAAATACCATAACTTGAATGATGTGCACCTTAGTATTTAAACTGATATCATTGCCCCTTAACATCTTGAATAGATCTTTGACAATTTTTCCCATTGCAGTATGTCTTTTGGATGTCACAAGAGACTCTTAAAATTGTACTAGAACTTCAGTCAAGAGGCTAAAATAAAGGGAATAAATGATGATGTAAAATAAATGAATGAAAGATTTCATGATGCAGCTGGATAAGATAAAGTATTATAATAAAATGTGAAAAGATCTGGAGTGGGAAAATAAAAAGGGGAAAACTCATTCAACTTTTTTCAAGTTGTCAAGTCTCAAGTTGCAATATCAAAGGTTGCTGTGGGAAAAATCTTGAATGAGCCTGGAAACATCAAAAGAAGATGAAAGAAATATGCAGAGTCACAGTGACAAAAGAAATTAATATAATATTTAATATAAAAAGAACCCGTGCAGGCAAAAATAACAGTTAAAATATTGAGCTAATTCTAAAATTATACTGCTTATACCAAATTCATAGGGTTTTCAGAGGCCTCTTATTTTAACAGTGAATGGCCAACCCATCTTCCTAGTCTAGCTTGTGTTTTATTGATTATGCAAAGATACTTGACAGTGTGGATCCTAATAAGCTAAAATTGAAAACAATGAGATGGATTGATTCGGTGACTGGGGTAATTGGGATGGGTGTGTCAGAGGCAGTGCGGTTGTGGCAGGATAGAGCAGGGTTTAGGGCTGTTGTGCATAGGGTCGCTATGAGTCGCAAACGACTCGACGGCACATAACAACAACAACAACAGTGCAAAATTATACCTACACCAAGAAGCTGTTGCACGAACAGAACAAGGAGACACTACCTGGATTAAAATTAAGAAAAATGTAAGTCAGGCTTGTATCCTTTCTCCATAATCTATTCAATCTGTATGCTGAGCAAAATATTTGAGAAGCTGAACTCAATAAAGAGAAACATAACATCAGGATTAGAGGAACATCCTCAATAACCTTTGGTATGTAGATGACACAGTCTTGCTTACTGAAAGTGAGGAGGACTTGAAATGCTTGCTACAGAAGATCAAGCACTGTAGCCTTTAATATGGATTGCATCTTAACATCAAGAAAACAAAAATACTCACTACTGAACTGATAAACAAGATCATGAAAGATGTAGAAAAGATTGAAACTGTCAACAACGTTATCTTACTTGGATACACTTTCAATATGCCTTCTATCAGCAATCAAGAGATCAGGACATGTATTGCTTTGGGGAAGTATGCAGTCAGAGATCTCTCCAAGTTATTGAGAAACAATTATGTTACTTTGAGGGTTAAGGTGTGCCTAATACAGACGATCATCTTTTAAATCACTTGCTAGCATCTGAGAACTAAACAATTATTAAGGATGATTGTAGGATAATTAATACCTATGAGTTGTGGTGTTGGAGGAGAGGACTGAAATTTCCATGAACTGCCAAAAGATCAGACAGATACTAGAAACAAAATTAGAGATGAGATGTAAAGAAAATGAAGAAAACATTAGAATCTTGTGGGATGACATCAGAAGGAACAACATATGTGTGATTAAAATTTCAGAACACATGAGAACAGAGAGGTTACTGAGAAAAAAAGATGGAAGAGGTACCAGAAGAAAACCTCCCAAGTATTATGAAGAATCAGGAAATCCACATTCAAGAAGCACAGTGAACACCAAATAGACTACACCCAAAAAGAAAAACATCAAGACATATCATGGACAAATTCTCCAAATGAAAAGATAAGAGTATAATACTAAAAGCAGCTTGAGAAAAACAAAGAGTCATCTACAAAAGGGGAAAAATAGACTATGCTCTGATTTCAGTGGAAATAATGTGAGCTAAAAGACAATGACACTATCACCAAATGGTAGACCAACTCAAAAGAAATTCAACAAAGATGCAGATCTAAACTATACAATCAGCCAACTAGACCATGTGGTTGTATTTAGGGTATTGCCCCAACTAAAACTTAATTCACTTCCTTCCCAAGTGCACATGGTACCTTCTCCAGAATTGATCACATATTAGGATACAAAGCAAGCCTCAAAAATTCAAAAGTATTTAAATAATACGAAGTATATTCTCAGATCACAATATCATAAAAATAGATATTAACCATAGGAGGGCAAAGTTTACAAAACCACCCATGTTGAAACTAAATAACACTTTGCTAGAGTTGTTGTTTTGATTGCCTTCAAGTACAGCACAACTATAAATGACCCTGTGAACACAAGGCTGATGCCTTTCGATAGCTATTGACATTTGTTAAACTTCATAGAATTTCCCTAGTAATGTTGTTTAGGAAGTGGCTGTTACTCAGTTATAAAAAAAAATGAAGAATGAAATAAAAAAGTTCCTTGAAGCAAATGAAAAGGAAAATACAACATACCAATACCTCTGGCATGTAGCTAAGGAAGTTCTCAAGGGGCAGTTCATAGCAATAAGTACACACATAAAAAGGCAAGAAAGAATAAATTATGTAACTCAATGCCTTTAGCAGCTAGAAAAAGGAACAATAATATAATCCTATAGCCTCTAGAAGAAAAGAAAGTATAAGAACAAGAGCTGAGATCAATAAGATAGAAAACAGAAAACAACAATAACAAAGAAAACCCCAAAACATCAACAAGGCCAGGAGATAGATTCATATGGAATGTCTATGTTCAGCTTTTTGAGGAAGTGTCAAACTGCCTTCCAGTTTGCATCATCTTACAATCCCACCACCAATGTATGAGTTCCTTCCTAGCTACATCCTCTCCAACATCTATTACTTGCTGCCCTGTTAAACTTTTCCACTCTTACTGGAGTGAGATGGTATCTCATTGTGCTTTTGGTATGCATCTCTCTAATTGCCAGTGATTTGGAAAATGTCTTCAAGTGTCTATTTTTACTATTTGGAATATATCCTGAGAATATGAGAACGGAGGCACAGACTGAGATTTGTACACCAATGTACATAGCAGCATTATTCACCATCCCAAGAACATAGAAACAGCCCAGATGTCCAACCACAAATGAATGGATTGAGAATTTATGGTACATTCACACAATAGAATACTATGCAGCACTCAGGAGCAATAACTTTGTAAATTATTACCTAACTTGGGAGGGACTGGAGAGCATTATGTTGAGTGAACTAACTCAGTGCCATAAGGATAAATATTGTATAAAACTGTTATTGTAGAATGAGTATAAAGATCCAGGAGGAGTGGGAGAGACTGGAAGCAGAGGGGTGTGGATGTGCAGGGGAAAGGGGGGATTAATCATTGGGTTGTACAATTTGATGGGGAGGGTGAGGGAAATTGAAAGAAGTTGTTTGAATTTGTATTTGAATTTTGTAAATAAACTAGTAGAAGAATAAAAAAAATAAAATAAAAAAGGCCAGAAGCTGGTTTTTCAAAGGGGTCAATAAAATGAGCAAACCAATAGTAAATGTAACAAAACAAAACAAAACAAACAAAAAAGAGAGAGAAGACACAGATAATTAAGAAATGATTTAGGTGACATCACAAAAGAAACACATGAAATTAAAATGATAATATTAGAGTACTAGGAAAAGCTATACTCTGATAAATTTGAAAACCTAAAGGAAATAGACAAATTCCTGTTAACTCATGCTCTACCAAGATTGACAAGGACAGATGTAGAACACTTGAACAAATCCATCACAAAAGAAGAAACTGAATAGGTCATGAAAAGACTTCCCCATAAGAAAAGTCCTGGACCAGATGACTTCAAACCTGAATTCTACCAAACATTCAGAGAAGATCTATCATCAATTCTACTTAAAGTATTTAAAAAAAAATTGAAAAAGAAAGAACAGTCCCAGAGTCATTCTATGAAGCAAGCCTAACACTAATGTAAAAACCAGGCAAAGATGAAAGAAAACTAATATTAATATGTCTCATGAATATAGATGCAAAAATCCTTAAAAAAATCTTAGCCAATCAAATGCAAAAGCACATCAAAAAAATAATTAACTATGACCAAGTAGAATTCATAACAGGTATACAAGGATGGTTCAACATAAGTAAAACAATCAACATAATTCACTATATTAACAAAGCAAATACCAAGACTACATGATCTTAGCAATTGATGCAGCAAAGGCATTTGCCAAAATCCAACACCCTTGGTGACAAAGACACTCAGCAAAATTGGAATAGAAGGGAATTTCCTCAATATAGTGAAAAGTATATATGCAAAACCAAGGACCAATATCATTCTCCATGGAGAAAGACTTAAAGCATTTTCCTTCTGAGTAGGGAACAGAGAAAGATACCAACTACCAAGTGTAAGTAACCACTTCTATCAGTCTTGTATTGGAAGTGCTTGCTAGGCCAATACAACAAGAGAAAGCAATAAAAGGCATCCAGATTGGCAAAGTATCGTTAAATGCAGATCATATACTAGTGTATACAGAAAACCTCAAGGAAAAAACAAAACAAAACAAAACAAGAAAACACACACAAAAACCAAAAAACAAACAAACAAAAAACGATTGAAGCTAGATCATTTTAGAGTGGCAGGGTATAAGATCAATGTCCAAAAATTAGTGGGATTCCTCTACAGTAACAAAGAGAGCTCAGAGAAGGAAAGCCATACCATTTACAATGGCCAACCACAATTGAGAAACTTGGGAAGGAACCTAATCAGAGACATAAAAGGGTTGTACAAAGAAACCTACAGAACATTTCTGCAAAACACAATAGAAGACGTAAGTAAATGGAAAAATATATCTTGTTCATGGATAGGGAGACTCAGTGTTGTGGAAATGACAATCCTACCAAAAAAAACTTATATATTCAATGTAATCCCAATATTGTTGCTGTTTTTATGTGTAGTTGAGTCACTTGTGACTCATAGTAACTATATGTACAATAAGCCCTGCTAGTTGCTCTACCTTGTACCAATTTTACTGTCTCTGACACACCTACCCTAATTTACCAACTCACTAAATATATCCATCTCATCAATGGTTTTCCTCTTTCTCTGTCCCTCCACCCTTCAAAGCATGATGTCTCTCCCCAAGGACTAGTCTCTCCTTAAAACATGCCCAAAGTAT
>NW_006399938.1:4697283-4701133 GCF_000299155.1 Elephantulus edwardii | reverse complement strand
TGTAGCTAATGTTATATGGATATTAGCTGAAAGCAGGGAGTACCAGAAGAACATCTATCTGTGTTTCATTGATTACGCAAAGGTGTTTGACTATGTGGATCAAATAAAACTGTGGCTAACTCTGAGAAGAACGGGAAAAGCTGAACATAGAAATTTCATATGATCCAGCTATTCCACTTCTTGTAATATACCATAAGAAAATTAGAACTGAGGCATAACCAGAGACTTGTACACCAATGCTCACAGCAGCATTCACCATTGCAAGAACACGGAAACAGCCCAAATGTCCAACCACAATCAGATGGATTGAGATATTATGGTACATTCACACAATGGAATATTACTTAGCATGTAGGAGCAGTGAGTTTGTAAATTGCTTCCTAACTCGGGACGGACTGCAAAGTATCATCCTAAGTGAACTTACTCAGTCCCATTAGGGCAAATACTGTATAAGGCCATTTTAGTAGAAAAGGTCTTTGGATCCAAAGGGAGGGGGGTAAATAGAGGGGTGCGGAGGGGCAGGATATTGGATAATATTGGTTAATCATATGGTTGTAAAATTTGATCGGTGGAGAGAAGAGTGATAAAGGAAGTGGGAAATATCTAGTGTGAAGAGTAATGTACATGAACTTTGTAAGTAAACTAGTGTAAAATAAAAATATTATATAAAGTATAGGCTGGAAAAAATTTATGATAAAGATGCTTTCAATTTTGGAAAAAATATGTCTTGTGGCTTAATCAAGTTATCTGTTTCTGTAAAACAAGAGAAGTACATTTACAGTACCTTAGACTATTATGGATGGTTAATATGCTAGCCTACTAAACTAAGGGCCAGGAAAAGAAGATTGAAGATGAAATTTCAAAACTCCAATCATTTCAAATCTTATGTAGCATTGTTCTTTGTTGACACAACTGAGGTGCCATGAGCCAAAGTTGACTAAAAATTGTCAGGTTTCAAATATTATTCAATAAACTATGTTTAATATTTAATAATTCTCAAATAGTTTTCCATTTTATGAAAAAAAAGAAAAAATCCACAATAAACCTTTGGAAATACTCAGTTATTGTTGTCATGTGCCATTGAGTCACCTGCAACCCAAAGTGACCCTATGTACAGCAGCTCTGAACCCTACCCTTTCCTGAGTGAATGTCACTACTTCCAATATATCAAAAACTGTAGCTCCAGTTACTGAATCAATACATCTCATGTGCAATCTTCCTCTCCTGCTCTGTACCTCCACATTTCAAAGCATGATGTCTTTCTCCAAGGACCCATCTGTCCTGGCCATGCTCCTCAGGTATGTGAGACGGAGTTTCAAGATCCCAGCCTCCAAAGAAAAACTTGGTTTCACCCTCTCCAAGACAACCTATTTGTTTCTTGGTCCATGGTATGTTCAAGACTTTTCTTCAGCACCACAATTCAAAGGCATCGAGTCTTCTTCTGTCACCCTTAGTCATTGTCCAACTCTCTGAAGCAAAACAAATAATTGCAAAGCTCATGGCCTAGATTAGGCACACCTTAGTCTCTAGACTGACATCGTTGCTTTTCAGCACTCTGGGGAGGTCCTGACAGCAGATTTCCCCTGTGATTTATTCAAGAAAATATCTTTCATAAGAAATATGAATGCAGGCTATCCACATGGATTTAACCTGATGGAGTTTATAGGATCCTGGTTGATTGCATCTCTGGAAGGAATTGTTGGAAAAGTTCACTATCAGCAGTGAAAACTAGGGCAGGTGCTGATTCTTGAACAGACCATCAATTGATCATATGCAAATTCAAACTAAAGCTAAAGAAGGTTAAATAATATCTACATGTATCAAAATTTGATCTTGCATCTATCCCCCTAAATTAAAAATAAATTCAGAAATAGGTTTGAGGCATTGAATACTAATGAATGAAGATCAGATGATCTGTGGGAGGATACCAAGGATATCATTAATGAAGAATGTAAAAAGTCATTAGAAAGAAGGGAGAAGAAGAAAAGACCAAAATGGATGTCAGAAGAAACTGAATATTGCACTAGAGCACCAAGAAGCCAAAGTAAAAGGAAGAAATTCAGGAGCTGAATGGAAGATTTTAAAGGTAAGCTCAGGAAGAAATTAAAATAGCTATACTTGTTGAGCATTTCTTAAGCAGAAGGAACTAAAGAGCAAATTCAAGCCACAATTTGCAGTCCTTAAGGATGCTTTGGGAAGAATATTTGATGATTCAGGAAGCAGTATAAGAAGATGGAAGGAGTATGCAGAGTCATTGAACCAAAAAGAATTGGCTGACACAGAAAAACTTCAAGAAACAACATATGATCAAGTAGCAATGGTGATGAAGGAAGAAGTGAACTGCTGCTCTGAAGGACTTAGATTCAGTTGTAGTGCTAGGAAATAGATTATTTAACACAATAGATTATTTAATAGGTTATTGTTGTTATGTGCCACAGAGTTACCTGCAACTCACAGAAACCCTATTACATATATGAAGTCATTGCTTCTTCCTAGGAAGGATCTGTAAGCTATGAAGTTAACTGTATTGTCATTTAGAAGTTACTTATGGTCATTATTATGCCTCAAGGTGTGGAAGATTCAGTAATAACTCCTGTGCCCAGAAGGAAGCCAAGAAATGAGAGTAGAGTTCAAAAGGATGCTCAGCATTTTAGTTTATGGTCTATTTGTTGTTCAGTGACTTAGTTTATAGATCAATGTACTTTACTATATTGTAGTAAGCAGATTTGCCTATTTCATAAGATGATGTACTCCAGATGGTTATTTTTAATGTGAGCATAATTTCATGACACGCATATCATAAAAAAGTATCATAAAACCAGACTAATGAGGTAACTCTTGTTAGGTAACATATTTATAGCTAAGTACCTGTTCTATCTGCATATTTATGAAGGATTTTGAATCTGTTACTGTTTCATTCTATTTTTCTACTTAATTTTTTCCAGTTTTACACTAAATGCCATTTTTAGGTTATTTCATCACCTTTACTTGTTTGAATAAGCTCTGGCTGCTTACTGGTAAGGAATTACATTGCCAGTGCAAAGGTACAATGTTAAAAATTGACAAGCTGCTTTGCTGGAGAAAGATGGACCATCTACTTCCACATGGTTTACTGCCTCTGAAAATCCATTGAAGGTTTAGCTACTGATTGGTTCTGACTTGATTATAAACATTAGTTTGATATGCAAAGAAAAGTCAAGGAAAGAAAGGAAGACCCCAATGAAATGGATGGCCAAGTGACTACAACACCAGTTTTGAGCATGATAGAGACTATGATAATGGTATAGAATAACACAAAAGTTCAAAATTGGTGTTCCTGGTGTCACTAAGTGTCATAGATCACTTAACAACACCAAGCATAAACGACGACTAATAGTTTCAGACAGGAGTTCCTGGGTATGCAAAAAAATAAGCAAGTTCTTAATTAATAGTTGAAAGACTGAATTTTGAAACTCTCTAGAGGCACCCTGAGACATAGGCTTATGAACTACTTTCAAAAGGTCACTGTCTCAAAAGTCCTGAAGAATAAGTCTAGTCTGCACATATAGACTTGTCATGAGTCAGAATCTACACAATGCTCAATGGCAATTAAAAATAACCACAATTATAGGAAATTTTATAGATTTTGTTTAAAATATAGGAATTTACCTATGATCAACAGTGGTTTATTGCCTTCACTGATGAAAAAAAAAACAAAAAGTGAGCAAAGTCTATATAGATTAGACTAGTAGAGCTAATGTAAAATTTTCATGTTCTATGTAGTTTTTGCTTTCTGCAAAATAAATGATTAAATGAAGACTGCCAGTTGTTTTCTGTAAGATTGTAAAACAAAGCTAAATAATTTATTTTA
>NW_006399938.1:4695447-4695954 GCF_000299155.1 Elephantulus edwardii | reverse complement strand
AGTGTTGATTGTGGAGTCAAGCAAACTAAAGCTGTTAACAATTCCAATCTTCACCATCTATCATAATGTTACCAATTGACCCAGTAGTGAGAATCTTTGTTTTGATGTTGAGCTTCAATCCATATTAAAGGCCTTTAACCTTCTCTAGGAAACACTCATTTTCAGCAAGCAGAATTGTGTCATCTGCATAAGGCAGATTCTTGATGAGTTTTCCGCCAACCCTGATGCCATATGCCTCCTCATACAGCCAAGTTTCCCAGATGGTCTGTTCTGCATATAGATTGAAAAGGTATGAAGACATAATAAATCCCTGGTGTACACCCTCTCTGATTTTTGAACCATTAAAGACGCCAAATTCATTTTCCAAAGTGATTGAAAGCAAAATTGTTAAGTTTCTTTGAAAAAGAAAGAGAGTCAAGCAAAGCACTTCTGAAAAACAAAAATAAAGTGGGATGCATAGCACTCCCTCACCTCGAAACCTACTACAATGAGGTTGTTGTTGTTGTT
>NW_006399938.1:4684226-4689222 GCF_000299155.1 Elephantulus edwardii | reverse complement strand
TTATACTAAAGTATGTAAATCTTAAAAAATATGGAATATTGTTTGGTTTGGGTTTTTTTTATCCCATTGAACTTGTTCCTTCTTATGGAAATTTTCTGTATAACAGAATGAAATATTGCCACTATTACACTATCCTTGCAATAAAAGTAGAAGTTATATATCAGCAAATTGTTGCAAATTTTGTGCCAATCTATCTCATGGAGATTTTTTTTTTAATTGACTCTACATGTTGTCAGACATGATGTCATTCTCCAGAGCTTCATTCATTCAAAATACATGAGACAAAAATCTCACCATCTTCAAAAAAGAGTTAAACATTCTGACCCTCTGGTGGGTTTTCAGACACAGTTTAATCACACAGGAGGAGATGCCCATCCTTCTCTTGAGGTGCCCTAGTGGCAAGAAGCTGAACTGCAGTTCCAAAGGCACGCAGTTTAAATCCACCAGCTGGGTGTGGGAGTTGTTGATTGCCTTCAAGTGGAGCACAACTCACAGTGTGATTAAATTGTGTCTGAAAACCCGCCGGAGGGTCAGCTATGGGTCGTTCTGACTCTATAGTACACACTACAGATTAATTATAAATACAGTATTTTGTAAATGTTTCCTGTTTTCTGCAAATCATTTTTGAAACCATTAAAACACAATTTTTACTATTAAAAACACCAAAGCTTTGACTAAAAAAGGGTATTTTTAAATTGTAAAACTCATAAGTTTATATAATATATACAATGCTTATGTTATATAATGTTGTAGTTGTTGTTGTTGTTGTTAAGTGCCATCAAGTTGTAGACAACTCACAGAGATCCTATGAACAAAAGACCTGAGCACTTGTATAACTTTCATCATTTCTCCAAGTTCATAGAGTTTCCAAAGTCAAATTATTTTGGAAGTGGATGCCACTCCTGCTTCCAAACTTCTTTTAGTTGGGGAATTCCACCAAACACTCACTGCCCACTATGGGTAACCATTATTGCATTTGACACATCAGTGTCACAGTATTTAGCATCACAGCAAACACGAGTTACCTTTGTACAGCAAATGGACAGAACACTAAAAAGAATGACCAAAAACAATTAAAACCAGGGCTGAGAGCCACAAGTTAAAATCACCCAACTTTGGCTTGGCAGCATAACTTTCTGTTCATCAGTCCTATAGAGCTCTCTCTTTGTTGGTGTTGGTATTATTATTAAGTGTCATTTAATCATAGACAACTCATAGTGACCCTATGAAAAAAAGACCTGAAGCCTTTCTATAAATATCGACGTTTATCAAAATTCTTAGAGTTTCTGGAGGCATGTTTTTAGGAAGTAGTTGCCACTCCTGCTGCCAAACCTGCTGGAGAAGGATGGGTAATCTTCCTTGTAATTAACTGCCTCTGAAAACCCACTGCAAGGTCAGCTATGGGTCTATTTTGACTCGATGGTACACAGCGACAACAACATATACATAATATTGTTTATTATTTACATGCTCAGTGCTAGCTAAAATATAGAGAATACTGATTATTGTGTGATGATGAAACTCAATCTGTGATAAACATGTGATAGCGAACAAACTTGTCATTGACACGATTTATTAGTAATTTGTGTGTGTATGTTTTTGCTGTTATGTGCCATTAAGTCACCTGTGATTTATAGTGACTCTATGCACAATAACTCTGAACCCTGCCTTGTTCTAAGCCAGTCATGCCGAATCTGATACACCTAATCTCAATACCACAGAAACCACGTCAATACATTTCCTTCTGGGTCTTCCACTCCTGTGCTATCCTTCTACATTTCCAAGCTTGATGTCTTTCTCCCAAGAATAGTCCCCTCCTGTCAACATGCTCAAAGTATGTGAGACAGAGCTTCAAAATCCTCTCCTCCAAGGGACAATTTGGTTTCACTTTCTCCAGGACAAAGATCTTTGTTCACTTGGCAATACATGTTGTGTTCAATACTTTTCTTCAGCACCACAACTCCAAGGCACTGATGCTTCTTCTGTAATCCTTGGTCATCATACAATTCCCTAATACATAGTAAGTAATTGCAAAGACCATGGCCTGCGTAATGTACACCTTAGTCTCTAGACTGACATCTTTGCTCTATAACAGTGTAGGTAGGTCCTTGACAGCTGAGTTTCCCAAAACAGTTCATCTTTTTATTTCCTGACTGTTGATACCAAGAATGCTGATTATGGAACCAAGCAAGCTGAAGCTGTTAACAATCTCAATCTCTTCCACATCTATTTAAGTGCTTTCAATTGGTCCAATGATGAGAATCTTGTCTTCTTGATACTGAGCTTCAATCTTTATAGAGGACTACAGTTTTGCTTGCTGCAAAAGGTCAAGGACTGCAGCCTCCAACATGGATTGAGGCTCAATGTCAAGAAGACAAAGATTCTCACCACTGGACCAATTGGCACCACCAGGATGGATGGATGCCACAAGAGGGGAAGACCCCCTATGAGGTGGATTGATTCAGTGACTGGGGTATTTGGGATGGGTGTATCAGAGACGGTGCAATTGGCACAGAACAGAGCAGAGTTTAGGGATGTTGTATATAGGGTCGCGATGAGTCGCAAGCAACTCGACGGCACACAACAACAACAGTATTCTACAACTTCTGCAGCAAATGCTTTAGGCCCTTCTCAGTTTCAGAAAATAAGGTTATTTCGTCTGAATAAAGACGGTTGTTAATGAGCCTTCCTCCAATCCTGATGCTAGATTCCTCCTCATAAAGTCCAGCCTCCCAAATGATTTGTTTCATATATAAATTGAAAAGGTATGAACACAGCAATCATCTCTCATGCATTCCTTTCTCAATTTAAACTATGTAGTGTTTCCTTGCTCTGTTCTTAAAACAACTTCCCATTCCACATATAGGTTTCACATGAGCACGATAAGGTTTTCTGAGATTCCCATTCTTCTCAATGTTAGGCACAATTTGTTGTGACCCACACAGTCAAATGTCTTTGCATAGTTAATGAAACACAAACATTCTTTTGGTATTCTTTGCTTTCAGCCAAAATCAATCTGACATTGACTATGATGTTCCTAGTGTCACAGCCTCTGTCAATGCAGTTCCAGTTGTTTTTGGATAATCATCAGCAGGATTTTGTTTGCGGATGATAGTAGTGATATTGTTCAATAATTTCCACACTCTTTTGGATTACCTTTTGTTGAATGGGAGTAAATATAAATTTCTTCCAGTAAGTTGGCAAGTTAATTGTCTTCCAGGTATCTTAACACAACCCAATAAGCATATCTAGGGCAGCAACTGTTTATTGAAATATGTCAATTGGCATTCTATCAAAATCCTGGGCCTTGTTTTTTGCCAATTCCTTCAGAGTATCTTGAACTTCTTCTATCCTCACCATTGCCTCTTGAACATATGTTGTTGCAGGAAATTATTCTGTGTCAGCCATTTCTTTTTTATATAGTGAGTCTGTATATGCCTTCCATTTTTTTCTTATGCTTTCTGAATAATTTCCTATTCTGCCCATAGCATCTTTAAGTATTGTCACTAGAGTTTATTCTTTAGTCC
Organism: Elephantulus edwardii; assembly: GCF_000299155.1. NCBI lineage: Eukaryota > Metazoa > Chordata > Mammalia > Macroscelidea > Macroscelididae > Elephantulus > Elephantulus edwardii. The sequence goes on along the minus strand of NW_006399938.1, from coordinate 4,685,695 downwards.
TTCAGCTTAAGAAATGCTGAGAGATTTTGTCCCTTTTGATTTTCTGACTGCAGTTCTTCATACATTTCATGATATTTTGCTTTGTCTTCCTGAGATACCTTTGACATTTTCTGCCCAGTTATTTAACTTCTTGATTTCTTTCCTTTGCTTTGGCTTCTCAGTGTTCTAGTACTCAGTGTTCTAGTTCTCAGTGTTCAGAGTCTCTTCTGAGATCCATTCCAATCTTTTTTTCCCTCCTGTGTCTTTGTAATGGCCTTTCACATTCTTCACGGAAGATAGTCTTTATATCCTCCCAAAACCCATCTGGTATGCTGTTAGCCTAAAAATTTGTGCTTTTTAAAAACCATTAGTTAGCCACCCTTGGCTTCCAGTTATCTTAACTGTAGACATATGGTCTTGCAAATCATCAGTGCTGTGGAACTACATGAAGGGAATAGAGCAGACTAAGTATAAGAGAAAGACTGTTTCCCTCAAGTTACAAGACTGGAGGTGAACAAGACTTTAGAGGGAGACTGGAACATGGGAGACTGGACTGTTGGCAAGACCTTGGTGATGATGGTAGAGAGATTAAGTCATTACTGTGGAGAAATTGTGGCAAGGTTTAACTGAGGGATCCTGAGATAAAGGCCACAGTTACAAGATTTTGCTCGTCTTCCCTTTGAAGATGAGAGGAAAAGTTGCTTGCTGAAGTGAAACCAGAGCCTGGACTAATTGAGGAATTGTTCCTGGGGACTACTGGACTAAGAAGGATGTGTATTTGGTGATATTCTTTGCCTCCCACACTCTCCAGCTTACTTCTCTAATAAACCTCATTCTCAGTACTACAATTGTGAGTGTGTTAGTCAACAATGGATAAATTAACCTCTTGATGCTCCTGTGGCTTTAAACACACCATGGGGCTGCAGTATGGGATCTTTATCTGTTTTCTGCTCCAGGACAGTGAGGGAATGTGCTATTCTTACTCTCTCTGGCCCTTTCAGAGAGTTGTTCATAGCCCTGTGCCTTCATGTCTCGTTTTCTGTTCTTTAGACATCTGATCTTCATTCATTAGTGCTCAAGCCTTCAAAACTTGTTCCTGGAAATGTTTTAAAATTCAGGTGAGATAAACTCAAAGTCAAATTATAGACTTGTTTTCATTTTCTTTAGGTTAATTTGATGTGCATATGTGTAGTTGATGGTCTGTTCCATCATCAGAATGTGGGCTACTTTTCTTTTTTTTAATTATTATTAAATTTTATTAGTTTTAATGGACAGTTACAGAGATTTTGGGTTCTCATTCATTCATTGTTGTACTGTTTTCTCTACCCTCCTCCCTAGTTCGTTCTTTCCCCCCCCAGAATGTCTGTTTTAATTGTCCAATTGCCACAGTGCTTGTCAAAGCCATTCTGATTAATCTCCTTTGTCAGTGTGTCCTTTGCCATTCCCTATCACTCCTCCCTGAGAAAGACTTCACCCTGATTCATAAGGAA
>NW_006399938.1:4670483-4682016 GCF_000299155.1 Elephantulus edwardii | reverse complement strand
TCTTTACCTTTATCTTGTTGTGGTGCTCAAGTATTTATAAATTCTGGATATAAGTCCCTTATCTGATATGTTATTACCGAATACTTTTTCCCAGTTAGTGGCTTCCCTTTTTACCCTGTTGGAGAAGTTTTTGGATGTGCATAGGGATTTGAGTCTTAGAAGATCCCATTCATCTACGTTATCTTCTCCTGGGCTACTTTTCACAACATATATTGAGCTTCTTCAATTCTTCTGCTCACAAATGCAAAGAACTTGATTCCTGTGTAGACCATTAGGTGAAGTTCATGTGGATAGCTGCTGTTTGTGTTTTTTTTTATAAAATGTAATTACAATGAATAAATAATTTTTGTACAAAATTTTATCATTCTCTCTCCAGCCTCATTGTCACCAAGTCCATACTCTCTGACTACTGATAGATACTTCATCCACCTTCCCAACTTTCGTATTCCAGTCACCCATCATTATTAATACATCTTGATTGCATGTTTGATTTCCAAGTGCAAAAGTTGGTAGAAGTCATAGATTTCCTCCTCTTGAACTTTCATTTTTGGTGCATATGTTTTAATGATAGTGGTATTAACAGGTTTTCCTTGTACACATATGGATGTTATCCTGTCACTTACAACATTAACTTTCAATATGACTCTAGAAATGTTCTTTTTGAGTGTGAATATGGCCCTACTTTTCCTCACCTTTTCATTTCTGGTATAATAGATCATGTGACTATCTGATTCAAAACGTCCCATCACAATCTATCTCATTTTGCCAATGCCTAGAGTGTCAATATTTATACATTCCATTTCTTTATTAATAATGTCCGACTCTCCTACACTCACACTTCTCTTATACCAAATTCCAATCTCTAGTGTCTGCTTAGAACTGTTCCTACTCCTTTGTGGTTCCCAATTTTAGTGCTTTGATGGCTTAGCCTCTGGTACCATCTCTGCGAGTGTAATCTAAGTGTACTCTATGGTATATAGGATTTCTGAAGGCCTACTATTTCTGAAGTGGATACTCAATCCTTCTTCTTAGTCTATCTTACTTTGCTGTGTAGTTTTAAAGAAATATCCGACTGACAAGAATTTTTTCCGAAGAGCAGATTGAGAGATCCTTCCCCATTACACAGGTAACAGATTTTGGGTTTGTCCCATCTTCCAATTCTGCACATGCTTGGTGGTCCCATTGCTGCCTCTCCACCCTGCAATCATTCTTTCCATCCCTTGGATTCCTTCTTCCTCCTCTCCCCAAGTAATCTTGGACTTGATGGATCAGTCCACTTTTGTCTTATACTTATTGTCCTACTTCCCAGTGATGTTGATGCTCTGTGTAGGTCAGAATAGGGCAGGAATGGCACAGGAGCAAACCAGTAAAAGGGAGGGAATGCACTCTGTGCATAAGGTTTCCAGTTTTTCCACAACCTCGCCAGCATTTGTTGCTTGCTTTTCTGTTGAATTTTGCTATGTCATGGTCCATGGGGCCAGCCACTAAGGGAAGCAGTGTATGTGTGTGTGTATATACATACAACAATAACCAAGCATGTATCATTCTTTCTTTCTTATTATCAATTAGTCAAAACAGACTTACAGCTGACCTTCTAAATCACATGGGAGGGGGGTGATTATCTTTTTCCTATGAAGCTTCTGGTAGATTAGACCTCTGGAGAGGCACAGACTTTGGAATAGCAGTATAATTTCCTATGGACAACCATCTAATAAGTATTATTCTTTGTATAACATAAAATCTTGCATATTTATTAATGCAACAGATAGTGATGGCATCTTCAGAATGGTTGCATACAACCAGGCCAAATTCTGCATTAGTTGACTATTTCAGTGCCCCAAATCACTTTTTCTTTTTTGTATATTATCTCTTTATATTATTTGCCTATTATTTTATCATCTCTTGGAATATTGGGGGTTGTAATTAGGACAACACGTTTTTACAACTCTATTTAGCTTTGAAATAGTGCACAATAGTTATCATTCATCAAGAAAAATATGCTACTATAAAGTGTAAAATTTAAATAGGAGTATTTCTGCAATCAGGAGATTGAATGTGTATATATAAAGGGACATAACCGCTGACCCAATGCCATTAACACATCCGTTTAAGCTTCATCACATTATTAAAATGTATTTTGTATAAAAGAGGTAATTATATTCAGCATACACACCATTAACTAGATTACAACAGGTTTAAATGCACTTGAATTCATATATGAAATGCAGAATAAATAAGGTTGATTCATTTTAATTTATTGGGATGACTTTATAACATTAGAATACAATATCTGAATAGATTTTTTAAGCTAAAATACACACAAAAAGAAAAATAAATTTCAAATGCCTTAAATGAAGGCAGACAACTTCTATAGTGAATGACTAATACATATTGCATAAAAAGAGATATTGTAATAGTTTTGTCAATGTAAAAATGCCAATATAATACATTAATTTTGCTTAAGTACTTTTAAAGTTTGTTGCTCACTGATCAGTTAACACAACATTATAAGACATTGGTAGCACTAAATTAGTAGTAATACAAGAATGCTTAAGAGATAACAATAACATCCCAGCATTACACAAAGCCCACCTATTCTGGGATTTTACTGGAAGCAATACTTATTGTAGAATTTAAAGTTCAGAAAGGGTAAAACTAGCAGGGAAAACATAAACAAAGACACCACAATAGGGCGAAATCATCTGTTTTCATATAAGAAAGGTACAATTAAATGGCATTGTCAGAATTCCAAAGACCATGCTTTTATGCTTGAGTGAAAAAAGAGAACAAGCATTATAATATTAAAGATGGAAATAGAAAACATTTGCAAAGTTGCTGGTGATATTTGGAATAGTTATTATTTAAAAAAGAAATCTATATTCTAATATTTTGTCTAATTTTCCCTGCATACAAAAAAGTTTAATAAAATTTTGAAGTGAAATAATTTCAAACTAAATACTATGCTAATGTAGAAAGCTCATTTGACAGGAAAGAAAATATTTATGACTTCATGAGGAAATAACTAATATAATAAAAAATTGTATATGATAGAATATTAAGGTTAACACATAAAAATAGATTTCACACAAAAAAATGGAGACATGTATCAGTTATCATTTTAAAATAGTCTTCAACATTTTGTTATAAAATCTAAGAAAATAAGATAAGAAATTGGCCCAATGAAGAAAATTATTAACATATTTGACTAGGAAAACAATTAGAAGATAAACCAGTATTTGGGGGCGGGGGGAGAGTGAGAACTAGGAGACATATAGTATTAACACTAAGTTATGAGAGGCAAAAAGATACCTTTTCCAACTTGTATGATAAAATGCTATGAAGACTATCTGCAAAGTCTTGACAGTTAATCATTAGAATGGACAAGTGAAGAAAATCAAATATATTTGGGTAACATTTTCTACCTTGAAGGCATTGGCATAAATATCTATTAAATATCCCTTGCAAAGAAGGAAGATAGATGAGGAGATAGAAGCATGGAAGCATATGATTCTTCTTTCTCAAGGCAATTTACAATGCATTTTCTAAAAATTGCTTGGGGACAGTGATAACCTTCTCACTCAAAAATACATGTAAAATATTCTCTCGACCTCTAGTAGTTTTATAAACTGCACTGTAAATCATCCTGAGAAAGAAGAAACATTTTATTTCATACTTTTAAAATTATCTGTCTAGTTATCTATGTACTTATGATTAAAGCATGTATATACATTGTACTTCAAACCTTTTTCACTTGGAATGAACACAAGATATGTATATCTCATTTTCATCTTCTTATCCTGTTTTTCTTATTCACTTCATACTATAATCTCACAATGTACTATACATTGTTTCATTAATGCACATTTTGTTTTATACAATCATTTCTATATAATTAATTACTGCTGATTTATCACCTTTATTTCTGGTCACAGCAAAGCCCGATTACACTTTGCTATTCCTTCATATCCCCTCCATTTTCCCACTAGTTTCTGCTATTCCAGTGATTTCCTCTGCATTCTTCCACATTTCTTATTCCCTTCCCCTTTTGAACATGTACATGTACATAGACATATATTGTTCCTATTTGATAATTACAATAGTCATATTGTCCTTATCTCACTTCTTCCCAGGTGGATCCTCCTTTGTCTTGATTCTTCTAATGTTCATTATCTGCTCATTCTATTTCTGATGTGGAAAGATTGGAAATCATGGTCTGTTGATAAGATTATTAAATGGTTCAATCACTATGGTAGGCAGTATGGCTTTTCCTCAAAGTGAACATAGAACTCTCATATGACCAAGCTATTACAATGCTAGGAATATATCCCCAAGGAAATCAGAGATGAGACATGAATAGAAATATGTACACTTATATTCTTCTCAGCATTATTCACAACAACAAGAGATTAGAAAACAACGCAAACACCCACCAAAAAAACAAATAGATAAACTGTGATATAGTCACACAACAAAAGTCTATGCAACATTAAAGAGAAATGATGTATTCCTAACAAATGACACACATGGCTGGGTTGAAAGGACATTATGTTAAGTGAAATAATTCAGACAGAAAAGAACAAATTCTGTGTAAGATCACTCAAATTCTTTTAATTTTTCTGTTTTTACTATAAGCCAGAGATGCAATATTTTTCTTTTATGCTAATTAACATTATTTCTGGATTTAAAAAAACATTATAGAGTAATGAAAAATACTTATGAACACTAGATTGGTTTTTAGTTTTATTGGTCAAACGTAAGAAAAGTCTGTCTACTGTTGTGAAATTTATATTCTATTATAAAAGAGAGTAAGCAAAGCTGTATGAAATCTTAGGATAGTCGTATTATAATGTATGAAAGTATGTACAAACATAATAAAATGAAAAAGAATGCTATCAAATAACTATGTACCTTTGTTTTTACTAAGATGAGAAAGCTTCATTAAAGAATCCTTTATCAGTAATTAATGGCATTTAGTATTCTTGTGTGCCATCTAGTCTGAACCAACCATAGCTTATCTCCCAGCAAGTTCTCAGAGGCAGTAAATTGCATGAAAGGAGATTGTCCATCTTTCTCCAGAAGAGAAGCTGGTAGAGTCAGACCACATGCCTTTGACATTGCAGTGCAGCTTCTTAGTACTAAGCCACTGTAACACTAATTGCAGGTCAATGTTATTTTGTCAAATTGAAGTTGTCCTTGAAGAAAAAGAAAATAAATAAAAGAAAGAAACAGTGGGAAAAAAAACACAACAATAAACATGTCTCATTGGCAATAGTCCTACAACATGAGCCTCTGCTATGATAACAGTAAAAATCCAGGATTTTTATTAATTTTTAATTAATCTAGTATCTGTCACACGTGACAGATCATGCAGGTCTGGCGTAAGGATACAATGAGAGCAAGCTACTTACCTAGAGCTTAGACCTTGATTTTGCATTTCATTCTTCAACACAAGGACATTTTGGAGTGAGGAACATATAAGATAATCGTGGTCTACCTGAAGTTGCATAAAGTAAGAAAATATTAAAAACAATGGTTAAAGTACAATGAGAGTGCACAAGAGCCAAAGTCAGGCTTCTCAATGGTTAAAGCTGGAATAATGCAAGCATAAATGAAAATTGTTTGGGACTATAACTCAAAGCATAAAATAAGTGTGTGCGGACCCATAGTGACATAAATATATGACTGTAAAAGTAAACACATGGAACAAAAGAGTCTTATACATAAGAATTTAGTATAAATTATTTAGATAATATCTCAAGAAAGCACAGGATGTTTGGATGATGCATAGATACATAGTGATATTCTTGCATAGAGGATGAAAAGTGTGGGAAAAGACTAATTTTACATTTGCTACCCTAACCTGGAAGCAAGAGTGGCATCCACTTGCCTCTGAAAACTCTATGAACAGTGCTCAGGCCGGTCGTTCATAGGGTCACTATGAGTAATCTGCAACTCAAGGGCGCCTAACAACAACAACCCTATCCAGCATGCTCTAACTAAATTACTAGCAATAAATCAAGTATTGTGACATCTTGATATAGTATGACTTAATAATGCTTCAATGATTTCATCTTGCTTGGATTCACAATCAACACCATCGGTAACAGTATTCAAGAAATCATAAAATGCATTGCACTGGGAAAGTCCTCTGACAGGGACCTCTCCAAAGTATTGAAGAACAATGAAATCAGCTTACAGAATAATATACATCTAATATAATCCAGTCCTTTTGATTACCTGCTATGTTCCTGAAACTAGAAATGAACAAAGATGATAGAAGAAGAATGGATGGATGCTTTCGAGTTGTGGTGCTGCAAAAGAGTGCTGAGTTTTCTATGCACTGCTAAAAGAACAAACAAGTATGTCTTGGGGAAAGTACAGCCAGATTACTTATTGGAGGCAATAATGAGGAAGCTGACTTTCACACACTTAGGGCATACTGTTAGGAGGAGCTATTTCTTGGAAAAAGGACATCTTGCTTGGAAAAATGGAGGGTCAGTGAAAGAGAAGACTCTCAAGGAGATGGACTCCATATAGTGGTTGCTGCAATAGGATCAAGAGTATCAGAGTTCAAGCATATAAGGATAGCATATGATTGGACATGATTTACATCTGTTTTTCATAGGGTTCTTATTAGTTATACTTTACCCAATGACACTTAACAACAACAATGCTTCATCTCTGTGATGACTTTCACAAAACTTATAATCAGTCTAATTATGATAACTTTGATAAATGTTGATAGTTGCACAGGGATTTCAGGCCTTTTGTTCATAGGGTTGCTATGAGTCGTGCTCGATTAGAAGGCAAACAACAACAATACAGTTATGATAAAAACATCAGGATAATCACATTTGAGGGATATTTTACAAAATATTTGCCAGTACTCGCAAAGCTGTCAAAGTCATCAAGGATAAGAGAACATAAGAAACTAGGAGTTACAAACAGCACCAGGATACATGGCAATTCACATAACTCTGGAGAGCAGGAAAAAGACATCAAGTGGAAAATAAGGAAATCTCAGTGTGCACTTCGTTGTTACTGTTGTTGTTATGTGTCTTTGAGTTGGATGTGAATCAAAGTGATCCTTTGAACAAAAGGTCTAAACTCTGTCCTATCTTCCACCATTCTCATCATCTCTGACATACTTGAGAGTGCTGCAGTCACTTTGTCAGTGTATCTTGTTGAGGATCTTCCTTTATTCACTGACCATTCTCCACATTTCCAAGGAACAGCCCTTTCTAGTAACATGCTCAAAATATGTGACATTAAACTTCACTATCTTTTCCTGTAAGGAGCACTCTGGCTGCACTTTCTCCAAGATATATCTCTTTGATCTTTTGATAACTCATGAGATTGTCATTACCTTTCTCCATCACCACAACTGAAGAGCATTATTAGTCTGTCATCTTTATTAATAGTCCCACTTTCAAATTTATACCAGATGATTAGAAAGACCATGCTTTGAATTAGGCACACCTTAGTCTTTAAAATGGCAGCATTGTTCATTAGGACTTTGGCAAGACCCCTGACAGAAGACTTTCCCTATGTAAGTAACACTTCTCCTGATTTCTGGTATCAGCGAAGTTCAGACAAGTAAGTGTTTATATATGTTTTTGTCTATTAGTCAGAAGACTGAGGGGGAAAATAGTTTTTTGCTACTGATAGATACATGAAATAAAATTTCTAACATACTTAAATCTTTGTGCTTCCTACTACTTGTTTAAAAAGTTAGTGCAGCTTGCTGTTATTATCTCAGCAATAAAAAATGAATTTTCTGTACAATCTTCAAACTTTCTAAACTAGGTATGTTTATGTCTTATGATATTTGGAATAAGATTTCAGCATGTCCTCATGGTTTCTGATTATACACATGTGGTAAGCAAAATCAAACAAAATATATATATTAAATTTTAAGATCCAGGTATTGCACATGGATTAAAAAAATAAAACTACAATGTAGTATCATAGGTTGCTGTTGGTTTTGTTGTTATGTGTACAATAGTTATGTATAACAGCCCTAAACTCTGTTCAATCTTATTGTCTCAAACACACCTATTCTCTTTACCCCAGTGACTGAATCAGTCTATCTCAAGGGTCTTCCTTTCCTGTGCTGTCTGTCCAACCACCCAAGCATGACTTCCCTTTCCAAGAACTGATCCCATCTTGCAACATGTCCAAAATACACTAGACAAAGCTTTAGAATTCTTGCCTCCAAGGAGCATCCTGGCTTCATTCTCCTAGCAGTATAGTATATTCAATACTCTTCTCCAGCACCACAGCTCAAAGGCATCAACTCTCCTATCATTCCTAGTCATTGCACAACTTTCTGATGCATAACAGGTAATTGCAAAGACCATAGCCTATATCAGGCACACCTTAGTCTTCATACTAATATTGTTGCTCTTCAGTACTTTGGAGAGGTCTCTGACAATAGACTTTCCCAATGCAATTTGTCTTTTAATTTCTTGGCTTCTGGTACCAAGAGTGTTGATTGTAGACCCAAACAAACTGAAGTTGTTAACGATCTCAATCTCTTCACTCTCTATCATGAGGCTGCCAATCGACCCAGTGGTTTATTTGATGTTGAGCTTTAATCTATACTGAAGATGTCAGTCCTTGACCTCGTGCAGCAAGCACTTCAGGTCCACCTCAGTTTCAGCAAGAAGGATTGTGTCATCTGCATAACAAAGATTGTTGATGAGTCTACCTTTAATCATGATGTCACATGTCTCCTTAGAGAGTCCAGCCTCCCAAATAATCTGTTCTGCATATAGAATAAAAAGATATGGAGATAGGACACATACTTGATGCATACCCTTCACAATTTTGAACCATGCAGTATTTCATTGCTCTGTTCTGACAACTGCCTCCTGGTCCAAGTATAGATTTCGCATAAGTACAATCAAGTGTTCTGGGATTCCTATTCTTCTCAGAGTCAGTCACAGTTTGTTATGACCCACACAGTCAAATTTCTTTGCATAGTTAATGAAACACAGATAGACATTCCGCTGGGACTATACTTTCAGCCAATTTCATTTGACATTAACTAAAATATCCCTAGTGCCACAGCCTCTTCTAAATCCGGTGTGGACTTCAGGCTCTTCATTCATTTTTGGATATAGAATCTTGCTTGCATGTAATTATCAATGATATTGTTCAATAATTTTCACACTGTGTTGGATCACCTTTCTTTGGAATGAGAACAAATCTCTTCCAGTCAGTTTAGCAAGAGTTTTCAATCCTCCAGATTTTTGGACACAACTTGGTGAGCACATCCAGGGCAGCACCTGTTTGTTGAAATATGTCACTCATTCTATATGCCATCAATTTCTGGGGCTTGTTTTTTGAAAATTCTTTCACAGTAGTTTGAACTTCTTCCTTCATAATCACACACTCTTGCTCATATGTCGTTTCATGAAATTCTTCTGTGTCCACCAATTCCTTTTCGTAAAATGACTCTGTATTCTCTTTCCATCTTTTGTACCTTCCAGTTACAACCGACCCATAGTTGACCCTTCAGACAGATTTCAGAGGCACTTCATTGCATGGTAAAGGTTTACCTATCTTTATCCTGCAGAGCTACTGGTGGATTCAAACAGCATACTTTCTGGATTGCAGTGCAGCTTCATTCCATGAGGACACCAGAGCTCCTTTTCATTAATAGGATATGTAAGAAAAATCTTGCTGAAAATTACTTTAAAATGTTTAAGGAGTATATTTACAGGGAGCTAATGGAAACTCAAGGCTGAATTCGGAAGAAATAATGGAAATATGGATGTCATTATTGATGTCAGATAATTCTTGGTTAAAAGTAGATAATATCAGAAAGATTCTGGGATTTATAAATTATATAATTTGGTTATATCTATCATAATCAACTATGAAGAACACTGAATAATGAGAACCAAAATAAGTCAATTGATATCCCATTGATTCCTGTGCCTTATTTTTTTGCCAATGCCGCCAATGTAACTTCTACTTCCTCTTTCATTACCATTGGCTTCTCTTTTTATGGTACGTCCTGAAATTTTTCAGTGTCAGGTATTTTTTTTTATTTTATTGGTTTTAATGAACATTTATAGAGATTTTGGGTTTTGATTCCTTCATTGTTGCACTGTTTTCTCTACGCTCCTCCCCAGTTCATTCTTCTCCCCCCCCCCGAAAGTCTGTTTTAATTGTCCAATTGTCACAGTGCTTGTCAAAGCCAGTTCTGATTAATCTCCATTGTCAGTGTGTCCTTTGCCATTCCCTATCACTCCTCTCTGAGAGAGACTTCACCCTGATTCATAAGGAAAAGGGGATGGCATATTCTCTTATCTATTTCCTGCTGAAAAGGGATGCTATGGGTTTCAGGGTGAATATCTTCTCTCACTACTCTAAAGGGCCCCTTTGGCAGTAGGAAACACATAGACTATTACGGAGATTGATTTTGGAAATTAGATGCACTGTTATTAATTGTGCTTAGCTGTACATGTTCATATCCTGGAAGATGTATCATGGAGGTGTTGCAACCCAGAAGACACAAATTTAACTAACAAGTTAAAAGTACATGAGTCAAAAATTAACAAGCAATAATATTCCGAGTAGAGGTTCTAGTAGTGGCACAAATCAAGTTACAGAGGGAAGGTGGTTCTTACAATAAAAGGCCTATAGACTAGCACATTGTCTATTATAGTGTACAGGTTAGGACCCACAAGATGTAGAGGCTCATCTATGTCATTTATGCTTCTTAAGTCCTGGAGCAAATTCCATCGACCACTGGGCTGTTTTACAACTCAGAAGTTCACATGGAAGGTAGAGGTGCAGTAAGGAACTGCTTAAGAGGTTTTCCATCCATTCCAACAACTAAGAGATAGTGAGAAGAGTTGAGACCTCAAAAGGCTTTTAGGACCAATTAGTAGGCTCTGTGTCTAGGAGAAAATGAATATACTTACCAGTAATGTTAATGCTCACCCATGGCTCTGCTGGGAGGATCTAATTCATTGAAGCATCCTCCTTTGTTTCCAGCTGGGAGCTGGGGCCTGTCAGTCCTGTCTGCCATGAGGACCTGATGTGGGCCACCTTGGCCAAGTGTCAGTGTCAGTTATTTTTGATAAAGTGATTCTGTGTATTCCCTTTATTTTCTTTTAAAGTTTGCTGGGCTATTCAATATATTGCCCATAACATTTTTTAATATTACAACTCAAGGCTTAAAATTGTTTTTCAATTCTCTCAGCTTGAGAAATTCCATTAAATTCATTCAAAAACAGCTAGAACTGGACATATGAAGAGAACTGCCAGAAGTTCAAAAAGGATTTATAAGAGGCCATACCATCAGATCCACACAGTCAGATGCCGTTGCATAATCAATGAACAAAGATAGACATTCTTCTGGTATTCTCTGCTTTCAGCCAAGATCCATCTAACATCAGCAACAATATCCCTAGTACCGCGACCCCTTCTAAACCCAGCCTGGACTTCTGGCAGTTCTCTGCTGCTGTGCTGTTCTTATCGTTTTTGGATGATCTTCAGTAGAATCTTGCTTGCATGT
>NW_006399938.1:4669540-4670072 GCF_000299155.1 Elephantulus edwardii | reverse complement strand
GCCCTTTTGATTTACCGACTCTAGCTCCTCACACATTTCACTGTAGTATTTTGCATTGTCATTCCAAGCAGTCTTTTGGAATCTTCTGTTCAGCTCTTTAGCATCTTGACTTCTTCTTTGTGCTTTGGCTTCTCTACGCTCTAGTGCAACCTTCAGAGTCTCTTCTGACATCCATTTTGGTCTTTTCTTCCTCTTCTGTCTTTGTAATGACCGTTTGCACTCTTCCTGGATGATACCTTTGACATCCTCCCACAACTCATCTGGTCTTCGCTCATTACTGTTCAAGGCCTCAAACCTGTTCCTGAGATGATTCTGAAATTCAGGTGGTATGAAATCAAAGTCATATTTTGGCTCCTGTGGATTTGGTTTAATTTTCCTCAGCTTCAGCTTGAACTTGCACATGAGCAATTGGTGGTCTGTTCCACAATCAGCCCCCGGCGCTGATATTGCGCTTCTCCAGCGGTTCCTTCGACAGATGTAGTCGATTTGATTCCTATGCATACCATCAGGTGAAGTCCATGTGTATAACCTG
>NW_006399938.1:4648901-4667941 GCF_000299155.1 Elephantulus edwardii | reverse complement strand
ACATCATGCTTGGGAGGGTGGAGGGACAGCGCAGGAGGGGAAGACCCTCTATGAGATGGATTGATTCGGTGACTTGGGTAATCGGGATGGGTGTGTTAGAGGCAGTGTGGTTGGCGCAGGATAGGGCAGGGTTTAGGGCTGTTTTGCATAGGGTTGCTAGGAGTCGAAAATGAGTTGACGGCACATAACAACAACAACAACATAGCATCAGGGATATCATTGCTGAAGTCAGATGAATCATGGCTAAAATTTAAGAATACCAGGAAAATGTCTATTTCTACTTTATTGACTATGCAAAGGAATTTTACTGTGTGGACCATAAGAAGTTATAGCTAACATTGAGGAGAATGAGAATTCTAGAGAACTTAATAGTGCTCATGTGAAACCTTTGCTGAGACCGGGAGGCACACATGGTTTAAAATTAGGATAATAGTGTGTTAGTTCTGTATTCTTTCTCCATATCTATTGAATCTATATGTTGAGCAAATTATTTGAGAAGCTGGAGAGTGTGAGGAGGAGTCTGGCATCAGGATTGGCTGTAGGCTGTAGACTCATCAATAACCTGCATTATGCAGATAACACAGCCTTATTTGCTGAAAGTGAGGAGTATTTGAATTGTTTGTTTCAAATGATCAAAGAATACAGCCTTAAATATGGATAGCGTCTCAATGTCAAGAAGCCAAAGATTTTTACCACTGGACTTAAAGGCAACATCATGATAGATGGAGAAAATGTTGAAACTGCCAAATATTGGAACTGTCAAAAATTTCACCTCACTCGGATTCACAATTAGCTCTCATGGTACCAGCAGTGAGGAAAACAGAAGACATATTGCACTGGTAAAATCTGAAGTTAGAAAACTCTTCAAGTTAATGAGGAATAATAATATCAGTCTGAGGACTAAGCTGTGTCTGATTCAGACATAGTCTTTCTGGTCACTTGATATTTATAAGAGAGATGGAAAATGATTAAGGATGACAGAAGATTTGATGCCCTTGAGTTGTTGAGCTATTGTATTGGAGCAGAGTGCTGAACAACCCATGAACTGCCAAAAGAACAAATAAATATATCTTGGAGACGGTGCAGCTAGAATAATCTTTGAAGGCTTCATCTCACATACTTCGGGCATGTTACGCTGGGAAGGGACATGATGTTCAGAAACGTAGAGGGGTGGTGAAGGAAAGGAAGATCCTTGACTAAGTGGATTGACACAGTGACAGCTGCAATGGACTTTAGTGTGTCAGGAGGTTTGCGGATGGTAAAAGATATGATGAGGTCTAGATCTGTTGTTCATGAAGTCATTATGGGTCATACTCCACTTGATGGTACTAATAATAACAACAACAGCAAGCTGAGATAGTAGTATTGGTAACTGCTGGATAATATTGGGAAGAATATGAAATCAGAATTGTTGTTGTCATGTGCTGTCGAGTTGCTTGCGACTCATAGGAACCCTATGTACAACAAACAGCCCTAAACCCTGCTCTGTCTTGTGCCAATCACACCATCTCTGACACACCCATCCTGATTACCTCAGTCACTGGATCAGTCCACCTCATAGAGGGCGTTCCCCTCCTGTGCTGTCCCTCCAACCTACCAAGCATGATGTCTCTCTCCAAGGACCTGTCCCTCCCTCCTTACAACATGTCCAAAATATGATAGACGAAGCCTCAGAATCCTTGCATCCAAGGAGCAGCCCAGTTTAACCCTTTCCAGGATGAATCTGTTTGTTTTCCTAGCAGTCCATGGTACCCTCAAGATGCTTCTCCAGCACCACAGCTCAAAGGCATCAATTCTCCTTCGATCCTCCCTAGTCATTGTCCAACTCTCTGATGCATAGTAAGTGATAGCAAAACCATGACCTGTATCAGACGCACCTTAGTCTCCAGAGAGACACCATTGCTCTTGAGTACTTTAGAGAGGTCCCTCACAGCAGACTTTCCCATTGCAATACATTTTTTTATTTCCTGGCTGCTGGTGCCAAGAGAGTTAACTGTGGAGCTGAGCAAACTAAAGCTGAGGAAAAATCTCAATCTCTTCGCCACCCATCCTGATCCTGCCAATTGGTCCAGTGGTGAGAATCTTTGTCTTCTTGACATTGAGCCTCAGTCCATATTGAAGGCTGCAGTCCTTGACCCTCTGCAGTAAGTGCATGAGGTCCTCCTCAGTTTCAGCGAGCAAGGTTGTGTCATCTGCATAATGTAGATTGTTAATAGATCTTCCACCAATTGGCAAATATGCTCTGAAGAACTTCTTTATAAGTGGTAACTTAAGAGTTACTTATAATTATTTGAAACTGAATATATAACTTGTCACAATTTGTATAATACAGATAAAACATTTTAAAGTCTAGATTTATAGGCATTATATGTACATTAGGAACTTCAAAATAATTCTACCTCACAAAACCACATATAAAATAGTAGTTTAAATGTGTTGTTGTTATGTGCCATCGAGTCGCTTGCGACTCATAGCGACCCTATGTACAACAGCCCTAAACTCTGCTCTGTCCTGTGCCAATCGCACTGTCTCCAACACTCCCATCCTGATTATCCTATTCACTGAATCAATCCACCTCATAGAGGGCCTTCCCCTCCTGTGCCGTCCCTTCACCTTCCCAAGCATGATGTCCTTCTCCAAGGACCAGTCTCTCCTCACAACATGTCCAAAGTATGTTAGACGGAGCCTCAGAATCCTTGCCTCCAAGGAGCCACCTGTTTTAACCTTTTCCAGGATGAATCTGTTTGTTTTCCTAGCAGTCCATGGTATTCTCAATACTCTTCTCCAGCACCACAGCTCAAAGGCATCAATTCTCCTTCTATCCTCTTTGGTCATTGTCCAACTCTCTGATGCATAACAAGTGATTGCTGAGACCATGGCCTGTATCAAACGCACCTTAGTCTCCAGAGAGACAGCATTGCTCTTCAGTACTTTGGAGAGGTCCCTAACAGCAGACTTTCCCATGGCAATGCACCTTTTAATTTCCTGGCTACTGGTGCCAAGAGTGTTGACTGTGGAGCCAAGCAAACTAAAGCTGTGTATAATCTCTATCTCTTCACCAACAGTGCAGGAATCTATGAAATTGAAAATGGGAAATCTAGAAAGAAACAGCAAACTAAAAAATTATTCCTTCGTAATGTCAATAAAATTCTTAAATATTTAGAAAGGGGGGAAGTGCCAAAGAGCAGTGATCTCAATCTAAAAACTAAGTTGTGCTTGACATTTGCCATAGAATTTTCAATAGATTTACATGCTTATGAAAAAGTTGAATAGTGAATAGTGAATAAGAAAAACTGAAAAAGAATAGATACCTTTGCATTAATGAGTAGAATATTTTGTAGCATGCCAAAAGAACTAAAAAATCTGTATTAGAAGGAATACAACCAGGGCATTCCTTAGAGGCAAAAAAAGTGAGTGACACATCATCTTAATGTACTTTGACCATGTTGTCAGGAGAAGACAATCTTTGAACAAGGACATCATACGTAGAAAGGTAGACAAACGCCAAGAGAGAAGACCCTCAATGAAAGAAATTGACACAGACTGTAGCAAATAGGCGTAAGCACAGCAGAGATTTCACCACCTCTGTAGGAGGATTAGTCAGGATAGGGCAAGGTTTAGAACTATTGTACATGTAGTTTCTATGAGTCAAATTCTAATTGTTGCTACCTAACTTCGGGTGAGGTGGAATGGACAGAATGACTGGGCTAATAGGGCCAGATATGTAAGAACAGTGAGATTGGCTCAGGATAGGACAGGGTACAAAGCGATTTTGCATAGGGTTGCTATGGAATCACTGGTCACTTGATGGCACATACAACAACAAACAGCTGAAATGTTTTCAATTGATATCATTACAATGATGCCACGAAGAAAAGGCATAATTATCTACTTTCATAAAGATTACTGCCTAGGATAATACTATCAAGCCATTCTACTCCCTACCATGTAGAATCACCATTAGTCAGGATTAACACCATAATAATTGTTTGTTTGTTCATTTACGCATTTTGTAACTATGACTTCTCACTTCTGGTTTTTTTTCCTCTGTGTTATAGATAAATGGAGGTTCTAGCTCAGTAGTAGATATTGACTTTAATTATCTACATTTCACAGGAGCAAAAGTCAAAGCATGGAAGACTGAGATAAACCTTTGCTACATCATTTGCCATCTATGTGATTCTGGGGAAGTTATCTAAATTCTTTTTCCCTTTTTCTCAGTAGTAAATTGAAGAATGACTATATATGTCAAAAGTGTGACAGGGATTGATAGAGCTTAATAGACACTGGCTGAAGAGATAGGCTTTTTACAATGACTGACAATACAGAATTCACTTACTCATATGGTTAAACAGAGTAGAGTTTTCCAGCTGGAAAAGTGAGATTCCCTGGCTATCAAAGTCCCACAATAGTTGCAGCTGCCTGTGATAAAAACTTTATGGGCATAAACTGTGCAATTAGATTTTTCACAAACTTTCAACTACTGAGCAATTCTAATTCTGAACATTCTCATACTGAATATGCTCTCTAATTCTACTTGACTATTTACACACCTCTGTCTTTTATTAACTGCTTTCAAGACTAGATTTTTATACTTATCTGCTTCTTATTTGCAATAATTTATACAAGACCTCAGGCCTTTTCTAAGTCTTCCTTGAAACAAATATTAGTGAGACAGATATTTTTAACTCTAGTCAAATCCAATATGAAGCCACTTTAGCTCAAATCCATCAATAATAAAATCCTTCCAGATTGTTTTGAGTTTAGTTAGATAACATGAATGGCCCCTTATCTACCATGAACTGTCAGTGATTTTAAATATTGATATAATTAAAATGAAAATGGAAATATTTCAGATTGAATAGTAAAATGACTTAATCTTTTGTTGTGAGTAAAATTACTTCCTTTTCAAAAGCCTTTTCCACAGTGCTTTAAGAAGTTTTAAAAACATTTTTTATTAGCTTTCAAGTATGATTCAAAACGCTATATGCAGTCATCTATTAAATGCTTTCCTTATTGGATATTATTTCTTAGTAATTTAAATATTTCAACATGATCATTAAAATAAAGCTTGGATATTACAATTTCCATTGCAAAAGAGCTAACTGAATCATAGGGAGAGTATAGTTTATCAAGACTACTTAGCAAATAGACACCTGAGACTTATCTGGGTGATTCTGACTTCAAACACCCGTGTTGGGTTTTTTTTGGTTGGGTTTTTTTTTTGGGGGGGGCGGGTTTGGTGTGTGTATGTGTGTGTTTTGTTTTTTATTAGCTCTACACTGAAAATTTGATTGTTATTTTACTTATTGAAGATATTTAAAGATTTGGACTTGGGAGTTATGATTGCATGTCTCTTATGAATACAGTTTTCTAAACTAATAACTACTTACCACCCATCTCCTAGTTTCTGGGCTCTGACAAGTCTACCTTTGGGCTAATCCAGTGTCTGAGTTCTGGTTAATGAAATAAGGGTGAAATTCATATCTCTACCTCCATAAAAACCTCAAAGAGTATTTAGAGTGATCTTAAGAATGTTTCTATTATCCTCATTTTTTTTTACTTTGGGATGGTATGTTGAAATACATAGTAATTAGAAACACTCTTCCCTTGTGCACATAAGCTTCATTGAAATAAAATATAAATAACTGCATAGAGCTGCTGAAATGATAAGATATATTAGTTATATCACTCAGGAATATTTAACTGAGACAAGTGATGCAGGTACTAATACCTAACACTGGGGGGGGGGGGGAAACAACAAGAAACCAAACCAAACATTGTAATTGAGTTGACCTAGACTCATGGTAAACCACATATTACAGGGTTGATATTCCATAGGATTTGTTTGTGTAAGTTTCCAGGAAGTAGAATCACAAACCTTTCTTTTTTGGTCCTGCAGGTGAATGTGCAACCAATCATTTGCCCCACCTAGGGATTTTTTTAAAATTTTTTTTAAAAAAATTCAGTTAGGTACTGGATTAGAAACAAAGACTAGTCAGCAAAGGGAAACCTTACTACATCAGTAGAGAGTGCTGTACAGGGCCTTGGGAATTCTAAGATTCTACAGTATTATACCTTGTTCACTGGCTAAAAATAAAGGTATAGAAATGAACAAGAGGGATCAATAAAACAACTGTTTCTGTTCAAATCTTGCCATTGTGCTTAACTAGCAAGGATCTTACTAGGTGAATTGCTGATGTTTATAGCAATTCTTTCGTCCACCAAATATTGCAAACAAAACCAGAAACTCACTTTTCCTGAAATGTTTGAAGAATTCAATGCAAATTCTTTATCAGTATTCAGATGTTGTTACCTTGTTGTCAGATTCTGGATTTGTGTTTCCATTTTATTTTGAGTTGTCATTTACTCTGTGTCACAAAAGTTAAAATCTATGCTTGAAAGTAGAACAAGTATAAGGCAAATGTATAAAATTATATTTACTCCTGAGATACAAAAACATTGCAAAATAGAGGTGCTGGCTGAGATATCTGGATCTGCTTTATTGTTCTTAGAAGGGAAAGAGAATTCAACTTATCAGAAATTTTAAAGAAATATTATCTATTATTTTTAAGTATAATATTTTGGGGGGCTGTAGGAGGAGGAATGTGGCATCAGGATTGGTTGAAGAATCGTCAACAACCTGCGTTATGCAGATGACAAAACCCTACTTACTGAAACTGAGGATGACCTGAGGCACTTGCTGCAGAAGGTCAATGACTGCAGTCTTCAATATGGATTGAAGCTCAATATCAAGAAAACAAAGATTCTCACCACTGGGCCAATTGGCAGGATCAGTATGGATGGTGAAGAGATTGAGATAGTTAGCACATTAAGTTTTGTTGGCTCCACAGTAAACACTCTTGGTAACAGCAGCCAGGAAATCAGGAGACGAATTGCACTGGGAAAGTCAGCTGTGAGGGACCTCTCAAGAGTACTGAAGTGCAACGACGTCAGGCTGGGGACTAAGGTGCACCTGATCCGGGATATCATCCTTACAATTACGTGCTATGCATCAGAGAGTTGGACAGTGAATAGTGTTGATAGAAAGAGAATTGATGCCTTTGAGCTGTGGTTCTGGAGAAGAATGTTGAATATACCGTGGATTGCTAGAACAAACAGGTTTGTCCTGGAGAAGTTTAAGTTGGAATGCTCTTTGCAGTCAAGGATTCTGAAGCTTCGTCTGACGTACTTTGAGCCATGTTGCAAGGAGGGACTGGTCCTTGGAGAGGGACATCATGTTTTTGGCAGGGTGGAGAGCCGGCGAAGGAAAGGAAGACATTCGATGAGATGGATCGATTCTGTTACTGGAGTGGTGAGAATGAATGCGTTTGAGATGGCTAGGTTGGCCCAGGATAGAACGGGGTTTAGAATTCTTGTACATAATGGTCGTTATGAGTCACAAGTGACTCGATGGCACATAACAACAACAACAATACGCTTTTTCTATCGATATAACATAACAAAGCCTAATATGACATGTAAAGGAATGAAAAATGTTCCTGAGACGTCGTGTCATGTATTTTGAGAATGTGATCAGGAATGATTAGACTTACTTAGTGAAGGAGAAGATTCCCAAAGAGATGGATTAACACATAAGCTATTACAATGAGTTTAACAACACTAGTGAGGTGGTACAATTTTAGTTCTGTTTTACACAGTCACCTTGATTTGGAACCAACTCCATGATACCTAAAATCAGCAATATTGTATACAACATATATGTGCATTTACTTGGTAATTGATAATTCACTGAGATTTCTATCTTTACTGAACATTTTTCTATTATCCTGCACTGCTATACTTTTTAAATTAATTCAAAAACCTTTTAAAAATTATGTCTACTGATTGGAAAAAAAAATGGGAAATACCATCTCAGAGAAGAGTCTTATATCAAAAGCTTAAAAAATTCTACATGGCCTCCATGAGAAAATTACTGATAAAACAATTAGAAAATTGGTAAAAGACGTGGAAAGACTTTTTACAGAGGAAGATATTCAAATGACCAAAAGACACATGAAGAAACGATCAGAATCATTACCAATAAGATAGATGCAAATCACAACCACAATGAGATATCGTCTGACCTCAGTAGCAGTGGCAAAGTTTAACAGGACAGCAAATAATAAATATTGGAGACTATGTGGAGAGATAGGAACTCACATATATTGTTGGTGGGAATATAAAATGTTACAACCACACTGGAAGGCAGTTTGGAGTTTCCTCAAAAAGTTGCTCATAGAAATTCCATATGAAAAAGCTATTCCACTGCTTGTAATATACCCCAAGAAAATTATTATTGAGGCATATATGGAGATTTGTACACCAATGCTCGAAGCAACATCATTCACCATCCCAGAACATGGAAAAAGCCCAAATGTCCAACCACAATTGAGAAATTGTAGTACATTCACAAGATGCAATGCTATGCAGTACACAGGAACAATGATTTAAAAATTACTAAGTAATTTGTAAAGGACTGAAGAAAATTATGTTGAATAAACTAACTCATTCCCATAAGGACAAATACTATATAAAGCCATTATTATAGAATTAATATGAGGATCCAAGGTGGGGGCAAGATGGAAGCAGAGAGCTGAGGATAAGGAGGGGGCTGATTGATCTTAAGGTTTTAAAATTTGATGAGTGGGGGTGGGGAAGGAAATGGGAATGGGCCAGAGTGAAAAATAACGCATTCAAACTTTATATATAAACCAGTATTTAAAAAAACAAACAAACAAACCTGCTAAATGCAATACTTTTATTAATTACATTGGAAGTTTTTACAATTTGTTTTTATGCATACATTTTTGTTGTTGTTGATTGCCTTCGAGTCAAGCACAACTCATAGCGACCCTATGAACAAAAGGCCTTGAAGCCCCTTTACAACTATCAACATTATAAAAGTTCATAGAGTTTCCAGAGGTATGTGGATGCCACTCCTGCATTTGCATTTTTAAATATTTTGAATTTTGAAGATAGTTTTATTGAAAGGAATTGTTTAAAAAGACTGTTTAAAATTTATTTGATTTCCTAACATAGTTGTTAAGAAAGAAAACTTATTTTGATCCAATGTTTGTAGGAGATAAATAGCCCTGTGTAGATTCATAACATATTGAAAGATGCATTATCTATACATAAAATTAAAGTGGAATTTTCAAGAGATAATAACATCTACCAATCATCTGAAAAACACATACACAGATGCATACAAATATACAAATTTTAACTTTTTTTCAGTGTTCTATAAATCTATTGATAGTATTTTTGTTTCCTAGTACTGTCATGTTGCTATTATTGCTGTTAGGTGCCTTTCAAGTCAAGTACAACTCATAGCAACCCTTCGAACCACAGTTCTGAATCCTGTCCTAACTGGTGCAAACCTTATCATCCCAGACAAACTAGAACCCATTACTGTAGTAACTGTTGTTGAAGGTCTTCCTCTCTTTCCTTTGCAAGCACAATGTCCATCTTCAAGGAATATGGTGGATGATTTTGATATAACTGCTGAACTGAAACCAAAGCTTTGGATTTGTTAAAGAATTGTGTCTTGGAACATGGGTTAAAATCTGGACTTATTTTGATTAATATTTTTCTTTTCTCTCACTTTCCAACTTACTTCCCTGATAATTCCCATTCTCAGTAGCAAAACTGTGAGTCCATGAGTCAACAATGAATAAATGAGCCTCTCACTGTTGGTGTGGCTTTAGAGGCACCATGAGCCTTGGCTATGGGCTTTTTATCTGCTTTCTACTCTTGCGATGGTGAGGGGCTATGTTATTCTTATTCCCTCTGGCCTTTTCAGAGAGATTTTCATGGTCCTGGGCCTGTATGTTCTGTTTTCTCATCATAGATAAATAACTTCCCCTAACAACATACCTAAATTTTTGAGATAAAGTTTTTAAATCCTTGCCTTCAAGGAGGATTCTGGGTGCACTTTCTCCAAAACGTATGTTTGTTCTTTTGGCAGTCCTTGAGATATTCGGTACTCTTCTCTAAAACCACTATTCAAAGATACCAATTCTTCATATGTCATACTTATTATTGTCTTGCTTTCAAATGCATAATAAATGACTGAAAAGACTGTAGCTTGAATCGGGTCCACCTAGTCTTCAAACTGACATTATTCCTACTTAGTAATTTGAAGAGATATCTAACAGCAGATGTGCCCAATGTAATATGTCTCCTGATCTTCTGTTAATACCAGTGTGTAAGAATGTTGTTTATAGATTGAAGTAAGATAAATCATTGAAAATTTGCAGTCTTTTCTTCATCGATCACAATGTTGCTTATTTATCCAAAAGTGAGAATTATAACTTTCTATATTAAAATGTAATCCACATTGAAGGTATAGAAAAGAGCAAAGACCAAGTGAGAAACATCACATTTCACCTTTATCTACTTCACAGAGGGAAATTATCCCCATCCACAGCATCAAGAAGACAAAACCAATTCCTATGAGGTCAGACATGTCCCCCACACTCCCACGCCACTTTCAAATCATATCAACACAAATATTACTGCTTTTCTGGGTCCAGAATCCAATGTAATAACTCACAGATCACATGCAAACATATTGGGAAGTCAAGCGTTTATAATCCATATTAATAACGAAATGCAGTAAAGACAGCTCCCAAAATGTGCATGCAGGCACTTCACCCTTGAGCCTTGCAGATCAAAGAGTTCCCATTTTCTCAGGCCTGCCAATACTAGTTTTCCTCCTTAATTATCCAACAAATTTCTCAGTCCTACAAATATTGGCTGTCCTCTCAATTGTCAAATAAAGTTCACAGTCCTGCCAATATCGGCTCCTCCCCTCATTCCCTAAAGTCCAGTTCACATTAATTCTCCAATTCAGCCGTGGCTGTTGATCTTTCGCGAAGCTTATCCTACATTTCACCATCTTAGGGGAGATCTCTTTTCTCTGGCTAAGGGAAGACTTCTCTCTTCTGCATAGGGAAGACCTTATCTTTGCAGCTAGAGCTCTTCAATGTATTGGCATGACTACCCAATCCTCTTGTAGTCTATTAAAACTGGTTTAATAGACTTTTAGAATAGTAGAAATCCAATCCCTTGGTGGATAAGTTAACACACTCCATTTGCATAGTCCTGACCATCTACACAACAATATCAAATAAGGGTTAAAGAAGTCATATTGAAAGATAAACACCATACAAGGTTATAGACTTTAATCTTCCACAGAAAGAATGCAAAGATTTCTTCATTTTTCAGAAACCAAGTTTGTGATATGTGCATCACATAGATTGTTGATGAGACTTCCTCTTACACTGATTCCACTTTCTTCTTAATAGTGACTAGCTTTTTAAATTATTTGCTCAACATACAATTTGAATAGGTAAGGGGAATGGATAACCACTGACACACTTTTCCTGATTTTAAATCATGCAGTGTCCCTTTGCTGTTTGGACAGCAACTTCTTGGTCTAGGTATAGGCTTCATAAAAGCATAATTAAATATAGTCTCCTCCATTTTTATCAATTGGTACTAACTTGATGGTAATTAGCAACAATAAGCCATCTTATGGAGTCAGTGATAATTTAATGGTAGTATAATTATGTTGCTGTTGTTGTTGTTGCTGGATGTCATAGAGTTAAATACAACTCTTCACAACCATATTAACAACAGTTCTATGTCATCCTCAACAACAGCAGAGATATAAGAAAATGCAGCAGACTGGATAGCTTTAGAAGAAAGACATTTATTTACTTTGGATATCTGAAGGATAGGAGTCCAAATCACTAAGTTTCAGTCATGTTGATTTTTAAGAATCTTTGAGAGCAGAATTGTTACATGGATCTCTCGTTATTTTGTTGTTGCTGTTATTTATTGCTATGTACCATCAAATCTACTTGAGACTCATAATGACTCTGTGTACAATAACTCCTGAGTCAGTTTCACTATCTCCAGTACACTACCCATTGTTGTTGTTGTTATGTGCCATTGAGTCGCTTGTGACTCATAGCGATCCTGTGTACAAGAGCTCTAAATGCTGTTCTATCCTGTGCCAACCTAGCCATCTCAAATGCACTTATTCCTACCACTCCTGTCACAGAATCGATCCATCTCATCCAAGGTCTTCCTCTCCTTTACTGCCCCTTCATTCTGCCAAACATGATGTCCCTCTCCAAGGACCAGTCTCTCCTTGCAACATGACCAAAGTACGTCAGACGAAGCTTCAGAATCCTTGACTCTGAGGAGCATTCCAGCTTTCACCATCTTCAGGACAAACCTGTTTGTTCTCCTAGCAATCCATGGTATATTCAACACTCTTCTCCAGCATCACAGCTCAAAGGCATCAATTCTCTTTCTATCAATCCTATTCACTGTCCAACTCTCTGAAGCATCACACTTAATTGTGAAGATGGTACTCTTGAGAGGTCCCTCACAGCTGACTTTCCCAATGCAAGCTAAGAATGTTGACTGTGGAGCCAAGCAAACTAAGACTGTTAACTATCTCAATCTCTTCACCATCCATACTGATGCTGCCAATTGGCCTAGTGGTGAGAATCTTTGTTTTCTTGGTGTAGAGCCTCAATCTATATAGGAGGCTGCAGTCCTTGACTTTCTGCAGCAAGCACTTCAGGTCCTCCTCAATTTCATCAAGCAGGGTTGTGTCATCTGTATAACGCAGGTTGTTGATGACTCTTCCACCAATCCTGATGCCACATTCTTCTTCGTACAGCCCACTACCCATTACCTTGTTATTTTGTCAATCCTTTCTCACCCAGTTCTTCCTCTCTTGTATTGGCCCTTCAACCTTCCAAACATATGTCCTTCCCCAAAGGTTGGTCCCTTCTGGTAACATGCCCAAAGCATGAGACAGAGCTGCAAAATCCTTGCCACCTTGTCACACTCTCCAGAAGAGAACTGTTTATCATCTTGGTGGTCTTTTTTATGTTCAGTATTTCACCCCAGGACCACAACTCAAGGCTTCGACTCTTCTATCATTCCTACTGACTGTCTAGCTTTCTGATGAGTAGCAAGTGATTACAAAGACCAGGGCTTGAGTCAGGAGAGTTTCCAGACTGACTGTTGCTCTTTAGTACTTTGAAGAGGTCCTTGACAGAAGACTTTCCTAATGCATTTCATCTTTTGATTTCCAGATTTCTGGTGCCATGAGTGTTGATTGTGGAGCCAAGCCAAACTGAAATTGTTAACAACCTCAATCTCTTCTCCATCTATAATGGTGCTGGAAATTGGTCTTGAGGTGAAAATTTTAGCCTTCTTGATTTTGAACTTAAGCCCATATTGAAGACTACAGTCTTTGATCATCTGCCTCAAACACTTCAGGTCCTCCTCAGTGTCAGTAAGCAAGGATGTATCATGTGCATAACACAGGCTGTTGAATCTTCCTCCGATCTTCATGTTATATTCTTCCTCAAAAAGTCCACCTTCTTGAATGATCTGTTCCACATCCCACTTCATCATGATGAATTATTTATTTTTATATGCTGTTGGATTCTATTAGCTAGAATATTGTTAAGGATTTTTTCATATATGATCATGAGATACATTGGTCTGTAGTTTTCTTTTCTAGTAACATCTTTGCCTGGTTTTGTTATTAGGGTAATGCTCCCTGCATTTCACACTCCGTATTATTACTATCTTATTTTTGTAACAGTGGCCTTATACAGTGTTTGTCCTCTTTTTGTTGAGGTATTTCACACAACAAACTGATCTATAGACTCATTTAAGTTGTGTAGTGTTTCATTAATTCACTGTTTTTAAGTGTTGCACCATACTTCATTGTGTGAATTTATCACAGTTTCTCTAATCATTTGTTGATGGAAAAGTGTACTTGTTCTATTGGTCTGTTACTGTGAATAATGCTGTAATAAACATCAATGAGTATAATTCTGACTGTATAACAACTCTGTTTTCTTTAGGATTTGTTCCTGCAAGGGATTCGGCTGGATCAACTCAAGGTATATAAGAGACGTGGAAGAAAACCAAAAACTGCAGAGTGATCCACGTTTTAAAAGACATTACTTAAAAGCAATTAGATCTCAATCAACTTTGCTACCATGCCATAAACTTAGGCCACATCTACAAAAGAAAGTATTTCCCAAAACATTGTCGTGTTCACAGGCACAAGCATTGTTGCTACTTTTGTTGTTAGGTGTCATTTAGTCAAGTAAAACTCATAGAAACCCTATATATGACATACCTGAATCGTGTCTTATCCTGTGCCTTTCTCACAATCAATGACATTCTTATACATTGTGTAGCCTTCAGCAGCATAGCAAGTGATTTAAAAGACTTTTACACTATTCAGACATACCTTAGTCCTCAAACTAACATCATTGTTCATCAATTTGGTGAGTTCCCTGACTGCAGATTTTCCCAGCGTAATGTATCTCTGGATCTCCTGACTACTGCAATCATTGTGTATCCACATAAAATTAGTAAGTAATTAGCAATCTTATTTCCATCTCTAATTATCTTGCATATAGATCCAGTGGTGAGAATTTTTGTTCTCTTGATAGTACAATGCAATTTATATTCAAGGCAGTAGTTTTTGATACTCTGAGACAAGCACTTCACATCCTCTTCATTTTGTCTTTCAGATTGTCACCATATTAAGGAAAATTATCGATGAGATCCTTCCTCCTATCTTGATGTCACAATCTTCTCATAGAGTTCAGGGCTTTTTCATAATTTTCTCAGCATATATATTGATAACAGAATGTGGTGTCAGGAATGGAGGAAGAATACTCATCAATGACTTGCATTATGCAGATGCAGATGATACATCCTTGCTGGCTAAAACTGAAGACACCTGAAGCATTTGCTATAGATGGCCAAGGACAATAATCTATAATATGGATTGAAGCTCAACAACAAGAAGACAATGATACTCACTATGGGGCCAATTGGAAGCACCATGATACATAGAGAAGAGATTGAGGTTGTTAACAATTTCAGCTTTCTTGACTTCCCAATCAATATTCTTGACACCAGTGCCAAAAAATCAAAAGACTAGTGGCATTGGGAAGTCTGTTGTTATGGATGTCTCCAAATTGCTAAAGAGTGACAACAGCATTTTAGAGACTACAGTGTGCCTGATTCAGGCCATAGTCCTCATAGTTACTTGCTACACATCAGAAAGTTGGACTATGAGTAAGGATGATAAGAATAATCAATGTCTTTGGATTGTAATAAAGGAGAAGAGTACTGGACATACCACAGACCACCAAAAGAAATAACATATATGTCCTGCAGAGGGTAAAACCAGACTGTTCCTTGGAGGCAAAGATTTTGAAGTTCTGTTTCACAAACATTGGGCATGTTTCAAGGATAGACCAGACCTTGGAAGAGGACATTATTCTTGGTAAGGCAGAGGGACAATGAAGACCCTGAAAGAAATGAATTGATACAAAACTGGCATAATGAGAGTAGGTATGTTGGGGACAGTGAGACTGGCTCAGGATAGGACAAGATTCAGAGTTATTTTACATAGGATGGCTATAAGTTAATTGCAGGCAACATGATGGCACATAATAACAAGAGCATACAGATTGAATAGCTATATAGAGAGAAGATACAATTCTGATACACACCTTTCTTAATCTTAAACTATGTAATGTTTCCTTAATCTGTTTTCACAATAGCCTCTTGGTCTAGGTATAGTTTTTCATGAGCACAATTAAGTATTCTAGGGCTCTCATTCTTCTTGATGTTAGAGAGATGCATATATAAATTATATTAATTTATGTAAGTTATATAAATGATATTATTATATCATATATTAATGTACACTGTCCATAGAACACATATTCTTCTGGTGTTCTTTGCTTATAGCTAGGATCCATCTGGAATCACATTGAAAAGATATGGAGACAGAACAAATCCATGACACACTCCTTCCCTGACTCTGAACTATGCAATGTTTCCCTGATCTGTTCTGACAATTGCCTCCTGGCCCAAATAGAGGTTTCACATGAACACAATCAGATGTTCTGGAATACCCATTGTTCTCAATATTAGTCAATATGTTGTGATCCACATTGTCAAATGCCTTTGCATTGCTAATGAAACAAAAATATGCACTCCTCTCATATTCTCTACTTTTGGCCAAGATTCATCTGACTTTGGTGATCATCTCCTTAGTGCCAGAGTTTCTTCTAAATCCAGGTTATATTTCTGGTAGTTCTCTGTCGATGTAATGTTTCAGTCACTTTTGAATAATCTTCAGCATATTTTTGCTTGTGTATGACATTAGTGATATATTTTGATAATTTCCATACTTTGTTGGACAATATTTTTTTTAAATTGGAATAAATACGACTCTCTTCCAATCAATTGGCCAGGTAGCTTGTCCTCCAGATTTCATGGTATAGCCTGATAAGCACTTACAGGGCTGCAGCTCATTGTTGAAATATGTTAATTGATATTCTATCAATTCTTGAGGCATTGTTTTTTGCCAATTCCTTCAGAGCATTTTGAACGTATTCCTTCATCACTATTGCCTCTTGAACATAAGTTGTTTAATGAAATTTTTCTGTGTCAGTCAGTCAGTCAGTCAGTTCTTTTTGGCACAGTGAATTTGTACGCCTTCCAACTTATTTTTTCTATTTTAACTCTATCCACGTATCTATGTATCTATGTATCTATCTATCTATCTATCTACTATAGATGGTCAAGGACAAAGGACAATAGTCTTCAATATGTATTGAAGCTCAACATCAAGAAGACAATGAGTTTCATCACTAGGCCATTTGGCAGTACCATGATACATAGAGAAGAAATTGAGGTATTTATATTTATATATTTACATAAATGTTGTTGATTGCCATCAAGTCGAGCATGACACACAGTGACCCTATGAATAAAATATCTGAAACCTTTCTATAACTATCATCAATAGTCAAAGTTCATAGAGTTTTCATAGTAATGTTATTTAGGAAGTGGATTTATTTTTATTATTATTGTTATTTTATACTGATTTATTTATAAAATTTGAATACATTGTTTTCATACAGGGTCTTACCCATTTCCTTAGCATACATGCCTCCACTCATCAAATTATGCGACTCTGTGATTAAACCCCCCGCTCACCTAGTCTCACTTCTGTTGCTTCCTGAATCTATAGCATCCTTAAGTATTGCATCTCAAAGCTTGAATTTGCTCTTCAGTTCCTTCAGTTTTAAGAAATGCCAAGTGATTTTGTCACTTTTGATTTTTTAACTCCAGCTCCTTGCACATTTACTTATAATACTTTGCATTGTTTTTCTGAACTGCCCTTTGGAATCTTCAGTTCATTAACTTCCTGCTTTCTTCTTTCTGCTTTGGCTTCTCTGCACTCTGGTACAATATTCAGAGTCCCTTCTGACATTCATCTCTGTCTTTTCTTCCTCCAAGGTCTTTGTAATGACCTTTTACATTCTTCATGAATAATATTCTTAATGTCCTTCCACAGATCATTTGATCTTCATTCTTTAGTATTCAAGGCCTTAAACCTGTTCCTGAGATAGAGTTGGATATGAATTTGACCTTGCATGAATAGTTGATGGTCTGTTACACAATCAGCACCTAGCCTAATTTTCACTGCTGACATTGAGCTTTTCCAATGATTCTTTCCACAGATATATTCAATCTGATTCCTGTGCAGACCATCAGTGAGGTCCATGTATATAGTTGCTTTTATGTTTCTTGTACAAAATATTTGTTTTGAATAAATCATTGACTGTACAAAATTTTATCATTTTATCTGCAGCCTTATTTCTATTACAAGCCCATGTTTTCTGACTCTTCTTCTCTGTTTCCAGCTTTTGCATTACAGTCACTCATTATTTATTATTATTATCATTAATTTTAATAGACATTTACAGAGGTTTTAGATTTCCATTCATTTATTTCTCCCTGTCCACCTCTCCCCACCAGCTCGCTCCCCCCCCAAAGAGAAAAAGAAAAAAAAATATTCCTTCATAATTCCCACATCCCTTCCCCCCCACCTCCCACACCAAGTACACTTCTCTATGCAACCTTAATTCTGGATTCCTGTGCTAGCCATAATACTCAATCATATATCACCTCTAATCTGTTCTTTCCCTCAACTGTTTCAATACAATATACATAATTTATCTAGTTTTTTCTGTCATACCCCAACCCTAGTGTCAGACCCATTCTAAAACAGTCACTCATTCTTAATAGTACATCCTGTTTGCCTGTTCAATCAATATCTGACTTCAAAATCTGGTATAAATAATCTATTTCTTCTTCTTTGGTTCTGGTTGTTGGTGTATATATTTGAATGATGATGATATTAACATGTATTCCTTGTATGCATGTGAATATTATCCTATTTCTCAAAATAGTATATTTCAAGATGAATCTGTAAATAGTATTTTAAGTCAAAATCCAACCTAATTTTTCCTCACCTTTTCATTTCCAGCATAGTAGACCATACAGATATTCTGGATAAAAGCAAAAAAGGAAAAGCCAGAAAAATGCAAGCAGAGTTGTGTCGTCTGCATAACGCAGATTGTTAATAGATCTTCCACCCATCCTGACGCCACAATTCTCCTCATAGAGCCCAGCCTCCCGGATAATCGGCTCTGCATAAATGTTGAAAAGGTATGGAGACAGGACGCATCCCTGGCGTACACCCTTCCCAATTTTGAACCATGCAGTATTACCCTGCTCTGTTCTGACTACTGCCTCTTGGTCCAAGTATAGGTTTCACATTAGCATGATTAAATGTTCTGGGATTCCCATTTTTCACAGAGTCAGACACAGTTTGTTATGATCCACAGAGTCAAACACCTTTGCATAATCGATGAAAAACAGATAGACATTCTTCTGGTATTCTGGGTCAAGGCACTGGGCTAAGGGCAGGGTCAACACTATAACTAATGGTTAACTCCACAATGAAGGATTTATTTTTCACTGCTCCACTAATTGCTTGTCTGTCAGATACTCCTCTAAATCTGAACATTCAGATTAAGACAGACTGATGGCATGCATAGGAATCAGATCGATTACATATGTGGAAAAAACCGCTGGAGAAGCTCAATATC
>NW_006399938.1:4606404-4646810 GCF_000299155.1 Elephantulus edwardii | reverse complement strand
ATCATGCTTGGGAGGGAGGAGGGACGGCGCAGGAGAGGAAGGCCCTCTATGAGGTGGATTGATTCAGTGACTGGGATAACTGGGATGGGAGTGTCAGAGACAGTGTGATTGGCACAGGACAGAGCGGACTTTAGGGCTGTTGTTCATAGGGTCGCTATGAGTCGCAGGCGACTCAACGGCACATAACAACAATAACAACAGGAAGAAGGATTGGCCATCCACTTCTGAAATAGCCGGCCTCTGAAAACCCTATGCACAACAGAACACACGTAGACTAACAGAAAGGGCAACCTAGGTAGAACTTTCAGGTATGGAAATACAAAGGAAGAGGAACAGTTGTAACCAGACCCTAGTAACTGGAACATGGAATGTGAGAACCATGAATGTAGGAAAATTAGAAATTGTTAAGAAAGAAATAAAACGCATGAATATTGACATATTAGGCATTGGAGAGATGAGATGGACTTGCATGGGGCATTTTGAGAGAGATGATCATATGATATATTACTCCGGAGATGAAAAGATAAGGAAAAATTGGGTTGCCTTCATAGTAAAAAAAGTAATTTCTAGATCCATCTTGAAGTACAACATCGTGAGTGATGGGATTATATCCATAAGCTTACAAGGAAGTCCAGTGAATACCACTATCATTCAGATATATGCAATGACTTATTCATTGCAAATTCGTTTTATAAGAAACATAAATGCAGATTATACACAAGGATTTCACCTGATGGTATGCATAGGAATCAGACTGATTACATCTGTGGAAAAAACCACTTGAGAAGCTCAATATCAGCTGTGGTAACTAGGCCAGGAGCTGATTGTGGAACAGACCACCAACTATTCATATGCAAATTCATGCTGAATCTGAGGAAAATTAGACCAAATCCACAGGAGCCAAAATATGACTTTGATTTCATTCCACCTATATTTCAGAATCATCTCAGGAACAGGTTTGAGGTCTTTGAACACTAATGAGCAAAGACCAGATGAGTTGTGGGAGGATATCAAATGTATCATCCAGGAAGAGTGTAAACGGTCATTACAAAGACAGAAGAGGAAGAAAAAACAAATAAAGATATAAGTTGATAATTGAACCTAGTAGCCTGGACTTCCCACTCTTCTGAAGAGATGTAAGTTATATACAACAATTTGAGAATTTTCAATGTATAGAGAAAGAAACAGCAGTGAACCTACACCAGTAGAGTGAAGTATAACAAAGGAACTTTGAGGGAAAAGCCCATGGAATGGCAATATTAATGATCAGTGAGAGGTAGAAAATGACCTATAGTTACATTCTTTCCCTTTATTGACTACTAACCCAAGGGTGACGCCTCTGTGGCAGTTCAAATCACTAATGGCTCCACAATGAGAAGAATGGAAATCCAAAAACACTTAATTATGCTCATACAAGCTTAATTATACCTTAATTATATCTAGACAAAGAAGCGGTTGTCTGAAGAGAGAAAAGGAACATTGCATAG
This sequence comes from Elephantulus edwardii, assembly GCF_000299155.1. Taxonomy (NCBI): domain Eukaryota; kingdom Metazoa; phylum Chordata; class Mammalia; order Macroscelidea; family Macroscelididae; genus Elephantulus; species Elephantulus edwardii. The sequence continues at coordinate 4,645,323 of NW_006399938.1, read as the reverse complement.
TTTGAAATCAGGAAAAGGATGCATCAAGGTTGCATCCTTTTTCTATACGTATTCCATTCATACACTGACCAAATCATTTAATAATCTGGACTCTGTGAAGAAGAATATGGGATCAGAAGAAGACTCATCAACTGCCTGCATTATACTTACAACATGATCTTACTTGCTGAAATACAGAACTTGAAATGCTTGCTGCAGAAGACCAAAGACTAGCCTTCTATGTGGATTGCTTATCAACATCAAGAAGGCAAAAATCCTCACCAATGCAATAATAAGCAATATCATGATAGATGGAGAAAAGATTAAAATTGTCAACAATTTCTTCTCACTTGAATTCACACTATCACTCTTGGAAGAAGCAGTGAGGGGATGACATTGAGAAAGTCATCTGTCATGGACCTCTCTTAATTACTAAGGAACAATAATGTCAGTTTAAAGATTAAAGTGTACTTGATACAGATTCTTGATTGCAATCACTCAATATGCATCTGAGAACTAGACAGTGAATGAGGATGACAGAAGAAGAATTGATACCTTTGAGTAGTGGTGTTAGAGAGGAGTACTGAACATTACATGACCTGGCAAAAGAACAGCTATTTCTTGGAATAAGTGCAGCTAGATTGCTCCTCCAAGGCAAGGATGGGAAATATCATCTCATACACTTCAGGTATCTTGCTAAGAAACTCTATTTTCTGGATAGGGATATAGTGCTTGGTAAAATGGAGAATCTCATCTTGGAAACCTAAAAGAAGAAAGATTTTCAAAAGATGGTTGACATAGTGATTTTAACAATCAACTCAAGTGTATCAGAGATGATGAAGATTGCACAGGATAAGACAGAGTTCAGATATGTTGCTCATGGGGTCACTATGAGCCTTAGTAGACTCAATATCACCTAATAACAGAAAAAGTAATGACTCCACAGGAAAATGATAAACAATGTCCTTTTATGAAATTTACAGCCTCAGAAAATCAGCTAGAATCCCAAAGGCATGCGGTTCAAATCCACCAAATGTTCTGCTGGAAAAGGAGGAGCAATCTCCTCCTGTGCCAGTTAAATCAATGGTATACGACAAAATACAAACTAACAAACAAAGAAAAAATCAACTGGACAGGCAGCTATGATTTGATTCCTATCCTACAGCAATGAGTTTGAGTGATTTGACAACTCAAATTAAGCACAGTAGAGATTATAATGGTGTTGAACAGGGCATAGTTTTTCTTTATGAGGTAAAGCTGATTTAATCAGCATCTAGTATTAACAAGATTTATTGATACTTAAATTGCTTGCATTTTTGGCAATTACAAAAATGTTGCATATGTTAGTTTTCACATATATTTTTGCAGATGTGAGGATAAATTGACTGGCCAGATTCCCAGAGTAAGATTGTTGAGCCAATGGATAATTGCTTTTGTAATCTTCTTAGATATTAAAAAAGTACTCTCCATAAGGAATTGCACTGTTTTGAACTAACACTAGCAATATGTGACCAAGGCTGCTTCCCTACAGATACACTAAATGAACAATTTGTCAAATTTTGGATGCTTAACAATATCCTCAGTGAAACATGGCATTTCTGGCGCTTGTAATTTTTGTTTCTCTTACATGGGTTCCTTTTAAAAATTTTACATACCTCTAAGCTATTTGTAAATATTTTTTGTGAATTATTCACACATATCTTGGCTCATTTTTCTGTTGAGTTGCTGTTCATTTGATATTTTTTAGTAGTTCTTTCCATATGAGGGAAATTTCTGTTATAGTTGCAAATTACTTCACTCAGAGTTATGTCTTTTAGTATTTTTAAAAAATATCTATCTTTCTTGTTATGTCTAAAGTATATTGTTTTTGGTATTTTAATTTATCAATTGGGAATAACTTCTATAAAAATCTTCTTACTAGATTTTTACAACTAAATAATCATGTTTCATTCAAACAGTTTTAATTTTTCATATTTCAAAATCTTATATAATTGGATTTATCTTCATGTGTCATTAGAGATACTATAGAGATAGATACAGATATCTATCTATCCTGGAGAAGAGTCTTGAACATCTTATTAACTGCTAATAAAACAAATAAGACTGTCTTGGAGAGGGTGAAACTAACTGTCTTTGGAGACTAAGATTTTGAAGATCTGTCTCACATACTCTGGGCATGTGACGAGGAGAGATTGGTCCTTGGAAAAGAACATCATGCTCAGAAGGGAGAGGAAGAATGCTGAAGAGATTTTTTTTATTCCCATTCATTCTTTCATTCATTGTTGCACTATTTTCCCTATACACCCTCCCCCCAAGTACACTCTTCTTTTTGAAAAGTAAAAGAAAAAAATTTTCACTGCTGTACTATCTCTCCCCCCAAGTCTACTCCACTATGAAACCTTCATTCTGGACTCCTATCATAACAATAGTACCTAATCATATATACCTTTTAAACAGTTCTCTCCCTCACGTGTTTCAATGTAGTATACATAACTTATCCACTCTTTCTCAATCTCTCCACAACCCTGATGTTGGTCTCATTTTACAACAGTGGCACTATGCAGTATTTGTCCTTTTATAACTGAGAACTGAGATATTTCATTCAGCATAATGTCTTCCAAGGTACTCATTTTGTATAGTATTTCATGAGTTCCTTATTTTTCAATGCAGCATAGCATTCCATTGTGTGAATATACCACAGCTCTCTATCCATTTGTTTGCTCATGGGATCTTAGGTTGTTTCCAACTCCTTGATATTGTGAACAAAGCCGCAATAAACATGGGTGTGCATATATCTGCTTGGGTGGCAGTTATGATTTCTTTGAGGTATATTCCCAGTATTGGAATTGCTGGGTCAAATGGTATTTCTATTTGCAACCATACAGCTTTCCATAGTGGTTGCACCATTTTACACTTCCACCAACAGTGAATAAGAGTTACAGTTTCTGCACAACCTCGCCGGCATTTATTGTTTGCTGCACTGTTAAATTTTACTATTCTTACTGGGGTAAGATGATATTTTATAGTTGTTTTGATTTGCATCTCTCTTTGACCTAGGGATTTTGAACATTTCTTCATGTGTTTGTTTGCTACCTACATGTCTCTTTGGTGAAGTGTCTGTTCATATCCTGTGCCCATTTGTCAACTGGGTGTTTACCTTTATCTTGTTGTGGTGTTCAAGTATTTTATAAATTCTAGATATAAGCCCCTTATCTGACAGGTCATTACCAAATATTCTTCCCCATTCTGTGGCTTCCCTTTTTATCCTGTTGGAGAAGTTTTTGGATGCGCATAGGAATTGGATTCTTAGAAAGTCTCAGTCATCTATTTTATCCTCTCCTGGTTGTAGATTTTTCAGGATGCTTGGAAGACTGTTTATATTGTGGATTAGGACTTCTAGAGGTCTTCCAAGGTTTTCTTTAATGAAGTTTTTAGTCCTTGGGTTTAATCCTAGGCCCGTGATCCATTTTGAGTTGGTTTTTGTGTATGGAGTGAGGAGGCGTGGCTCTTGCTTAAGTTTTCTGCAGATTGCTTTCCAAGTTTGCCAACACCATTAGCAAAATTAACAAAAGAAAAGAAGAAAAGGACACAAATAATACAAATAAGAGATGAAATGGGCAACATCACAACAGAACCAACTAAAATATAAAGGCTAACATTGGAATATTATGAAAAACTGTACTCAAACAAATCTGAAAACCTGGAGGAAATGCACAGCCTTCATAAACTGACACAAACCACAACTGAATACCTGAACAGACCCATTACAAAAGAAGACATTAAAAAGATAATAAAACAGCTTCCAGACAAAAAAGCCCCGAATCAGATGGTTTTACAAGTGAATTCTATCAAACATTTAAAGAACTGTCACCAAATTCACATAAACCATTTCAGAAAATAGAAAAAGTTGGAAATCCCAGGCTTGTTCTATGAAGTAAAACTAACCTTGATGCCAAAGAAGGTAAAGACACCCTCAAAATAGAAAACTATAGGCCAATATCTCTTATGAACATAGATGTAAAAATCCTGAATAAAATCCCTGGCCAACAGAATCCAACAATACATCAAAAAACAATTCACCATGATGAAGTGGGATTCATAACAGGTATATAAGGATAGTTTAACACAAGAAAAACAATTAATGTAATTCATCATATAAGCAAAGAAAAGAACAAGAACTACATGATCCTTTAACTTCATGCAGAAAAGGCCTTTGACAAAACCCAACACCCTTTCGCAATTATAACATTCAACAAAATAGGATTAGAGGGTAATTTCTTCAACTTAGTAACAGTATATATTCAAACCAGAGAGCCAACATTGTTCTCAATGGAGAGAGATTAAAGACATTCCTTTTAAGATCAGGAACTAGGCGATGATGCCCACTATTGCCTCTCTTATTTAATATTGTATTGGAAGCCTTAATGATAGTAATAAGGCAGGAGAATAAGTGGTATACAAATTGGCAAAGAGGAGGTAAAATTATATCTATATGTAGATGTTATGATAGTATACTTAGAAAACCCTACAGACTCAGCAAGAAAACTATGGACAGAGTTGACAAACTCAGCAAAATGGCAGGATACAAGATCAACATACAAAAATCAGACGGATTTCTGATCAGTGACAAAGACAATACAGAGCTGAAACTAAGAAAACAATATTCCTCACAATAGCTAATCACGAGATTAAATAATTGGGAGTAAATCTAACCAGGAACACAAAGGATCTATTCAAAGAAAATTACAAAACATTACTACAAGAAACAAAAAAGAGACCTGGAGAAGTGGAAGAATATGTCTTGTTCATAGATAGGAAGATTCAATATTGTGAAAATGATGATACTACCAAAGGCAATTTACACATTCAATGCAAGCACAATAGAAACACCAATCCCATTCTTCAATGTGATGGAGAAGGCAATCTACAGAGTCATTTGGAATGGAAAGAGGCCCCGAATAAGCAAAGCAATCCTTAAATAGAGAAACAAGGTAGGAGGGATCTCACTCCCTGATTTTAAATCCTACTGCCCTGCCCTAGTGGTCAAGACAGCATGGTAATGGTACAATGACAGACAGATGGAATAGCCTTGAAAACCCGGAAACCCGGTGGCTCCTTGGATGCAAGGATTCTGAGGCTCCGTCTAACATACTTTGGACATGTTGTGAGGAGAGACAGGTCCTTGGAGAAGGACATCATGCTTGGGAGGATGGAGGGACAGTGCAGGAGAGGAAGGCCCTCTATGAGGTGGATTGATTCAGTGACTGGGATAATCGGGATGGGAGTGTCAGAGACAGTGCGATTGGCAGGACAGAGCGGAGTTTAGGGCTGTTGTACATAGGGTCGCTATGAGTCGCAAGCGACTCGACGGCACATAACAACAACAACAACAACCTATGGTCAAGTGAATTTTGACAAGGAGATGAAATCGGTTAAGTGGGGAAAGGATAGACTTTTTAACAAATTGTCTCTATGACCTTCTTAACTCTCTTACATTTTATCCTATAACTCTTCAATGTCTTTTTGATCCTCAATCCACCAGTTGCTTAATCCACCAATTGTAAATGTGAACAAAATGAATGCTCTTCCAGCTTTTGTTTCTTGCACCTTCTTTGTATCTTCTAGCTTGTCGCATGGATTTAGATGAAGAATTTAAATATCTTTTCTGTCAACTTGAAAGGAAAACTCATTTTGATATTATATCTTGAAGTACCTATGTCCCAACTCTTTCTTTTTTACAAATAAATTCTTAAATTTATTTAATCTGCATATTTTTTCTCCCAAGTATCTGAACATAATCTCTAAAGAGAGTTTTGTCTCAATGATAATTTTAGTGATTGTAGCCAAATGAAATCCATATGATACAGTTTACTTTAAATAAATTCACTGAATGGGTCATAATTTCTACTTTATGCACTGTGCAGTGTTGCATATAACAAAAGTGAAGCATTAAATTGAATCTTCCAAGAGGTTACTGGTGATTCCATTCAATCTCATCAAACAAGCTGTGTTCAAATACAGAATGTGCAATACTATGAACAGCTGAGCAATTGAATTTCTGCTAGATTACTGTAAACAAACTGAAGCATCAGGCCTAAACAAGTATCAAGATATTTGGCATGTAGCTAATTTTGAAATCTCATATACAATGTTTTATTGTAGTTGCTTAGTAACTAAGAGTCCCCACTAAGTTCTTACCCACTAAGGTGAGAAAATTAATTTAGAGGACACAGTAGCCAATTACATGAAAGGTTAGCTTTCCTCGATGAGTATGCATCAGTGCTCTGTTAATAAAATCTCTGGTTCACAGGAGCTGTATCATAATATGATTCTAAATGTAGTACTCTTCTTACTCTTTTTGACCATATTGCTACTTTTCTAATGAAAGAAATAATAAAGCCTGTAAAGTATGAGTGATACAAGGCTGTCACCAGTTATTGATCCACAGTCAGGTTTCTATTGGTGACAATAAATTAAATTTCATCTCTCCTCATTCTAGGTCTGGGAAGGAGAATGATAAATAATATAAAACCCTCTTCTAGGCATAGTTTTAGCTTTATATCACAATAAATACAATGATAACTTAAACAATTTTTATTCCACACCATGGATATTTTTATAGAATTTCAAATAGCTCATACCCACCATTCTTCTTTTGTTATCTTGCCAAGCACACCATCAAAGCCTTAGGAAAAGAACCATTAGAGCATTTAACATTTTCATACCTTTTTCTTTTTTAATTAAATTTTGAAAATTGTGTTACATCTAAGCCCTGAGAGCAAGGCACAGAGCATTGAAAATGTTTAACTCTTCCATTTCATTTGCTGCATGCAGTGGATTAAATAATAATAATAATAATAATTAATAATAATAATAATAATAACAATTTGCAAGAGGGGGGAAAAAAGGAAAGAATTAGAATATTTCCTAAAGTATGTGACTAAAGAAGACTGGAGAACTGGAGGTAGGAAAAGAATCTAGTATTCATGTCTTTCCCCTCTCTAGTCTCTTCAACTCCCCATCACCACTGCAATTTAAAAATATAAACCAAAAGACACAGGTATCCCAGGGTGGAGCACGGGTCACAATGGCCTCATGAGTAGAACTCGTGAAGTTTGTCTCTCACTGCAGCTTTTCTAGCACGGATGACTGTGTATGTGTAAGGACAGGACTATGCAAGTGTGGCATGTTAGCTTATCCACAAACGGATTGGCCAGTCTCAACAATCTACAAAAGGATTGGGTAGTCTTGCCAATAAATTGAACAAATTTAATTGCAGAAAGGAGAATATCTTCCCCCAGCAGAAGAAAAGGAATCTTCTCCACCCAGAAAAGTGAGATATTCTCCACCTCAATGAAGAGAAGACAGGAAAACATAGGACACATATAAGAACAGCAGCAGTAGATGCTATGGATGGGAGAGTTCACTTCTGTGAAGTTGATATAGGACAGATATGGCTGTTGCCACAAGGCTCTTGATCTTTTTGAAACTCTGCTTCATAGGATTTTCAGTGACTGATTTGTTCCCAGATAGATTCTCAAGATTTGCTTCTTATGTACTGCTGTGTAGATGGAAACATCCAATCATCTGGTTAGCAGCTGAATGTATTAAAACTTAATATCATTCAGAAAAAAGCCATATTATAGACTCAACCCGATTTATCTCGTTCAAGTCAGAACTGACTCATAGCTGAACCTCTGTTTGGTTTCTGAGGCTGTGAATTTCACTGGAAGAGATTGCTCATCTTTCTCTTAGATCTTATGGATTTGAACCATCAGAAAGACTCAGACTTTTGAGTTTCTAAAGGTGGGACGGGGAGGCTTCAGAGCTATTTACATAAGGATGTTATGAGTCACAGGTGACTCGATGAGACATAACAACAAGAACTGGCGCTTATCTCCTTCCATATTTATGGAGAAAAGACTGAAGCTGTCAATGATTTCATCTTGCTTAAATCAATAATCAGCACTCTTAATACCAGTGGTTAGGAGATCAGGAGACATATTCCATTGGGCAAGTTCTCTATCAGTTGTCTCTCTAGAATACTAAAGAGCAATTATATCAGCTTGAAGAATTAGGTGTGCCTGACTCAGGCCATGGTCTTTTCAGATACCTGTTATAACAGCTGATTAATAAATAAGGATGACAGAAGAAGAATTTATGATTTTAAGTTCTGGTGCTGGAGAAGACTACTGAGTATCACAGGGACTGACATAAAAAAATTAAGAAACAACAACAACAAACATGTAAGTCTTAGAAAAAGAGCAACCACAGTACTCCTTGGAGACAAAGAATGCAATGTTCTGTCTCTCATAGTTTGAATATGTTGCTAGGAGAGTCTGTGCCTTGGAAAGAGACATCAAGAGGAAGACACCAAAGAAATGACTGACAAAGTGATGGTAGCAATGGGCTCAAGTGTGTCATTGATGAAGTTGGCACAGGATAGGAAAGGAGTCAGGTCTATAGCTTATGGGGTCACTGTGAGTCCTACTTGATGACAGCTAACAATAACAACTACATATTTAGTCAAAGGAGGTCTTTTGGCTTTATGGTGAAGAACTGTGCTGTCAACTTGAAAGTATGCAGTGAGAATCCACCAGTTGCTATATAGGAGAAAACTAGGTAATCCTCTCTCATGCAATTTATGGTCTCTGAAAACATGCTGGTGAGTCAGCTATGAGTTGGTTGTTGACTCAATAAAATTACAATATTTAATGGAGTCCTTGATGCCATAAATGGTTAACACTCAGTTCATAACTGCAATGTTCAGCATTTACATGTACTCAGAAGCTCTTTGAAAGAAAGAACCATGGATTTAATTGTGTACACATCATATATATATATATATATTTATAATATATATTATATGGAAATATATGTATTTATTTATATATATTTATAATATATATTATATGGAAATATATATATATATATATATAATATGGACGCAATTTAATGACCTCCATGAACTGATAAATCAAACACTTGTTCAAGAATTAATGGTGGAATGAAACATTTCTTAATCTCATTACAAGCTGAATGGGATACATGTAAGGGTAGATCCAGAAGATGTGGCCTGCAATATCATTTATCTAACAAACTTAAAGAGGTTGAAAGTGAGCTGAGTGAGAAGAATCATCAAGAACATCAGTCTTTAGGAGCATGTGTAGTGTTCTTATGGGGCCTGGTTCCAGTGAGACAAAAGCCTTTGATACTGGAGAAGACCAAGAAACTTGGAGATCTGCAGGGAATATTAGATCTACAGTCGCTGAAGGAAACCTGAACTTTGCCTCTACCACTGACAGAGAACAGGCCTTCTCTTAGAGCTCACACCTTGAATTTTGACTTCTAGCCTCCGAAACTGTAAGAGAATGTATTTTTGTTTGTTAAAGCCATCCAAGGTTTTATCTGTGCTATAGCAACATTACAAAACTAAAATGGAAAGACTTGGCAATCTAATTAAAAAAGAAAAAAAAATCAGTGATTGAAAGTTCTAAGTTGCAAAATTCTACTCAGAAACACAGCACCATCACATCACATATATGAAATAACTTGATGGATTGTTTTTCTATTTTATTATCTGAATGAGTTTATCTTTATTTATGACAAAAAATATCATCATTATGTGAACTCCCAAATAAATATCCACATAGAATTTCAAATAGCTATTACTTATCATTCTTCTTTTGTCATCTTGCCAACTATCCCATCAAAGTCTTAGATATAAAGTCACTAAAACTCAAGTACTGCAGCCTTCAATATGGATTGAAGCTCAACATCAAGAAAACAAAGATTGTCACCACTGGGCTGATTGGCAACATTAAGATAGGTAGTGAAGAGATTGAGATTGTTAACAGCTTCTGTTTACTTGGATCCACAATCCACACTTTTTGATACCAGCAGCCAAGAAATAAAAAGATTAATTGCATTGGGCAAGTCTGCTGTCAGGGACCTCCATAATATTGAAGAGCAAAGACATCAGCCTGGAGACTAAGGTGTGCCTGATTTCAGCCATGGTCTTTGCAGTTACTTGCTGTGCACCAGAAAGCTGCATAATTACTAGGGATGATAGCAAAAAAGTTGATGCCTTTGAGCTGTGGTGCTGAAGAACACTACTGAATATACCATGGACTGCCAGTAGAACAAACAGGTTTGTCATACAAAGGGTGAACCCTGAGGCTTCCTCTGACATACATTGGGCATGTTGTAAGAGGAACCCATCTTTGGAGATGGGTATCATGCCTAGAAGGATGGAGGGACAGCAAAAGAGAGAAAGACCCTCGATGAGATGGATTGACTCAGTGACTGGGATAATGAGGTTAGGTGTATCAGAGACAACAAGATTGGCTCAAGATAGAGCAGGTTTCAGAGCTATTGTACATAGGGTTGCTATGAGTTGCAAACAACTCAATGGCACATAACAACAACAATAACAAGCTCTACTTGAAACACATGGATCTACTCACCTAGTTGATAACTTAGATGTCTTCTGAAACATGAACATAAAACATACTGAGTTCTGAACTTCTTTTAATATTTGCTGAGTTATTATTTTTCTATTTTTTAAAATGTGATACATGTTTGCATATAAAGTTCTTAAAGTCTGTATGCATTGCTTTTCACACTGGATCTTATTGTATAAGACTTAACCTACATTCATATGATCACCTAGCTACTATAATGACCATTCAAATAATAATTCATGAAACAGACCATACTCAATTAATCATGATGTCCTAATAGATCTCAAAAGGGATCCCTGATATGGTTATTTTTTCCTATTTCCACTGTAGCTCAGTATCATCTCTTCAAATTATCACAATGGTGTCCTCCTGCTGATTAAAGTCATGCTCTTCTCTAGCCTATTCACATTACAACTAAATCCATCGTTTAAAATTGTATAATATTTTATCTTTGAAAAAATCAGCATAGTCTGTTCCCTGAGTGAATTTCTAACTTTGCATAATGTATTCTCTTCCCTCTGGGGTAGTCATTAGTTCCGTTAATCAACTATTTTCAGTTTTCCTCTGTGCATGCATTTGTTACATGCTTGTTTATCCTACGAAGTTAAGCATAACAACATGATTCTTTTGGGATATAAAACATGATCGTGAGTTATATTTGACATTGTTTAAGAAGCAACATGCAATTTATCATTCTTTTATCACCAATGATCTATATCACGACACATACAAGAAGAAATGTAGTGTGAGGACTAAAGATTCATCATTTTAAGCCTCTGAGACTTGAGAATTATTTGCTGAAGAAGTGTACTATACATAACCTCCTCCTTTTAATAGTCTGGTAGTACTTACTTGATTTATAAAACATACCATTATCCTTTGTGCTTCCGATAAACCTTATTTCTCTGTCTGGACATACTATTTCTCTATTTAAAATGTCACCCCATATCTATCTTAATTTTTTACTTGGTTAACTCTATGACCTGGTTAACCCTAATCTATGGTTTTAGTCATTTTAGAAAGCAGATTGTCAGTCTTATTTTCTGAAGGACCTCCTAATGTAGCCAAACTTTTAGATCTGTGTTAATGTTAGTTTTTATCAATTAGGTTCAGTATCAAAGTGGCTATGTGTGAAAAACAGAAGACAGTAATACACACTAGTCCTACATGATTTTCACAGTTGTTGTTCTCTTTGAGCTCATTATTGTATCACTCTGTCGCTATAATTTACAGGAATATAATGTGTCTTTCAGTAAGTCATGTGATATATTCTCATTGAACAATCATTTTCTGAACTACAAAATAATACATTTTATTTCATTTCATTATCATTTTTGTCACACTTTTTCTCCTATTTGTTTTTAAAAGAAGAGTTACTGTTCTTTCCTTAATGAGGGCAATTCAAATTGTGCTCCTTTTTCATGTTATTAATAATATTTCTCTGTAGAAATGATGTAATAAAATATTTCACTATTTCAAGCTTTACTTGTTTCTTACATTTGTACCTCTTTTATACTGAGATACTCATCCTAGTTAGTTATCTTGGAGGTTGAAGATAAAAGCCAAAAGAGGATAAAAACTTTTTCTTTTAACAGCAGTTTGTCCTGAGAAAATATGACTGCCAAGACTATATTGCTTAACATTTTATTGTCACATGATCAAAAATTGTTTCTTTCTTTATCTTGAATACATACTATGAGTGCCAACTTATAGGTTATCTTTTTGGAGTTAATCTCATTTTAATCACATATTTTTGAAGTAATCTTTTTATCATCAATTTTTTTTAAACTTGAATTCGATAAACTTAAAACACAGTTTTCAAGTTTACATGGATTAGGTCAGCAGCAGCCCAACAATTCTAATGACATTTATTTTCATCATAGATATTTTGCTTTTAGAAACTTTATTTTTGTTAAACTTTCAAGAACTATTTTTGCTTTGTTATTGTTGTTGTTAAGTGTCATTAAATCACGACTTGGAGCGACCCTATGAACAAAAGACCTGAACACCTACGGAACTTTAATTTCTCCACATTCATAGAGTTTCCAGAGGTAAGCTAGTTTGGAAGTGGATGCCACTCCTGCTTCCAAGCTTGTGTTAATAGTGGAGCTCCACCAAACACTATCCACTATGTATAACCATTACCACATTTGAGACATCAGTCACAGTGTTTAGCATCACAGCAACCATGAATTACCTCTGTGCAGCAAATGGACAGACCACTTAGAAAAATGTTTGACCAAAAACAACTAAAACCAGGCCTGAGGGCTGCAGATTAAAATCACCCACCTTTGGCTTGGTAGCATAACTTTCTATCCATTAGGCCAACAGCTCTCTCTATGTTGGTGTTGCTACTGTTAGGTGCCATTGAGTCTTAAATGACTTATAGCAACCCTATGAATGAAAGACCTGAACACTTGCATAACTTTCATTAGAAGTTTATTATTCTGATTTTTTTTACTTTTCTTACAACAGTCTAGGTATTATAAAATTATGATTAAATTATTTCTTAGTTTGTAAAAATGAAATGAATAGAGAAAATTTTAGTTTTGTTCTATTTACATGAATATCAACATGAAGAACAGAATTTTCATGGAGGAATTCTCCCCTACACATCTTGATGGCACTTAATTTAAGCAAGAATGTGTGTCCACTGTTAATCAGCTTGCTGTGCTGTGATGGCTTGTGTATTTCTTTGATCCTGGAAATTCCATCATTATTATTTCAAATACCAGTAAGGTTACCCACAGAGTGCAGGTTTCAATGATGTTTCCAGACTAAGAAGGACCTCTTTAAAGCCTCAACAGCTGGAGTGTTGGTTTAAAGACTAAGGTGCAGCTGAACCAAACCATGTTATTGTTCAGTTGCTTCAGATGCTTGTGAAATTTAGTGAATTATTAAAACAGAAAAAAAACTTGATAGCTTTGAATTGTGTCAGTAAAATTAATTCTTGGCTGTCCAAGGAGTATCATTCAGATGTTTTTCCTACCCAATCATTAACTGTTTATTTTGTGTTGAAGACATTATTGTATTAAGGAGAAAAGATTAGGATGAGATACAAACTTCTCTCTAGTAGAGGCTTATAAAAGCTCATGGGACCTCAGCATTAAGCTGAGCATTTTTCCTCATTTATAGCACTCCCTCACCTGGAGCATAGTGTCCATCTGCATCCAGCCTCATCTGTAGCTCATCAGTCTCTATGCCACCAGCCTGCCTCACCTATATTAACTATACAGCCGCATCACAACTGACAGTCTACAGGATCCTGGCAAATTGCTACCCTAAACATGCTCATCAGATTGTGCTAAGAAATCTAGAGGACAGCTACCTGACCAACTGGTCTTCAGGACTCTGGAGAGATCACTGACAAATGACTTTCCCCAATGCAATTTGTCTTTTGATTTCCTGGTTGCTGGTATCAAGAGTGTTGATTATGGAGCCAAGCAAACTAAAGCTGTTAACAGTCTCAATCTCTTCACCCTCTATCAGGATGCTGCCAATCAGCTCAGTGGTGATAATCTTTGTCTTCTTCATGTTGAGCTTCAATCCATATTGAAGGATATAGTCCTTTATCTTCTGAAGCAAGAGCTTCAGGGCTTCCAGTCTTCCTCAATTTCAAGAAGCAGGGTTGATCAGCAAAGGTGAGAGTGGAAGGGGATGCTTGTGGAGTAGGGAAAAGGGTGGGTCAAGATACACTCACCAAGGCTGCTAACAACCCTGAGTCTATTGGTTGCTTCTATTATTGGGGAAATGTTTTTTATCTGTTCCTTTCTGTAAAATGCTTGCCTGTTAGATCATATTCTACATATGAACACTCAAATCGAGACAGACTAGGAAGAAGGATTGGTCATTCAGTTCTGAAATTACTGGCCTTTGAAAACCCTATGTACACTAGAGAACACTTAGATTAGCTGACATGGCAGCTGAGGCTGAGACCTCAAATAGGAAACATAAAGAAGCAGGAACATTGTAAGTAATCTCGTGACTGGAACATGGAATGTAAGAAGCATGAATATGGAAAATTGGACACTGTTAAGAAAGAAATGGAATGCATAAATATTGACATTCTAGATATTGGTGAAATGAGATGGCTAGGCATGGGACCTTTTGAATCAGAAGACCATATGATTTATTATGTAGGAGATGAAAAGGTGAGAAAAAATGGGATTGCTTTCATAATTTAAAAAGTCATTTCTAAATCCCTCTTGAAATACAATGTTGTGACAGGATGATAAGCATAAACATAAAAGGAAGTCCAGTGAATACCACTATCATTCAAATATATGCACCTGTAACTAGAGCCAAAAAGGAGGAAATGGAAGATTTCTACCAACTTTTGCAATCTGCAATTGATTGAATATGCGATCAAGATGCATTAATAATATGAGTGATTAAAAGCAAAAGTTAGGAACAGGGGAGAAGGATCAGCCAACTGAGTTGAGCGTGTCTCTTAGTGACCCCATGAAAAATAGATTTGAAGCATTTCTATAACTATCACCATTTCTCAAAGTTCAGTTTCCAGAGGAATATTGTTTAGGAAGTAGATGCCACTCCTGTAGATAGATCTAGATATAGTTGTTGTTATGTGCTGTAAAGTTGCCTGTGACTTATAGCGACCCTATGTACAGCAACTCTGAATCCTGCCCTATTCTGAGCCAGTTTCACTGACTCTGACACACCTAATCCCATTGCCCTAGTTATCATGTCAATCCATCTCATCCTTGGTCTTCCTCTCTTGCACTGTCCTTTCATCCTTTCAAGCATAATGTGTTTCTCTAAAGACTGGTCCATCCTGGCTACAAATCCAAAATATGTGAGATGGAGTCTCAAAATTCTTGCCTGCAAAGAGAAACTTGGTCTCACTCTCCAAAACAGACCTATTTGCTATCCTTACTGTCCCTGGCATATTAAAAACTCTCTTCCATAGCACCAAAACAAAATGCATCAATTTTTCTTCTGTCATCCTAGTATGAAATTTATTAAATTGACCTCCTGCCTCATTTCTGTTTCCAAGTCTGTATTTTCCAGCTACCAGTCTATCTTCCTTATTCCCAAGAGGTTCATGTGCCTATTATTATTCATAAATCTTGATTGTGGATTGATGAATTGTGTTGTTGTTGTTGTTATGTGCCATTGGGTCGCTTGCGAGTCATAGCAACCCTATGTACAAGAGCTCTAAACCCAGCTCTACCCTGTGCCAACCTCATTTTCTCTGACACACCTACTCCCATTACTTCAATCAATGATTCGATCCATCTCATCAAGGATATTCTTCTCATTTGCTGTCCCTCCACACTCCCAAATATGATGACCCTCTCCAAATACTGGTCCCTTTTTGCAATATGCCCAAAATATGTCAGATGAAGATTCAGAATCCTTGCTTCCAAGGAGTAGCTCTGTTACATGCTCACCAGGACAAACCTGTTTGTTGTCCTAGCAGTATATTCAACACTCTTCTCCAGCATCACAGCTCAAAGGCCTCAATTCTCTTTCTATCATTTCTAGTCATTGTCCAGCTCTCTGACACATAGGACACAATTGTGAAGAATATGGCCTGGATCATGGGCACATTAGTCTCCAGCCTGACATCAATGCTCTTCAGTACTCTGGTGAGGTCCCTGATAGCTGCTTTCCAATGTAATTAATCTCTTGACTTCCTGACTGCTGGTACCAAAAGTATTGATAGTGATATCAAGCAAACTAAAACTGATAAAAATTTCAGCCTCTTCACTATCCATTATGATGCTGTCAATTGGCCCAGTGGTGAGAATCTTTGTTTTCTTGATGCTGCATGTCAATCAGCTGCAGTTCTTGACCATCTGCAGCAAGCACTTCAAGTCCTCCTCAGTTTCAGCAAGGAGGATTGTACCATCTGTATAAGGCAGGGTGTTGATGAACCTTCCTCCAATCCTGATGCCACATTCTTCCTCATACAGTCCAGCCTCCAGATGTTCTGTTCTGCGTACAGACTGAAAAGTTATGGAGAGAGAATACATCCTTGGCGGACACCCTTCCAACTCCTTACCACTAAACCACCATGCTACTCTATAGTCATTTGACATTGAAGGTCTGTCACACTCCATTTATTTCTTATTCCTACCTTGGCTTAAAACATGCCAAAAGTACATGAATTTAACGTTCTTAAGGCATGTTGCTAAGAGAGGCTCTTCCTTTGAATGTGACATCATGCTCGGAAAGGTGGAGTGTCAGCAAAAGAAAGAAAAGTGGACTAACACAGTGACTGCTGCAGTGGGCACTGGTCTATCAGGAAGGATGACGATGACATAGAATAGGACAGGGTTCAAATCTATTGTTTATATGGCCTCTATGAGTAATACCTTCAGGATCTTGCTAAGGTTGAAATACTAGTAATGGGCATTTCCAAACATTTTTTTTGACCACAAGAGAAAGATTAGTTTTGTTAATCTAGGAAAAGTTATCTTTCACAACATGCAATTCAAACTCCTCTTGTTTCAACTGAATGAAATTCCTTTCCATTCTAATGATGATAAGGGTAACTTGTGATAAACCCTTATGTGTAATTTTTATATATGTATCTATATATGTAAGTTTTCTCCCCTAAAACTGTTGTGTTACAAGTGGGATGTGTTGGGTTGCAGTTGCCTGTGGAGAAGTCCTCTGCACTACGTTTTACTTTGGTGCCCTCTAGTGTTTCTATTAACTCCTTAGAATAATTTATTTAATAACCATCCACAGTTCCCAAGAGAAAATCTGATTGCATAAAAATAATTAGCAATAGCATATGAATATTTGCATTTTAACAGACATCAACATACTTAGTCTCTATGAGTTGACATCTCACAAGGTTTTTAAGGCTGGAAATCTTAATTGTAAGTAACTGTTCATCTTTGTCCCATGGAGCCAGTCATTCACTAGTGGGCTTAAACTGGTAGAAAAAGTCTCATCTCTTTGTAGGTGTTAACACAAACTTATTCTGTAAAAGCGTAAAACAGGAAACAACAAGAAGAACAGACACAAACCCAGCTGTGATTCTTTTTTTCACATTTAATGAGCATTTCAAGATCTGGAAAAATTAGAAAAATGAAGGTATATTTTCACTAAATAATCATATTTTTTTCATCTTTTGGTGTTTCCTGCATCATTCAATATTTTCCCACAAAATACTTTAGTATTGCAACTCAAGGCTTGAATTTGTTCTTCCATTTCTTTAACTTGAGAAATGCCCAGCTTGTTCTTCTTTTTCTGTATCTTACTCTACCTTTTTGCACATTTAGTTAGAATACTTAGCTTTGCCTTTTTGACCTGCCTATCGAGATTCCCTGTCCAGCTCTCTTACTTCAGCATTCATTTCCTTTATTTTGGCTTTCCTTCCTTCCTTCCTTCCTTCCTTCCTTCCTTCCTTCCTTCCTTCCTTCCTTCCTTTCTTTCTTTCTTTCTTTCTTTCTTTCTTTCTTTCCAGTGCAAATTCCAGTCTCTTTTAAAATTCAGTTTGGTCTTTTCTTTCATGTTTTTATAATGACCTTTTGCAGTTTTCATGTATAATGAATGTCCTTGAAGTCATACCACAGCTTATCTTGTCTTCCATCTTTAGTGTTCAATGCCAAATCTATTCTTAAGATGGTTTAACAATTCAGTTAGGATAGACTCAATGTGATATTTTGGTTCTTTTGAACTTGTTTCAATGTTCTTCACCTTCAGTTTCAATTTGATTATGGCCTTTTCCACAGTCAACTCTGGGCTTGCCTTGACTGTTGTTCTTGAACTTCTGCACCATTTCTTTCCATAAGAGTACTTAACCTGATTTCTATGTCATCAATCAGGTGATGTCTATCAATACTGATTCTTTTAAAGTGTTAGCAACAAATAAATCATTACTTGTACAGTTTTCTTACTGTAAATTTCAGTGTCATTTCTGTAACTGAGCTCATGTTTTCCAGTACCCATCTTCTTTGCTTTCATCTTTGCAACTGACTTCATGCCTTCAGGTTTGTAGCACAGCTTCTTACCACTGGGCCACCAGAATTCCTTAATTATTTACTAGTTATTTTGATATCTGTCTTCATTCTATGCAGGGGTTTAGTCTCAACATGAATAATATCATCACAAACCTGTGTCCTTGACATCTCTGATTCTTTTTAAAGCCCTCAATGAAGAAGAGTTGAAATCTAAAGGGGTTCAATGATGACTGAGTAAATGAGACAAAATGAGCAGATAAAATTCCGAGAAAAAATAAGAGCAAAAGACCTAAGAATATTAAAGGAAGCACTTCAAAGAGAGAGAAAGGGGAAAATAAAATAGTTTTTCTAAACAATTATCTGTCCAAACAAAGAGGAGGTTATTATTAGGTCATACAAGGAAAAATAGTGGGTGATTCTTTGCTGTTAAAGCATTACCACCAAAGAATGTGAAGATTTCTTGTGCATCATTCACTTCTAGAGTAACAGAAATAAGACATTCACTATTGTTACTAATTCTATAAGACGCTTAATATATTTTCATTAATTTAGAATGGTGTTTCCAGATGCATCTTCTAAAAAACAAATTAATAAGACTTTTTAATTTTTTAATTGCAAAGACAAACAAAATCTTACTGCCATTGAGTCAGAACTGACTTAGAGCATACCGACCAGCAGGTTTTCAGAGACTATAAATTTGCACAGGAGATGATTGTCTATTTTTCCACCCATCAAGCTGCTAGAGGATTTCCTAAAATGATTCCATAGCAGCCAACTCTTTCTGTTACATTGACTATGTATGTTCCTTTCATCTTCTTTTGATGCTTCCTGGAGCATTCAAAATTTTTACCATAGCCTCTCTCCTTCATCATTGCAATTTGAGGCTTAAATTTGTTTTTCAGCTCTTTCAGCTTGAGAATTTCAAGTTTTTTTCTTTTTTATTTTCTGATTCCAGTTCTTTGCACATTCTCTCATAATATTTTGCATTGTGTTTACAAGTGTTCATTTATTTTACTTTGGTTACCAAACCAAAGTTGGCTTTTCTAAGTTTTAGTAAAATTTTCATTGATCTACAGGACATATCACCCTCCTTTGGGAAACCTTACCTCTAAACTCAAGAGACACTGGCCACAGCATAAGATGCTGGCAGCAGATTGAAGCATTTGGAATCACAGAAGCCCATAAAGCTTGAGATATAAGCTACCAGATCAAGACCTGGATAGCAAGAGGTAATTGTTGAAGAGAATAGGTGGGAGTGGAAGGGGATGCTGGTGAAGCAGGGAAATGGATGGGTCACAATACTTGTGTCAAGGACAGGGACAACACCGAAACTATTGGTTATTTCTACAATTGGGAAATACTTTTCATCTGTTTTATTCCCTAAAATGCTTGTCTTTCAGATGCTTTTCTAAATCTGAATTCAGATTAAGACAGTTTGTTTATATATTTTGGAGATCTGTCATTGGAGGTATGCAAAGACATTTGGAGATCAGCAAAGACATTTGATTGTGTGGCTTACAACTAATTTTAGCTTACATCGAGAAATTGGGAATCTTACAACACACAAGTGTATTCATGAGAAACCTATGCTTAAACCAAGGACAAGCTGTTCAAACAGATCAAAGGAACACTGCATGGTTTAAAGAGCAGGAAATCTTTGTTTCAGGGTTACGTGCTTTCTCAGTATCTACTCGTGTATGTCAAGAAAATCATTCAAGAAGCTGGACTCTATGAACAAGAATGTGGCATCAGAATTGGAATAAGACTAATCAACAATTTGCATCATTCGAATGACTCACTCAAATTTAAAAACCACCTCATGATTTTTTTTAGGTGTTGAACACTAATGATCAAAGACCAGATGAGTTATGAGAAGATGGATGTCAGAAGTTATTGTTGTTGTTATGTGCCATCGAATTGCCTGTGACTCATAACGACCCTTGTGTACAATAGCCCTAAACCCTTTCTATTCTTTGCCAATCTCACTGTCTCAAACACATCTACCCCCATTACCCCAGTCACTGAATCAGTCCATCCCATCATCAGTCTTCCTCTCTTGCACTGTCCCTCTGCCTTCCCAAGCATGATGTCCCTCTCCGAGGACTTGTCCCTCCTTACAACATGTCCAGAGAATGTTAGACAAAGTTTCAGAATCCTTGCCACCAAGGAAGAACCTGATTTAACACTCTCTAGGACAAATCTGTTTGTTCTCTTAGCAGTTCATGGTATATTCAATACACTTCTCCAACACCACAGATCAAAGGCATCAATTCTCCTTCTATCCTCCCTAGTCATTGTCCAGCTCTCTGACACAAATCGCCTAAGGTCCGGATAAGTGCAACCCTCCCAAAGGCCTTTAATACGGAGTAAAGAAAGCTTCCCTTGTGCTTGGCTGTATCTGGGGAAAATGGTTGCCACATCTGTTAAGTTGAGAGTGCTTCATAAGAGGCTAAGTTTTTCCTAACCTATCTGCAGGTCACATATTGTAAGCCCACCCCTATCCTGTCTTTCTGTTTATATAAGTGTGGTGCAGATCCCAATAAATTTGAGCTGGATTGACACTCTGATCCTCTCCCGGAGTGGTGTATCTCCGTCGTGCTTAGCTCCATCAGGGTGTTGCTGTCAAGTTGCTGGGGAACAGACAGTGGCAAAGAAAAACTAAAACTTTTACATAATAACAATAAGTTGGAACCTTGTAAATATTGCTACTTAGATATCAAATATTTCCATCTTCATTGCTGGTTTCTTTTTTTGGTTATTTTTTAAATTTATTATTTATTTCATTGAAAATTTACAAACTTTGGATTTCCATTCATTCATTATTGTACTTTTCTCCCCTCCCAACCCTCTCCCCTAGTACATTACTCTCTTGGAAAAGTAAAAGAAATATTCTTTCACTATTTTACAATCCCTTCCCCCAGGTCCACTCCACTACCAGCCTTCGTTCTGGACTCCTGTCATGACAAAATGCCTAATCACACATCACTTTTAAACAGTTTTCTCTTCATCTGTTTCAATGCAGTATATATTATTAAACCCATCTCTCAGTCTGACCCCCAACCCCGATGTCAGTCCTGTTTTACAACAGTGGCACCATGTATTATTTGTCCTTTTGTGACTAAGATATTTCACTCAGCATAATGTCCTCCAGGGTCATCCATTTTGAGCAATACTGAATGAGTTGCTTGTTTTCCAATGCCGCTTAGTATTCCATCGTGTGAATATACCACAGCTTCTCTACCCATTCATTTGTTGATGGAAACTTAGGTTGTTTCCAACTCCTTGCTATTGTGAACAAAGCTGAAATAAACATGGATGTGCATGTATCTGCTTCGACATCAGTTATACTCTCTTTGGAGTATATTCCCAGTAATGGAATTTCTAGGTCAAATGGTATCTCTATTTACAACTTTTTGAGAAAGCGCCTCACCACCTTCTACAGTGGTTGCACCATTTTACACTTCCACCAACAGTGAAAAATATTTCCTGTTTCTCCACAACCTCACCAGCATTTGTTACTTGCTGTTCCGTTAAATTTTGCTATTCCGACTGGGGTGAGATGATATCTCATAGTTGTTTTGATTTGCATCTCTCTTAGAGCTAGGGATTTTGAAGATTTCTTCATGTGCTTGTTAGCTATCTGAATGTCTTCTTTGGTGAAGTGTCTGTTCATATCCTGTGTCCATTTTTCGATTGCTTTCTAAATTGATTTAGATTTTGCTCATACTTTAGAATACTTTAGAACTGCAACATAAGACTTAAACTTTTTAAGTTCTAATGCTGAGCATAGCATTAGATTTGATTTTCTAACTCAAGCAGAACATAAAAAATACAATGCACAAACAATGGAAAATTAAGTTACTGAGACTTATGAGTTTAAATACATATGCATACAGTAAAACAAATGAACAAACAAACAAACAAAAACAAAGGACAACCTGTAGACTTTGGGGAAAAGTGGAAATAACACATCTGATATGGGTCTAATATCTAAAATATAATGCAAATGCCAACAAGGCTGCAACAGAATGACAAACTGACATTTTATCAAAGGAGACATTCAGGTAAATAATAAAAGCATGAAGAGATTATAATAATTATTAGTCATTCTCAGTCAAAAGCGTGGTTTTGGAGGACATAAATTGAAAATGAAGAGATTGCCTTTCTTTCTTCTGCTAGGTCATTGTTGCTATTGTTAGATGCTATCAAGTCTGTACCACTCCAAAAGACACTGCCCTATCCTGTCATCCTCATCATCTCTGACACACTAGAGTCTAGTGTTAAAGTTACCATGTCAATCCATATCATGGAGTATTTTCTCCTTTTCCAACACCCATCTTTCCAAACATAATATCCCTTTCTAAGAAATAGTTTCACCTAATGGCATGCCCAAAATATGAAACGTAATGCTTGGCTGTCTTTGTCTTCTAGAAGCACTCTGATTACACTTTGTCCAAGACATATCTGTTCTCTTGGAAGTCCATGGGGAAGTCAATACTCTTTATTAGTGGATTTCAATTACCAGAGAGGCACAGACTCTTAGCAGTATATCACTCTGTACAGGATGTCACCAGAGCTCCACTAGAAAGACTAAAATAAAGAGTACAATAATATATCATCTCACCTACAAATATATCACCAATGTATGATCTCGAAGCCTATTGTTACTGTTGTTGGCGTTTCTGTTACTGTTATGTGCCATGGAGTCATCTGTAACTAATAGCGACATAGTTGTACATCAGCTCTGAACTCTAATCTATCCTGAGCCAATCTCATCATCTCCAACACATCTAATCCCATTTTTCCAGTCTCTAAATCAATCTATTTCCTCCTGGGTCTTCTGCATCTTTCCTTCACCCTTCCAAGCAGGATGTCCCTCTCCAAGGACAGGTCCCTCCTGGTCATGTGCCAAAAATATGAGATGGGGCTTCCAAATCCTTGCCTCCAGGAAACAGCCTGGTTTAAATCTCTTGAGGATAACCTTGTTTGTTTTCCTGGCCATAGTATGTTCAGCACCATTCTCCAGCACCACAACACAAAGGCATCAATTCTTCTATCAGCTTTCGTTGTTGTCCAGCTCTTGGATGCATAGTAATTGTGAACAGTATAGCCTGAATCAGGTGTTAATTTGTCAACAGACTGACATCATTGCACTTCAGTATTCTAGAGCGGTCCCTGACAGAAGATTTTCCCAATACAATTCATCTTTTGATTTCCCAACTGCTGGTGCCAAAAATGTTGATTGTGGGACCAAGCAAGCTGAAGGCATTAACTATTTCAATCTCTTCTCTGTCCATCATGAAACTGCTAACTGGCTCAGTGATGACAATCTTTGTTTTATTGATGCTGAGCTTCAACACATATTGAAGACTATAGTCCTTCTGACTATAAACTATAAACCTTCTGTAGCAAATGCCTCCTGTCTTTCTCAGTTACAGCAAGCAGGTTTTATGTTTTTTGGTTTTTTTTTTTTAGTCTTCCTTCAGTCTTGATGCCACATTCTTCCTAATAAAGTCCAGGTTCATGAATGATCTGTTATGCTTAAAGATTGGAAAGGTATGGAAACAGGATGCATCCTTGACACACAGCTTTCCTGATCTTGAACCATGCAGCGCCTCCCTGCTTTGTTCTGACTACTGATTTCTAGTCCGAGTATAGGTTCTACACAGATGTAATTGCCAAAAGAGTACGGCACTGGTACAATGGCAGACACATAGAGCAATGGAACAAAATCAAGAACCCGTAAATTAAATCATCTACTTATAGTTAATTGGAATTCAACAAGGAAAAAAAATCTTTCAACTGAGGAAATGACAACCTTTTGAATAAATGTTACCAGCTGGACATTATCTGAAATAAGTGGAAGCATGAGCTTCATCTCACACAAAAAATCAACTAAAAATGCATCAGAGAGCTAGGGGTGCAGCTTCAAACTTTAACATCACAAGAAAGAATATGGGATCAAACATAGAAGTCCTAGCAATTGGGATAAATAGGCTTGCAAATATAGTCAGAAATGCACACAAGGAGAGAACAAAATCAACAAATGGGACCTTCTAAAAATTGAGTCTCTCTGCTTCATAAACATTTTCTAATAGGATGAGGGAAAGACTCCCAATAGATCTAGAAAAATCATTTGAGAAAGATCTTTCAGAAAAAGGTTTCAAAATAAAAGTTTACAGAATACTAGAATACCTCCACAAAGCAAAGGCCAATAACTCAGTCACAACAAAAACAACAAAAATGGGCAAAAGATATGAAAAGATTTTTCACAAAGGAAGATATTCAGATGACTTATGGACACATGAAGAAATGCGAAAAATCACTGGTAACAGTAGAGATGCAAAACAAAATCATAGTGAGATACCCTTTCACAGCAGTAGAATGAGCAAAGTTTAACAGAACAACAAATAATAAATACTGGAGAGGATGTGAAGAGATTAGAACTCTTATATACTACCGGTAGAATTGTAAAGTGGTGCAACCACTATGTAGGAAGTTTTGAATTTACTCAAAACGCTGAACAAAGAAATCTCAAATCTGAGAGAAACTAACTCACTCTTATAAGACAAATACTGCATGAGACCATTATTGTAAAAACAGAAAGATAACTTGTAAGATGTGGATAAAAGTCCAGCAAGGGAATGGTAGGGGGCCAAAGAGACAGAGAGGAATGATACACAAAGTAAACGTATTTTATACCCAAACCAATATAAAATAAAAGTAGAGTGACAAAAACTCAGCAACAATAATAAAATACAGAACAATCTTTGGTGTGAGGAATTTGGAACCCCTTTTCTCTGGCAGAACTACAAAATGGCAAAAAAATCACTATGGAAATTATTATTGCACTTTTTTCATTCAGTGGAATATTAACAGTCCATAAAAGAAACAAATCCAAGAAGCATGTTCAGTGCCATCAAGTTGACTAGTTACTATTCATAACTACTCTGTAAACAACAGGTCTGGACCTTGCCCTCTCCAGTATAGCTTCTTGACAATAGTTGTTGTTGTTATGTTCCATGAAGTCAGAACTGACCCATAGCTAACCCTCCAGCAGGTTTTCTGAGGCAGTAAATTTTACAGGAGGAGATTACCTATCCTTTTTCCGTAGAGCAGCTGACATATTTGAACCCCTTTCTTTTGAGATAACAGATCTTTCTACCACTAGGCCATTAAGACTCCTCTTAAAGTCAATTTCACTTCTTCCCTAGAGTTAATGGTAAATTCAAACCAGTAGAGAGGTACGATGTTTGTGTTATCAGTAAAACTCCAAATATACTATGACAACAGATATCCCCCTGAAAAAAGCATTATACACAGTAAAATAAGTCAATCAAAAAGTAGCATCTATTATATAACGTTTCTAAAAAGTGAACAATAGATTTCTAAATAAAAGCATAGTTCTTTAATGGTTATTGAGGATGATTGAGAGGAATATTTAATTTTTTTAAAAAAATAACTCATTGCCATAAAATCAATTCTAATTCATAGTGGCTATCAGTATTACTAACATGAAAATGCTTCATCTATCTCCTGTGGAGTGACTTGTAAGTTTGAACTTGTCTGTCTTTCTATTAGCAGTCTCGCATTTAACCTAATGGTTGTTACTGTAGTTAGGTGTCACTGAACAGACAACAATCATAGCGATTCTGTACAATAGAACTAATCCTTACCTCCTTGGATGCCATCCTCAGGCTCTCTGCTGTGCTTAAAAGTTCATTCCTGTAGTCACTGTGTCAATCCACATTTTCTTCTCTTTCCCCGATCCTTAGCTTTATTGTTATTGTTGTTGTTGTTATTGTTATATGCCATAGAGTCACTGGCGACTGATAGCAACCCTATATACAACAGCCCTAAACTCTGTTCTGTCCTGTGCCAATTGCACCGTCTCCGATACACCCATCCCAATTACCCAAGTCATTGAATCAATCCACCTCATAGAGCGCCTTCCTTTTCTGCCCTGTCCTTCCACCCTACCAAGCATGATGTCCCCCTCCAAGGACCGGTCCCTCCTTACAACATGCCCAAAACATGTTAAACGGAGCTCAGAATCCTTGCCTGTAAGGAGTCACCCGATTTGACCCTTTCCAGAATGAATATATTTGTTTTCCTAGCAGTCCATGGTACCCTCAATACTCTTCTCCAGCACCACAGCTCAAAGGCATCAATTCTCCTTCTATCCTCCTTGGTCATTGTTCAACTCTCTGATGCATAACAAGTGATTGCAAAGACCATGGCCTATATCGGATGCACCTTAATCTCCAGAGAGATACCATTGCTCTTCAGTACTTTGGAGAGGTCCCTAACATTAGACTTTCCCATCAAAATGCGTCTTTTAATTTCCTGGCGGCTGGTGCTGAGAGTGTTGACAGTGGAGCCAAACAAACTAAAGCTGTGAGCAATCTCAGTCTCTTCACCATCCATCCTGATGCTACCAATTGGCCCAGTGGTGAGAATCTTTGTCTTCTTGAGATTGAGCCTCAATCTATATTGGAGGCTGCAGTCCTTGACCCTCTGCAGCAAGGGCTTCAGATCCTCCTCAGTTTCAGCAAGCAAGGTTGTGTCATCTGCATAACGCAGATTGTTGATAGATTGTCCACCAATCTTGACCCCACATTTCTCCTCATAGAGCCCAGCCTCTGGGATAATCTGCTCTGCATACAGGTTGAAAAGGTATGGAGACAGGATGCGTCCCTGGCGTACGTCCTTCCCAATTTTGGACCATGCAGTGTTTTCTTGCTCTATTCTGGTCCAAGTATGGGTTTTGCATTAAAATGATCAAGTGTTCTGAGATTCCCATTCTTAGAGTCACCCACAGTTTGTTATGATCCACACAGTCAAACGCCTTTGCATAGTCAAATGAAACACAGATATACTTTCCTCTGGTATTCCCTGCTTTCAGCTAAGATCCATCTAACATCAGCTACAATATTCCTAGTACCATGACCCCTTCTAAACCCAGACTGAGCTTCTGGCAGTTCTCTGCTGATGTGCTATTCCAGTCATTTTTGGATAATCGTCAGCAGAATCTTGCTTGCATATGAAATCAATGAGATTGTTCTATAGTTTCCACACTCTGTTGGGTCACCCCTCTGTGGGATGGGAACAAATATAGATCTCTTCCAGTCAGTTGGCCAAGTGGTTGTTCTCCAGATTTCTAGGCACAAGTTGGTGAGCACGTCCAGGGCAGCATCTGTTAGATGAAATATGTCAGTTGGTATACCATCTATTCATGGGGCCTTATTTTTTGCCATGTCCTTCAAAGCAGCCTGAACTTCTTCTTTCATCACCATAGGCTCTTGCTCATATGTTGTTTTATGAAATTCTTCTGTGTCTGCCAATTCCTTTCGATGCAATGACTCAGTGTATTCTTTCCATCTTCTTTTAATACTTCCAGGATCATTTAGTATTCTGCTGAAAGCATCCTTGATTATAAGCAACTCAAGGTTTGAATTTGTTCTTCAGTTCCTTGAGCTTAAGAAATGCTGAGTGAGTTTGGCCCTTTTGATTTTCCGACTCCAGTTCCTTGCACATTTCATGGTAATATTTTATCAGTGCTGCCTTTTGAAATCTTCTTTTCAACTCTTTAATATCTTGAATTCTTCCTTGTGCTTTGGCTTCTCTGTGCTCATATATATATAAATGTTCCACTGTAGTGACTTACAATCTTAAAAACCTCAGTTTTATGGGTTTTTTAGGTCAACCAACATAAAAGTACTAGATAGATAATGAACACTGTGTTGGACCCATAAAGAAAAAGAACAGTCCAATGGTTAGATATTAAAGGTATGACAGCAGTCTAGAACAAGAGGTGTTTTGAAATGTGGACTAGAAAAAAAAGGATATAAAGAGTATAGAAGAAAATGTGCAACAAAAAATTAATAAAATGATAATTATTAAATCATGTTCTTTCATCAGTAGTTTTAACCCTTACCTGTTGCTCCTTTTGGAGAAGAGAGATAACATAATAATTGGAGCTCAGATGATACATTATTAACGTTTCCATGTGAAAAGAACTTGCGACATCCTCCTTACTTATGTCTGATTACTTGATGATAAAAAAACTCCACAAATAATGTTTCATATCTTCTACATCCAACTTTGATGTGTTACATCTTAAGTTTTAAAAGCTTAAATGGTCCTCTAAGATATAACTAGTGGTTTCCCCCTATGTGAAGCAAAAAAGATTAAAAGAAATCAAGGACTCAAAGAAACAGTTTATCCACAATATTTTTTCCTACAAGAAACAGCCTCATCTAGTCTGAGATCACAATTACTTGATGCTCAGCTACCACTAAGCCTACTATAACGAGGACACAAGAGAAGGTCCTGTATAATGAGAGAAAGCTGTAGAATGCTCAAATTCATTAAGAGACCAGACATACTACATTGATAGATACTTGAAGATCTCTCAGATACCCATCCTAAAGTCCTCTTTTAATCCGGAATGGAAGTTAGTCCCCCAAAGCATTATTCAGCCAAATAATAGATTGGCCCATGAAATAAACAATAACACCTTTGTAGAATGTGCTCCTCAGAACAATCAAACAAGTAATATTTGCCCTGAGTTGAGATTGGAAAGAAAAGCTAGGGGAACTGCAGGTGTGGAAACAATGAAGGCACAGTAGACCTGAAGAGAGCTACTAATACATTGATGGGTTACCAACAGATAGCGAACATTTTGAATATGAAGCATGCATTATTGATCAGGAGAGTTAATTTATTGTGTAAACTTTCATTTAAAATATAATAATATATTTAAAAAATAAGGCAAGATTCAATTTTATAAAAAAATATATAGAAGGAAAATTGGTTTGGCAGTTCTATTTCTAAGAAGCTACAAAACCTCAAGCCTTTGGAGTAAAGACATGTTGTTGGAACCTTTTTCACATTTTGTTAAAATTTCCCATGTGGATAATTTTAGAAGATTCTGAGACTTGTGAAGTATACATTTATTTTAAAAGGAAAAAGAATATTTCCACTGAAAGAGATATAAGTCTATACTACCCTGTTAGTGTGAGCACTGGACTGGAAGATAAGACTCCAGTGTTCTATTTAGAGCTTCAGTGGAGATTTAATTCAGTTTCTTGGGTCTTCTCTGCCTCAGTATTCATGATTTTATACATTATTTGAAAAAACATAATTTCGCAATCAACAAACATAGAGTTATTAGACTCAGTGACAATCAGTTCTAGACATTGCTGATATATACACAAAGTAGAATACAATTTATGGAAGTTATAAAAAGATTAAATATGTATTTCTTAATAATGATATGATTTATTATTTATGAGTATAAAGAAACCACTGTATTGAGTGCTTATAATAAACTGGTCATTTTTCTAAACTACACCTATTCTTTAATTTAACACTCCTAACAACACTTAAAAATGTATGTTATTATCACTTTCATTTTACACATGAGGGATAGAGTAAGCAATATGGCAACTTCATGTATTAGAGAAGTAAGATTTTGTATCTGCAAGATTTTAATTCAGTAACTAACTCAGGATAAGTAATCAAAATAATTGAACTAATGATTTTAAAACATTAATTAAGTAATTAACTTGTTTTTCCAATAGTCAGTGGGTTTTTGGAAGGTAAAGATTTTTGTTGTATTCATCTCTAATTCAAAAAAGAAAAGAAAAAAATATGTGGATGCAGTCTTATATTTAAAAAAAGAGTAAAAATGCTGATCATTTACTAGGAAACATATCTACTTGGAAAGTTTTATAAAAATGTGGAGAGATACACATCTTTATAATTTATATTTTTAGTAATAAATGTTATAGTGAATAATATTTAACAATCTGCTCTTTGGAGGGTAAATGAGGATAACTTTAAATTATCATTCAGTCTTAAGATAATTCAAGAGGAAAGAGTTACATTGTGTGTTATTAGATGTATGTATGAAATTATTCCAAAGTCTTATAGAAAATAGAATAAACCACTTTTATTACTTGTCATGACCCACATGCACAGACAAAACCTGTAATACTTACGACTTTATAAAATTATATTGGATAGATTGATTGGCTGTAACCTATGACCTTTCCTGACAATTTCTCCATATACTGAATGTAATAAAGTAATTATTTATTTTCTTGAATAAAACAATTGTCTTCCAGTTTCTAGAAAGATAAAGGAAAATTTGAAAAGAATATGAATTTGTTAAGACAATCTTCTTTTCAGTCTTGCAAATGCAAACTAGAATAGATCAAAGCCTCAAAAATGGAAAATATGCCCCTGGAATTTATAGCACCATTTAAGTCTATAAAGAAGAACATTCTGAAGCTCTTAGAGTTGTTTTCTGATTAAGAAATAAGACTTACTAAAAATCACAAAACAGACACATTTACCTCACAGCAGGAAGGAGCTTTTCAATTCAGTAAGAGCAGAGTATCCCAGAGCAAAATTTGGCCCTAAAAGTGATCTAAGGGAGTGCACAGAAGTGAAAATGAATTTCCTCTGCTAGACCATATGCTTTCTTTACAGAATTTTTTTGTAATTCAGTCACCATGATTTCTTAAGACCTTTGGAACTCTCTAGATTTTATATAATCAGAAGAAGGACATAGAAAGCTACACTAGATTTACAATTAATGCATTTGAGTTTAAAATTCTCCTACCAGTAAAATGATGCATTTGATTTAAAAATAAAACAAAACAAAACCCCAAACAACTCTCTTCTTTGTGATGACCCATTGGGAAAAGTTGTCTTCAGATTGTACATAGTAAATTTATTGATAAACAGGGAAAATATCTTCAGTTGCATAATAATATTTAAGATAAAAGAGAGGGTAAAAATGAAATGAGACAACGTAAAGCATTTAATCACAATGTAATGTCAGTGTTAGAAAAGATGTACTTATGTAGCTGAAATCATGTTATCATTTAGACATTAACCGAGAACATCAGTGAACTATTCTAAAGAAATAAATTTGAAAAAGAAGACTTTTTTAATCAATTTGCATTTTCACATTATATAGTGTTTAGGTTCATTTTTAACACTTGTAGTCAAAAAGTGCTTGACAAAATAAATATGTTTGGCCTCTGAAGTCTGTTGTTCATAGAGTCACTATGAGTTGTACTCAACTTGAGGGCACCTAACAACAACAATATTATTAATACACATATAAAAAATTCATTTGTTAATAAAAAATACATTTGGTATCAGTAATAAATTGGTAGTTCTTTATTTTATAATCAGGATGTTGTTGTGTATTGATGAGTCAGAGCGGACCCATAACTGACCCTCTGGTGGGTTTTCAGAGGCAGCAGATCACAGGGGAGGAGATTGTCCATCTTCCTACAGAGCAGCTGGTGCCCAGGAATCACTAGCCTTTGAGATTGCAGTGTAACTTCTTGCCACAACACCATCAGGATATACTAAAACATATTCCGGCTGGCTTTTATTTTTCTAGACCATTTTCTTCAAAATCAGTAGTTCTAAATAACATCAAAAGATCTAAATTTTTATTTTTTAAAAAGCAGCTCTAATTTTCTAATTGTTCTCCAAAGACTTAAATGCATTTGACATTCCAAGCCATCTTATCTTTATTTTTGAGAGAAAGGTCATCAATGTGCACATAAGATTCTCCTTCTGTAGAATGCTCCTTTACTTTTCCTTTGGTACATTACTTTAAAATTAACCATGGTGGTGCAGTGGTTAAATTGGTAGTACTAATTTAGTATAAATTCTTAGTCCCAGAGATCAAAAAGTGGAAGATGTGATAATCTAATTCCATGAAAATTACAGTTTTGGAAACCCTAAGGGTAAGTTCTATTCTCTTTTGTTTGATCACTGTAAATCATTTGATTTCATGTATAAAGTTTGATTTAAAGCACCTTAGGCTTTATTCTATGTGTATCTAATTATTTTGCTAGTTTCTGTGTCAAAAATTCTATGAAACTAGTTTTATAGATTACATAATGTACATTTCCCATGAAGAAAAATGGAAGGCATAAATTAGACAGAGCCATTTGTCAAGTGCTATTGCATAGTCTTAGTGATTTTTTTCTTTAAACTTCAAAAATAATTCTAGGAATTAACCCCATTAAAAACATATCATTCTGGGAAAGTTTTATTTGATTGGCCATTTAAGCCAAAAGGTGGTAAAGATCCTTCATTGTAACACTGTTGTTGCTTTTATCGGTGTCTTCTGTACATAAGATTTCATTAAGTCTCTTGAAGAATCTTTATGGGATTCTCTTTTATGTCAGGACTTTGGCTAAATCAGGAAAGATCTGGTTTTGTTTCTCATTGTGGGTTTGGGGGTTTTTTTCCTATTACGAGAAGTCTTGGTTCAGATTTTTGAAATCTGATAATTTTAGTGTTTTATTTTGAATTTAGAAGTATAAAATGATCTTTTTAACCCATCTGGTTTTCAATACTTCCTGTCTTTAGTCTTCTTAAATTACTTCGCTTGCTGCTTTTAAATTCATTTATTATTCTACTGACTTTGGTAATTTTTCGGAGAGTCTAAGCAACTTTTTAATTCCTTTTACTGATCATCACTTCATCAACAATGGATTTTAGGAAATGACTGTGAAATGGAGACTGATACAAATGTGTCTCTTTTTCTTTTCTCCATATTACTTTCAGTAAAACAATTTAGCACTTCAATGGGGAAAATGTACCATTACGTCAGAACCAACTCATCGATGACACTCCAATGGATTTCCAGAGGCAGTTAGTCATGTGAGAGGGTATTGGCAATGTTTCTTCCTCAGAACATCTGGTGGATTTGAACCACACACGTTATTATTATACACACAGTATAATTCCTTACCACTAGCCACTGGACCAAAACAAATTTGATCAATAAGGAAAAATTTCAAAAGTACCATATGAATAAGAGCCAGTGATAAAGAGGGAAAAAAAAATTCAAGCTATGTTGACGATATTAGCAAAAAATAAAGCCCCAGAAATTGAAAGGTTACCAAATGACATGTTTGAAGTAACAGATACTGCCCTGGACGTGTTCTCCAGCCTGTGGCAGGAAATTTTGAGGATAGCTGCCTGGCTTACTGACTGAAAAAGTCCATATGTGTTCCTATTTCCAAGAAAGCTGATTGAACAGAATGTGGATATTATCCATCAATATAATTTATATCACAAGCAAACAAAATATTACTGAAGATCACCCAAAACCCACTAACATAATATATTGACAGAGAATTTCCAGACATTCAAGTGAGATTTAGAAGAGGTCGTGGAAGTAGGTATACCATTGTTGATATCACATGGATCCTAGCTGAAAATAGAGAATACCAGGAAACTGTCTTTTTGTGTTTTATTGACTAAAGATATTTGACTGTAAGGATCATAACAAACCATTAACATTGAGAGAATTGGAATGCCAGAAGACTTAAGTGTGCTCATGAGAATTCTATATCTACACAAAGAAGCTCTAATGTGAACAGAGCAAGGGAATATGACAGGTTTTAACATTTAGGAAGGGTTTACATCAGAGATGTTTCCTTTCTCCACAACTATTTCATTTGTATGCCTAGCAAATAATAGAAATGATAGAATTAGAATTGATGCCTCTGACCCATGGTGTTGGAGAAAAGTATTGGATATACTATGGACTGCTAGGAGTTCATCCTGGAGAAAGTGAAACCAGGCTGCTCCTTGGAGGCAAGGATTCTGAAGCTTGGTCTTACATACTTTGGACATGTTGCAAGGAGGAATCAGTCTTGGATAGGGACATCATGCTTGGTAGTGTGGAGGGACAGTGTGAGGAAAACCCTCGATGTGATGGATTGATTCAGTGACTTGGGTAACGGAGCAGGTGTATCAGAGACAATAAAATTAACACAGGATAGATCAAGGCTTAGTGCTGTTGTACATACGGTCACTATGAATCACAGGCAACTCAATGTCACATAACAACAGACTCTATAAAGAGAAATATGGCATTACAATCAAAGGAAGGATCATCAACAACCTACATTATGCAGGTGTCACAATCTTACTTGCTGAAAGTGAGAAGGACTTGAAATGCTCACTGCAGAAAATCAAGGACTACAAACTTTGGTACAAACTAGATTTCAACATCAAGAAAAATCAAATGAAAAGAATTTGCTGTAAAAATATATATGTTGCATAAAAAATCATTAATAAAAAATTCAAAAAGGAAAAAAAAAGTAGCCAAGCTGTCTTAGCCTGGACTAATAGGCAACAACATGTTAGATGGAGAAAGGATTGATATTGTCAAGGATTTTTATTTACTTGGATAAAATAAACAATCAACAACCTTGATGTCAGTAGTCAGGAGATAAGGATAGATATTACACTGGGTAGTGATAAGCAATGTTGGGAATTGAAGAGCAAGGATGTCAGTTTGAGGGCTAAGGTGCACCTGATTCAGGCCATGGTCTTTTCCATCACTTATTATGCATCTGAGAGTTGGACAATAGATAAGAGATACAGAAAAAGAATTGATGCTTTTAAATTGTGGTGTTGAGAAGAATGCTGAACAGCATAATTAACTGTTAAAAGAACAGACAGATAAGTCTTAGAAAAAGTGTAGCCAGGGTGCTCCCTGGAGGCAAAGATGGCAAAGCTTCATCTCTCACACTTTGGACAAGTTTCAAGGAGAGGATATTCCTCCAAAAGAGACAGTATGCTGGTAAAAATGGAAGGTCAGAGAAGAGAAGACCCCTAATGAAATGTACAGACATAATGACTGCAGTGATGAGCTCAAATGTGTCAGAGATTATGAGACAAGCAGAGAAAAGGATAGGGTTCAGGTCTGTTGTTTATAGGATCTTCTGAGTCATGCTTGACTTAATGGCAACTAATAATAGCAATAACAGTGACATAAGGAAAAGAAAAACACTGACAAACAATACGGATATTAGCCCAGCAATGATTAAGCACTTGTTGTTAACGCCAAGATTGACTGTTCAAACCTACTCCCACTCTCCAGAAGGAAACAAACAAACAAGACAAAAGAAAACAAAACCAAAAACAAAAACTTAAGTGATTTGTTCGCATGAAGATGACAGCCTAAAAAATCCTTTAAGTCCATTCTAGACTGTCTTTTTGGTCACAATGAGTCAAAATTGACATTGTGGTTCAAATTAACTAAATTAGTACAAGTGAGTCTACTTAGGACAAAGTTGAAGTCTTGTGAAATATAGACAGTTTCTTATATTCTTGTCATTATTTTTAAGTGCCATCAAGTCGCAGGTGACTCACAGCGACGCTATGAAGGAGAGTACTTGATGCTTGGTTGTCTCTCATCCTCTCTCCAGGTTCATAGGGTTTCCAGAGGCAAGCTATTACAGAAGTGGATGCCACTCCTCCTTCCAAGCTTCCTTTAATCGGGGAGCTCCACCCCACTCTCTTATATTCTAGAGGAGATATTAATTATAGTGCTAAACTCATATCCAGGATGCTAGGGATGATGCTTTATGAGAAAGAATGAATTATCTAGCACTGACCACTGTTTTGACCATTGTCCCCCATCAGCTTCCATGTCTCCAGGTAGGAGAGTGCTGAGGAACTGGATATTAGCACATGTATTACATAGATTGAAGAAGTACTCTTTGTCCCGGTACTGAGAGAGTTACTTCCTCAATGTTTCTGCTATACAAGAGTCTGATAGTGCTCTTTGTTCAGCAAAGGATATAGTGACAAGAAATATCTCTTACAAAACAGTTAGATGAACTCTTGAGCCATTAATTTTTGGGCTATGAAATTTAAACATTTGACATTGTTAAATTGGTGATTGTATGTTTGTTTCCCCAATAATTAGAATTAGAAAATCTATGTTTTAATAAGCATTGACCAATCAGAAAATTAAGCATGTGTGCTTAAATGCTAGTGCTTAAAATACTATAAACTAAACAACATATGTAACCTTTCAAAATTTCTAGTTTCTAGGTAGATGTTTTTGATGATGCCTTATGGCTGATAGAAAATTTAACTTAGTGAATCTACTGTAAAGATGCTGTTAGGTGTTATCATTTCAGAAAATGCATTCAACTTTTATTATTGTTATGTTCCATCAAATTGCTTGTGACTCACAGAAACTCTGTGTACAACAGTTCTGAAGCCTGCTTTACTGTGTGACAACCTTATTGTCTTGGACACACCTATCCCCATTACCCCAGTCATTGAATCAGTCCATATTATTGATGATCTTCCTCTCTTTCTCTCCCTCCACCCTTCCAAGCATGATGTCCCTCTCCAAGGACTGGACCCTTCTTGCAACATGCCCAGAGTATGTCAGATGAAGCTTCAGACCCTTACCCCCAAGGAACAGCCTGGTTTCACCCTCTCTAGGACACACCTGTTTGTTCTCACAGCTGTCCATAGTATTCAATACTCTTCTCCAGCACCACAAGCACAAAGGCATCAATTCTTCTTCTATCATCGCTAGTCATTGTCCAGGTTCCTGATGCATAACAAATAATTGTGAAGATTATGTCCTTGGT
Organism: Elephantulus edwardii; assembly: GCF_000299155.1. NCBI lineage: Eukaryota > Metazoa > Chordata > Mammalia > Macroscelidea > Macroscelididae > Elephantulus > Elephantulus edwardii. Next base: position 4,608,492 of record NW_006399938.1, on the reverse strand, counting down.
CAGGTGCATCTTTTTCTCCAGGTTGACATCATTGCTCTTCAGTACTCTGGAGAGATACCTGATAGCAGACTTTCACAATGCAATTAATCTTTTGATATCCTGGCTGCTGGTACCAAGAGTGTTGAATTGGAGCCAACCAACAAAAGCTGTTAACAAACAATCTCAATCTCTTCACGATCTATCATTGTGCTGCCAATCAGTCCATGGTGAGAATCTTTGTTTTCTTGATGTTGAGCTTCAATTTATATTTAAAGCTGAAGACCTAGATGTTCTGCAGCACACATATCGGGTCCTCTTCAGTTTCAACAAGCAGGTTGTATCATCTGCATAACTCAGGCTGTTGATGAGTCTTCCTCCAATCCTGATGCCACATTTCTCCTCATAGAGCCCAGCCTCCCAGAGGATCTATTTTGCATATAGATTGAAAAGATATGAAGATAGGACAAATCCTCGATTTTCATCTATGCACTGTTTCCTTGCTCTGTTCTGAAGACAGCCTCCTCGTTCAAGTATAGGTTTCTCATAAATACAATTAAGTGTACTGAGATTCCCATCCTTCTCAAGGTGAGCTACAATTTGTTGTGACCCACACAGTCAAACGCCTTTGCACAGTAAATAAAACACAAAACTTTATCCTATATGAATTATCATGGAAATAATAATGAACATTTATAGTCATAAATACTGTATATTTAGAACAGATAGTTGGTTTGTTTAATTGCTAATTGACCTTTTGCATTTCTAATGAAACTATTCCATGCAGGTTTAAATAAATTATCCCTAAATTGAGTATGTAATTATGAAGATAAAAATGTAGAAAATTCTAAATCATACAACATAGATATTCCTGAGAACAGTTATATTGCCCTTCAGAGAGATGTTCAGGTAATTTTCCATATTTGATGCATCTTAATATGGTTGAATTTTCTATTTTCTGATAAGTAAAAGTGTGTTGTTCTTCAATTAAACATGCAATATATTTGTATAACAAATTTATATATATAAAATTTTATATATATATATAAATTGTTATATGTCATCAAGTAACCTGTAGCTCATATTGACCCTAACTATGTACAGCATTTCCATAGCCTGCCCTGTCCTGGGCCATTCTCACTGATTCTGACACTTACCCACATTGATCCAGTTATGGTGTCAATCCATCTCATTGGGGTCTTACTGTCCTGTGCTGTCCCTTCACCCTTCCAATCATGATATCCTTCTCCAAGGATTGGTCTCTTTTCTGGCCATGTGCCCATATCATGTGAGACAGAGCTTCAAAATCCTAGGCTCCAAGGAGAAATTTGGTTTCAACCTCTCCAAGGAAGACCTATTTGTTTACTTGGAGGTCCATGGTATGTTCAACATTCTTCTCCAGCACCACAACTCGAAGGTATCTATTTTTTTTTTTTGTTATCCTTAGTCATTGTCCAGCTCTCTGTTGTATAGGAAGTAATTGTGAAGAACATGGCCTGGATCAGGTGCAGCAAATAGTTTAGCTCCTCTTCAGTTCACCAAGCTGTCGCTGTCTGTTCACCAGCAATCTACAGTAACACCCAGATGGGGGTAAGCACGATGGAGATACACCACTCTGGGAGAGGATCAGAGAGTCAATCCAGCTCAATTTTTATTGGGATCTGCAGCACACTTATAAACAGGAAGACATGATAGAGTGGGCTTACAGACGTGGGACACATGGATTGGTTAGGAGAGCCTCACTCTCATGCGGACCACTCCCAGCTCAACAGATATGACAGCTGTTTTCCCAGGTGGTGAGCTTTCTCAAGCCGGTACAGCCAAACACAGCAGATCTTTCTCTACTCCATATAAAAGGCCATTGAGAATGATAGAATACTTAACTGTGCTCATGTGACACCATTTCACAGATTAAGAAACAGTTGTTTGAACAGACAAGGGGATACTGCATAGTTTCAAATCAGGAATGGTGTGCATTATGATTACATCATTTATATGTTTCTGTTTAACCTGTATGCTGAGAAAATAATTCAAGAAGCTGAAACATATGAAGAAGAATTTAGAATCAGGATTGCAGGTAGACTCAATAACCTCCATTATGCAGATGACATT
>NW_006399938.1:4603444-4606094 GCF_000299155.1 Elephantulus edwardii | reverse complement strand
GAGAACAATATGATGAGTAAAATAGCTCAGTCAAAAAAAGGACAAATACTGCATAATGCCACTGTTATAAAACAGGACTGACATAGAAGTTCAGGGGAAACTAAGAAAAGAGGTGATAAATAATGAATATTGCTTTGACATGGATGAGGGAAAGAACTTTCTAAAAGAAATATATGATTGGGTATTATTTGCATGACAACAGTCTGAAATGAGAAATATATAGCAAGGTAGACTGGGGGCATGGGGAAGGGAGAAAATTGTGCAACAATGAAATAATCTTTTTAAAGAACAAAGAAACTAGGTGGAGGTGGGGAGGAAAATGTGCAACAATCAAGGAATAAAAATCCAAGTTTCCTGTCAATAATTAAAATAAAATAAAATAAATAAAATGTTTATGAGTGACTGTTTGAAAGACATTGAGAATGAAGGAATAGGTGAAATACAATTTACTTAAATGATACACAACATACAAAAATTGTGTATTTAAACTAAAACACAATAAGTTAAAAATTGTGAAATATTAGGAGTTCTTTCAGATTTAACTGAAATATATGGACTAAGAAACCTCTTTGACTCATCTTTTCATTCACTATTTTGGAAAAATAATCTTTTGGTTGGAATCATACTCTCTTGTAAAATCTTTTAGACTGATTTATTTCACTTAGCAATATGTATTTAAAGTTCTTCCATGCCTTTTTATGCTTTGATGTTCATGTCTTTTTATCGCTAACTGATATTTCTTTGTATGCATATATTACAGTTTGTTTATCTGTGATGCTGGAATACAACTTGGCTTCCCCCCCCCCATTGGTCTCTGGTCTCCAGCTACCTTAACTGCAGGTACATGGTCTTACAAATCAGCATGATCTTGATAATCATCAACAGCTGAAGCAACAATACAAAGAGTGCTTCTCACATTGGGCAGCAAGACTTGAGGCGAGAAAGACTTGAAGGAAGATTTGAGGTGAACAAGGCTTGTGGCAGGAAGACCCTGGTGAGAGCAAAACCCTAGTGGCAAAGATATCATGACATTGCTGTAGACAAATCGTGGCAAGATGTGACCTGAGGTTTCTTGCGTTTGTGCTTGCCACAGTTGGGTTTTGATGTAATTGCTTTTGATGATAGAAGGAAAAGCTGCTTACTGAACTGAAACTGGATTCTGGACTAACTGAGCAGTTGTGCCTTGGAATTGTTGGACTAAATTCAGGCTCTATTTTGGGTGATAGTGTGATATTCTTTGCCTTCCCCACTCTGCAACTTACTTTTCTAAATAAATCCCATTGTTGTTACTATAACTGTGATTCAGTAAATCAACAAAGAAAAAAAGAACCTCTTGTTGCTGTTTGGACTTTATAACACCATGTGGTTCCGTTGTGTACCTCTTATCTGCTTTCTGGTCTGAGGTGTTTAGATGCTGTGCTATTCATTCTTACTTCTTCAGGCCCTTTTTGGAGCATGCTTGTGGCCTTTTGTCCCTGTGTCTGGTTCCCTTCTCTTTAAATATTATCCATTCACCTGTTGAAAAATATCTTCCCTGTTTCCAATTTGGAGCAATTATAAATAGAGCTACTGCCAAAATTCATGTGTAGGGTGTTTGAAGATACACATTTCTTAATTGTTTTAATAAATTCCTAGAATCCTGATGAGTGAAGTTTTATTTTATGTCTAAAAGAAACTGCTAATATTTCTTTAGAAGTCGCTATGCTATTTTGTATTTCCATCAGTAATCAATTACAGAAAACACACACACATACAAGCATTACTCTACATTTTAAAATCTGTATGATATAGGATTGTGTATGTATACTTAAAAGTATATCATACACAGAAACAGAAAAAGAAAGAGAATATCACTATATAATTTTGTACTGAGTAAAGATTCTGCAGTTGGTACCTGCTGATAAGCAGTATGTATTCTACCATGAAGAAAATTTAATTAATATTTAAAATGATATCTTGAGGATTTCATATGCCATTGTTGTATCAACATTGCTTTTCATTTACTGTGTTTAGTTATTTTGTCCTAATATGCATAGAATTATACCAATTTTTCTACCTTGTCTTTAAAGTTACATTTCCTTTTCTTTTGTTAGTCAAATAATTGTAAAATTGAACTTTCATTTCCACTCTTAAGCATAGACTTTAGACCCAAATGGCAGATTTTACCTCTATTTTATATATTACTCATATTCATCAATGTCAGGGAGCAAAAGCTAAATATTTTAAAATATTTTCTTTCAGCCTGACAATCTATTGAAATAAACTTGCCTAGAATGCTTAAAAAACACAACTAAGGAAACAGCACTTAACTGAGTTGTTGTTGTTGTTATGTGCCATTGAGTTGTCTCTGCAGCCTGCACTGTCCTGAGTCAATCACACTGATTCCAACACATCTACCTCCATTTCCCTAGTTACTGTATCAATCCATCTCATCCAAGGTTTTCCTCTTCTGGACTGTGTCTCCACCTTTCCCAGCCTGATGTCCTTCTCTAAGGAGTGGTCCCTCCTGGTCATGTGCCCAAAGTGTGTGAGACACAGCTTCAAAATCCTAGCCTTCAAGGAGAAACTTGGTTTCATCCTCTCTGAGAAAGAACTATTTATTTTCTTGACAGTCCACGGTATGTCCAGCACCACAATTAAAAGGCATCGA
>NW_006399938.1:4594216-4599014 GCF_000299155.1 Elephantulus edwardii | reverse complement strand
GGCCTTCCCTTCCTCCCCAACATTCTGCAACATATGATAATAGTAAATGACCAAGTGATATTTCTAAAGTAATGTCTTTTCTCAGAAAAAGTTACTAATATCATAAAAAATAGCTGTCATTAATAGCATTTGAGCTTTGAAAGTGGTTTTAAAAATTAAAAAAAGAAAATATATGTCTTAGAATTAGAATTAACTGTATGAATTAAAAAAGGAAAACATTTCCATAAATGTTAAAATGTCTTCTAAAAATTCACTATATACTGGTTAAAGCACAGTAGATTAAGAAGATATAACTTTGGTCAACACCTATGCACCAAATGATAAACTTACAAAGTACATAAAGCAATGGTTAACAGAATTGAAGAAAGAAATAGATAGTACCAAAATAGTGGTAGGAGATTTTAACACACCACTCTCACCAAAGGAAAGTCCAACTCAAAAGTAACTTAACAAAGATGAAGAATATCTAAACTATATATTCAGCCAACTTGACGGTGTGGATGCATTCCAGCTACTGTACCTAAAACACAATTAGCTTTCTTCTCAAGTGCACATTGTACATTCTCCAAAATAGATCCCATATTAGAGGGCACAAAGCAAGTCTCAAAAAGTTGGAAAACACTGTAATAATACAAAGTATTTTCTTAGACCTCAATAACATAAAGCTAACTATTAACAACAAGAGGATAAAGATTATAAAACACTGATGTGGAAGCTAAGTAAACCCAATTAGAACATGACTGGGTTTTAGAAGAAACAAAGAATTAAATAAAAATTTCCTTGAAACAAATAATAATAAAATGAAAACATACCAAAACCTCTGGGATGTAGCTAAGGCAGTTCTGAGGGGCAGTCCATAGCATTAGGCAAACACATAAAAAAAGAAGAAAGAAGCAAAATTAATGATCTAACTCAACACTTCCATCAAGTAGAAAAACAATTTAACCTCACAGCCTCTAGAAGAAAGGATAAGAGAAGAAAAGCTAAGAACAAAAACTGAAATCACTGATATAGAAAAGAGAAAAACAACTGAAACCTTCAACAAAACCAAGAGCTGGCTTTTCAAAAGTGTTAGTAAAATTGACAAACCATTAGACAACTTAACAAAAGAAAAAAGGAGAAACTACCAATAGTTTGATTAAGGAAAGACAGAGGTGACATCACAATGGAACCAGAGGAAATTAAATGTGTAATGTTGTTGTTGTTGTTGTTTTTGTTTTTGTTAGGTGCCAATTAAATCGAGTACAACTCATAGTGATCCTATGAAGAAATGATGAAGCCAGTTCTATCCTATACCATCCTCACACTGCCTGACACACGAGAGCACAGTACAGCAATCACTGTGTCAATCCACCTAGTTGAGGGCCTTCCTCTCATTCGCTGACCCTCCACCATCCTCAGCATCATGTTCTTCTCTCCAAGGAATAAACCCTCCTAGCAACCTGCCCAAAGTATGTGAGGTGAAACCTCATAATCATAGCCTCCAAAGAATGCCCAATTTCACCCTCTCTAAGAAATATGTTTGTTCTCTTGGCTATTCATGGGCTGTTCAGTGCTCTTCTCCAACACCACAGCTCAACGTTGTTATTTTTTTTTCTTCTGTCATTCTTATTCATTGTCCAGCTTTCAGATGCATAGCAAGTTATAGGAAAGACCATGGCCTAAATCAGACATCCCTTAGTCCTTAAACTGACATAATTACTCCTCAATGATTTAGAAAGGTCCCTAACTGTAGATTTTCCTAGTGTATTGCATCTCCTTATTTTATTTTAAATTGTGGTGTTAATAGTGGATACAAGCCAGATGAAGCTGTTGACAGTTTCAATCTCCTCTTTATTCATTGTGGTGTTGCTTATTAGTCTAGTGGTAAGAATCTTTTTTCCCCCTTGACATTGATGTACAATCCATACCGGATTATAAAGACTGGATTCCTTGCTCTTCTGCAACAAGTGCTTCAAATTTTTCTCACTTTAAGTGAGCAAGGTTGTGCCATTTGTTTAATGCAGGTTGTTGATGAGTTTCTCGCCAATCTTGATGCCACACTCCTCTTCATAGAGTTCAGCTTCTTGGATAATTTACTCAGCATGGAGATTCAGTAGGTAGGGAGAGAGAATAAAATCTTGATGCACTCCCTTCTCAATTTTAGACCATGTGCTGTACCTGGTGTTCTGGGTTCATGGGTCGCAGAAGGCAGAGACGCACGACAGATGTGTCACACAAGAAGGCCAAAGGTCACAGCCTTATTAGGCTGGAAGCAACTGTTTCGAGTTGAACCTCATATTTATTGAAAAGTTACAGTTACTAAAAATAGCACAAAGAGAAGCATATGCATGTACACATGTTTCAGGGTGACGAGAAACAGACAATAGTTTTGGCTGGAGCAAGTTATATTAAAGTACCCAAGACTCTGTGGTATCTCACTATATTTGACTCGTGAATACCATGGTTAAGTGAGTCTGATAAAAAACAATTGATTTTAAGTGTTCCAGGGCATGTACTTGGAAACATTCCATAACTAAACTTTACAGAATGCTACAGGGCCACCAGAAAATTAAAAAAATAAAAAGACTGATAATATAATTGCAAAATGGGCAAAAGACATGAAAAAACTTTTCACAGAGAAGGACATTTGGATGGCCAACACACATAAAAAAATGCTCCAAACCACTAACAATAAGAGAGATGCAAATCAAAACCACAATGAGATAACCATCTTATTCCAGTAGCAGTGGCTGAGATTAGTAGGGCATCAACTCATAAATGTTGAAGAGGATTTGGTGAGATAGGAACTCTTACTTATTGTTGGTGGGATTGTAAAATGATGCAACCATTCTGGAAGACAGTTTGGTGTTTCATCAAAAATCTGCACAAGACTTCTTCAACAGCATAAAAAGGCAAGCCACAGACTGGGAAAAAAATATTTGGTGATGACATGTCTGCTAAGGTACTTATATCTAGAATTTATAAAATACTCAAACACCGCAGCAAGATAAAGGGAACAATCCAATAGCAATATGGGTAGAGGATATTAACAGACACTTCACCTAAGAAGACATTCAGGTGGCAAACGAACACGTGAAGAAATGTTCAAAATCCCTAGTGCTAACAGAGATGCCAATTAAAACAACTATGAGATCTCATCTCACCCCAGTACAAATAGCAAAATTTAACAGAACAGCAAATAACAAATGCTGGTGAGGTTGTAGAGAAACTGGAACACTTATTCACTGTTGGTGGGAGTGTAAAATGGTGCAACCACTGTGGAAAGCTGTATGACACTTTCTCTAAAAGTTGCAAATAGAAATACCATCTGACCCAGCAATTCCACTACTGGGAATATACCCCATAGAAACCATAACTGCCACCCAAGCAGATATATGCACATCCATGTTTATTGTGGCTTTGTTCATAATAGCAAAGAGTTGGAAACAAACCAAGAGCCTATAAACAAATGAATGGATAGAGAAGCTGTGGTATATACACCCAGTAGAATACTATGCTGCATTGAAAAACAAGGAACTCATGAAATATTATACAAAATGAGTGACCCTGGAGGACATTATGCTAAGTGAAATATCTTAGTCACAAAAGGACAAATACTGCATAATGCCATTGTTGTAAAACGGGACTGACATTGGGGTTGGGGGAAGACTGAGAAAGATGGGATAAATTAGGTACACTACATTGAAATAGTATCAGGTATTATTGTCATGACAGGAGTCCAGAACCAAGGCTACATAGTGGAGTGGACATGAGGGGAGGGATTGTATAACAATGAAAGACTTTTACTTTTCAAAGAACGAACTGAGGAGGAAAGGTGGGCAGGGAGAAAAGTGTAACAATAAATAAATGGAAATCCAAAGTCTCTGTAAATTTTCATTGAATTTAATATTTAAAAAGAAAAAAAGCTTCAATTAAAAGAAAAAAAACCTGGACATAGAAATTCCATTTGATCCAGCTATTCCATTACTTGGAATTTACCCTGAGAAAATGAAAACTGAAACACAAACAGAGAATTGTACACCAAAATTCATTCCAGCAATATTCACCACAGCAAGAACATAGAAACAGCCAAATGCCCAACCACAATAGAATGGATTGAGAAATTATGGTGTATTCACTCAATGAAATACTATGCAGCATGCAGGAGCAACTATTTTGCAAATTAGTACCTAACGTGGAGGGACTTGACAGTATTATGCTAAGTGAACTAACCCAGTCTCATAAAGACAAATACTATAAGATAATTATGATAGAGAATGTGTGAGACTCCAAGGAGGAGGAGTTTAGATATAGGTTTGCACAATTTGATAGGCAGAAGAACAGGTTGGTAAAGAAAGGGAAAAGGTCCAGTGTGATAAATAATGTAGAAGAACTTTGTATGTAAACCAGTATAAAATTATTACCTAGCTTGAAAGGGACTGAAGAGCATTATGCTGAGTGAACTAACTCAGTTCCATAAGGACAAATACTCTATAAAATCATTATTGTTAAATGAGTATGAGGATCCAAGCAGCGGGGGAGGATAGAAGCAGTTGGGTGATGGGGGAGGGAAATTAATCATGGGGTCATATAATTTGATGGCTTGGAGGGTGAGGGAAATGGGAAGGATCTGATGTGAAAAACAATGTATTTGAATTTTGTAATTAAAATAGTATATAAAAAAACTCAAGAAATTAAAAAAAAAACGCAAATTGAACTTAGAAACTCCCTATGTTCCAGGTATTCCACTATTAGGAATATATCCCAAGGAAATTAGAACTGAGTCACAAATGGGGATTTGTACACCAATGCCCAT
>NW_006399938.1:4591602-4593621 GCF_000299155.1 Elephantulus edwardii | reverse complement strand
AAGAAAATGGGAACGATCCAGTGGGTACCTGATGGGACAGGGCAATGGTGGACACAGTCCATTAGTGATGAATTTTATGAAGTAATATACATTGGAAAGATTATATGAAATAAAATATCAATGAAAGAAAGTGTGAGAGTAAAAAGTCTACGCAAAAATAAATTTATAAAATATCTTACAAAAATAAACATGAACGATTTAGTCTTAACAGTAGATAGCACTGAGAATTATTTAGCTTTGCATTTTACATTTTTTATAACATTATTGAACACATGTATGAAACAGACATATTATCACCCATTTTAAACTCTGGATTAAGGAAATTATTGACAATTCTTGGTAGAATGTTTTACTCAGAACACTATTGAATATTCAACGAAAGAATCTTTAATGCAACTTGAGTTTCTAGTTCATGTTCTACCACTTTTATTTTACTGCTTCTTAGTGTCTTAACCATTCAAAATAAAGAAGTAGACTAGCTTGTTTCACAAATTCTATATGTATAAAATTTTTAATTTCAAAGAGAATAAAACATCTGAAGTACAAAATTTATTAGTAGTACCATCTCACCAAGGAAAAAGATATGGCAAATTGCTAGGAAAGTCAGTGATGATTTCTGATACATTGAACTATGAAAGGGCCACAGACAATTGGGAAATAAATAAGAAAAGTATAATCATTACTTCTCAGATCTTATATTTTGTTCAATACCATTGTCAGTTGTAAATTCATTGTCTCTTTAATTATAATTTATTAAAGAGTTAGCAGTGCATGTTTTTACATGTCTAAAGAAGATATTATTTATAGAATAAATAAAATTAGATACCTCATCAAATAAAAAATAAATTAATTAAAATAAAAACACACACTATTTTATTTTCCTCTTCAAAAAAAAAAAAATCTAGTTAGTGAAAATGCTGGTTACAGAAATGTAACAGGAGCTCCAGGTTAAATTCTGTGAGTAGCCAATCTCGTCCTCATAGTATGAGGAGAACCGTGCAATATTTTAAGGAAAAATTAAGCAATTCCTTAGGATAGATTAAATATATCTGTATTTATCCCTAATTTAGGAAAACTAAACCTAGACAACCAACAAGGTGTCAGAGTTTGAAACATTATTACACTTACTTTTTAATTTACAAAGATTCTAAAGCTCCATCTGACACGTTTTGGACATGTTGCAAGGCAGGATCAGTCCTTAGAGAAGGACGTCATGCTTGGGAGTGTGGAGAGACAGCGCAAGAAAGCAAGACCCTTGATGACAGTGATTGATTCTGTCACTGGAATATTGGAGATATGTGTGCCAGAGACGATAATGTTGGCAAGAGATAAAGCAGAGTTTAGGGCTGTTGTACATAACAACAACAGTCTTTCCTGACTATTTTAAATGTTATCGTTTGGAATTTGTTAATTATGTCTAAAGGAAGTACATTCTTTCTTTTTTTTTTTTCTTTTAAAGTGTGTGTGTTACTGGACATCTCTCCATGATCTGAAACTTGAAAGTCTATCTGTCCACAAACCCACCTTATCTCCTATTATGTTCTAACAATTAGTCATGATCTTATTATCTCAAATAACTCATTTGTTTGTCTCTTGTTATCAGAGAATAAATGACTTTAAAAATAAATAAAGGAAGTTTATGGTTGTGAAAAGATGAGGTTGTTTTCCTGCAAACAGAAATAAAGCTAAGAGTAAAATTTGGCAAATAGTACATTTATCTGGACAGTGATGACAAAAGGAGAAACTATGCCTTTGAGTTGTGAAGTTGGGGAAGAGTATTGAATATTCCATAACCAACCAAAGGAACAAACAAATATATGTTTGGAGAAATTGCTGTCCTTGGAGACAAGGATAGTGACACTTTGTCTCTTATACATTGGGCATGTTCCCAGGAGGAGCCAGGCTTGTTTTTCTTTTGCTTTTCAAGGAGAGGAGCAAATGGGGGGGGGGGGTTGTGAGGGGAGAAGGGTGCAACAATGAATGAATGGAATCCCAAAATCTCTGTAGATGTTCATTGAA
>NW_006399938.1:4587745-4591502 GCF_000299155.1 Elephantulus edwardii | reverse complement strand
AAAAAAAAAAAAAAGGACACCACGTTTGGAAATGTGGAAGGTCATTATCCAGTGACTATAATAATAGGCTCAGTATATATCAAAGACGACAACGAGGGCTCCAAACCTCTATAGTTGTGTTGATTCAGACTCATCACAATCCATTTATGGGAGGAAATTATCTTTCTGTCTCCCTCAAATCAGCAGATGGATTTGAACTGCTAACTTCTTTGTTAGCACTGTAGAGCATGACATATTTTCCCGTGAAGCAATTGTTGTTATACACTATCAGTTCAGAATTGGTCTGTAGCTGACCCATTAGCATCTTTTAAGACAGGAATTATACAGAAGTTGGACAAAGATTATTCATATTGTCCATCTTTCTCCCACGGAGCAGCTGATAGATTTGAACCGGGTGCCTTTGACTACTAGGGCATCAGACCTCCCTATACCATGACATTTTTATTATAAATGTCTTCAAACTGCCTGTGACTCATAGCAAGCTTATGTTCAATAGCATGAACTCTGTCCTATCTTGAGCCAGTTTCATGGTGTTCAACACATTTATCCCTCTTTCCCCAGTTACTGAGAAAATCCAACTCATCCAGGGTCTTCCAGTCTTGTGCTGTCCTTCCATCTTTCCGAGCACGATATCTTTTTCTAAGGAATTGTCCCTCCTAACCCAAAATATGAGAGACGGAGCTTCAAAATTCTAGCCTCCAAGGAGCAGTTAAGTTTTGCCCTCTCCAGGATATACTGATTTGTTTACTTGGCAGTCTATGGCATGTTCAATACTCTTCTTCAACACCACAGTTCAAAGGCATCGATTCTTCTTCTATCATCTTTAGTCATTGTCCAGCTCTCTGATGCATAGCAAGTGATTGGAAAGATCAAAGCCTGGATCAGGTGCACCTTCGTCTCTAGACTGACATCATTGATGTTTAATTCTCTAGAGAGGTCCCTGAAAGCAGATTATCCCAATTTCATTCATCTTTTGATTTTCTGACTTTTGGTGCCAAGAGTGTTGATTGTGGAGCCAAGCAAGCTGAAATTGTTAACAGTCTCAATCTCTTCTCCATTTATTATGGTGCTGCTGCCAATTGGTCCAGTGGTGAGAATCTTTGTCTTCTTGATATTAAAGTTCAATCTATATTGATGTGGCAGTTCTTTGTCTTCTGTAGCAAACACTTCAGGTTCCTCTTTAGTTTCAGCAAGCAAGATTGTCTCATCAGCATAGTGCAGACTGTTGATTGGTCTTTCTCCAATCCTGATGATTCACATTCTTCTCCTAGTGTTTAGCCTCCTGAATAATCCGTTCTCCAAATAAGCTTGAAAGGCCATGAAGTTAGGAATATGCAAATTTTGTCTCATTGAGTCACCGGGTAAATTTGAAGGATTCAACTAATTCCTATTAGATTATCTTTTCATTAATTAAGTAAAGAGAATGAACTATAATACAATTAAGATATTTAACTACTCTCTGCTTCACTAATATTGTGCCAAATGCTTGACACATTTCAATAGGCTATGGTAAATCTGGAATTATATATGAGGAAGTTCATAAATTAAAGAGGATACAATAAAATAAACATATAAAACAGTGCTTTTCACTATGTACTCTTAGAGTTTGAGGAATTGAAAAATTCTTTAATAAGCAAAGAAGCTCTATAAAGTTAAACTGTGGTTTTCTGTCTGCATTCTTCATCCTGATGGAAAGAAGCACCCTTATTCACTTTTCCTTTCCTTTATCTTGACAACAGTAATGAGAGCCTAGGGAATTCTTAGTCTTTCTTGGAAGGTTTCTTTTTATTTCAGGCAGTATATATTATTCAAAATGAATACAGTGGTTTTTATTTTTATTATGAATCCTCTCTAGAGAGCTCCCACTGGGCCTTTATTCAATTGAAGCAGTCAGCACTCAGTTGTGGTCAAGAGAAGCACAAAAAGCTACTATTTATTTTCTGTTAGCCATCATCATTTAGCTTATCTCCTCAATCCATTGCAAAGCTCTTAAAGGAGATATATTTTTCTCTTTTTCCTTTCTCACCGCAATGTTCTATATCATTTTAACACTCTGTTGCTGATCTTGCAGAGGCAAAGCTTAGAGAGAGCTTAAGCAGTTTAAATTTTTTTTTCCTTACTTATCCGGTTTTAATTTGAGATCACCTCTGTGCATTCTGTAGTGCCCAGTTGCATTTGGACTGCCATAGATACACATCATTTTATACAATTTCTATTATCATGAAGAGACTTACTGGAAACACTATACATTCCTGCTTGACTTCTATTATAAAATGGATATGTAGTTGTAAAGTGGGAGAATGATTCAGTGGATGAGGGAGAAGTGTGAGTTCCATTAGTTGTTGTAGCTTGCTGTTGAATAGATAACTGCTCGTGGTGACTCCATGGATGCAGGGTAGGATTTTAAGCCTGTATTAATTCAGAAGTTCCTTAATAGGGGGCACATTTTCACCGTTTGGAGTAGAACTACTTCTTTCATCTCCTTTCCACAAAATAGTTGTTGCCTTGGAAAAATCAGGTCATTCCCATCATAGCTTAAAATCATTATTTCTAGTTCCTTACAAATTTTTAGAATAGCTGGAAGTTCAATACCCCAAAACTGACAGACACAAGCTACACATGAGGTACCCACCCTCTATTCTGTCTGTGGCAATAAGAAATCTGGGTCTCCCCAAACAATGGGGAATGCCAGTGATTGAGAAACTACTTTGATCAATATATTTTAAGGCTATTTTTCTTTCAGTTTCTCTCAATATTGTAACAGACATTAAACCTCAAATGTAACGTATGATTTCCACTATTTCATTTCATATGCAGTGAATTTCCATTGAGATCCATATACCATGTAAATAGTTAAAGATGTGTTTGTAAGATCCTGAAAAATATAGAGAGAATATTAACAGCAAACGCCTTTCTTTATTTATTCTGAATTAAAGAAAAGTCTCTTTAAAGAAATAATATAATCCCTGAAATGATTCACATTTCTGTCTTTAGCATTATGGGTAGGTCTAAAGTCTCAAATGTATAATTTTCAGACAGCTTCTACTTGTCCCTTAAGAAGGATTTCAGTTCCATTGGACAATTTGCAATCAATGAAGTGAAATCAGAACACATTCAGATTTCAAAATATAAGTGAATATCACAATAATTGGAACAGGAAAAAATTTAGGTCAAAGCCCTGTACTTAAAAACTCAAAAGATGCATAGTAAGCTCTTTCAAGTGGTTTATGTATGAGATAGGATATCTGGGAGAACTGTACAGAGTTACCCATTTCAAGTGGTGTGCTTTGCTACTTCCTTAGAGCAGGACACTACTACTTTTATTCTGGATCACTCGTTGGAAGGCAGTTCTGGAGGTGTAGTCTGTAAGAAGGTCACTATTTGAGAGAAAATTGACTTGCAACAACATAATCACGCTTATGCGTACCTCAGTAAGTGAGTGGTAAAGTTAGTATGAGTGAATCTTAAATCTATGTTATGATATTCACTTTTAAGGATTTTAAGGATCTTCTAAGGATTTGCTACTGAATTCACTCAGAGTCTCAGTAACTATGTTTGTTGGAGTAGATTTGTATTCTGTGGGGGTTATCAAAGGATATTTTTGCAAAGAAAGCATATTTCTTTTCAAGTATCTTTGCAGATGAAGAAATGTTTTCAACTATCAGTATGGATGATTTCTACTGAATTTTCCAGTCAGAAGTCAATCAAACATGCAACCAAGATGCATTAATAATAATTGTTGTTGTTGTTACGTGCC
>NW_006399938.1:4584946-4587280 GCF_000299155.1 Elephantulus edwardii | reverse complement strand
GAGAGGTCCCTAACAGCAGACTTTCCCATTGCAATACGCTTTTTGATTTCCTGACTGCTGGTGCCAAGAGTGTTGACTGTGGAGGCGAGCAAACTGAAGCTGTGAACACTCTCAATCTCTTCGTCATCCATCCTGATGCTGCCAATTGGTCCAGTGGCCAGAATACAAAATTTGGGAACCAGGAATTTTGGGATCAGTACTTGGAAAACATTGACATAGTGATAGAAATGAGGCTGGGGATAAAATGATAAAATTATTCACAAAAAAAATGGTTTATTCATTTCAAATACCTTCTATAAGAAATATAAATTCAGGCTATAGACACATAATTTACCTGATAGCCTACAAAGGAACCCGAAATCATTGGAGAAACTCAATAACAGCACTGAAAACTTGGCCATGTGCTGATTTTGGAACAGACCATTAACTACCCAAATGCAAGTTTGAAAAAAAAAAATTAAAACTAAAGATCAAAGAAAATATACAGGAATAAAATTTAAATCTATCCCATAAATTTAAATTTCAACTTATATCTATCTAACCAACTCAGAACAGGTATTGAAGACTGGAACACTCATGAATGAAGACCAAATGAGCTGTGGGAGAATATCAAGAATATCATCCAGCAAGAATACAAAAGGTCATTACAAAGGCAGAGGAAGGAGAAAAGACCAATGGATGTCAAAAGAGATTTTGAATATTGTACTGGAGTACCAAGAAGCCAAAGCAAAAGGAAGAAATCGAGATGTTAAGGAACTGAACAGATTTCACATTGTAACTTAGAAAGTCAAATCAAACTATTGTATTGAAATATTCAAGGAGCTGGAGTTAGAAAATCAAAAGGGCTGAGCTCACTTGGAATTTCTTAAACAGAAGGACTAAAAACAAATTCAACCTTCAAGCTGTAAGTTGTAATACTTAAGGATGCTATGAACACCAATGAATGAAGGCCAGATGAGCTGTTGGAGGATATCAAAAGCATCATCCAGGAAGAGTGAAAAAGGTCATTACAAACAAAGAAGGAAGAAAAGACCAAAATGGATGTCAGAAGAGACTCTCAATATTGTACTGGAGCACCGATAAGCCAAAGCAGAGGAAGAATTCAAGATACTAAAGAGTTGAACAACAAACTGTGGCTGACTCTGAGAAGAATGGAAATCCCAGAACACTTGATAGTGTTAATGCAAAACCTATATTTGGACAAGGAGGCAGTCTTCAGAACAGATCAAAAAGACACTTCATGGTACAAAATTGGAAATAGTATATGCCAAGAATGTGTCCTATCTCCATACTTTTTCAATCTATATGCAGAACAGAGTATCCAGGATGCTCTGCTCAATAGGAAAAGTGTGGCATCATTATTCTTGGAAGACTCATCAACAATCTGTGTTATGCAGATGACACAACCCTGCTTGCTGAAACTGAGGAGGACCTAAACCTCCTAAACCACATGCCTATGCAAACTCTAAATGATGGTAATTACAGAAAGGCATTAGGTCTTTTGTTCATAGAGTTGCTATGAGTCATGCTTGATTCAATGGAAATTATTACATTTATATTTACTCAGAATATTTATGCATCTTCATGTAAAGACATTAAATGATTTCTCAAAGTAATAAATTAAATGGATATTTAAATAATTAAAAAACCCACAAAACAACAACAACAGCAACAACCCTGAATATATATACAAGGTCAAGTTGACTGATTGTATAGTTTAAATCTTCTGCATCTTTGTTTCTTTTGAATTGACCTAACTTTTGGTGAGAGTGGTGTGTTGAAATCTCTTATCACGATTGTGGTGTTGTCTGTTTCTTCAATTGTATTAAGTTCTGTTTCAGGTATTTTGCAGATCTAGCATTTGGTGAATAAATGTTGACCAAGGTTAGGTGTTCTTGATCTATTGTACCTTTAATCATTACGTAATTCCTTTCCTTCTCTTTGATGACAGTTTTTATTTTGAAGTCTAATTTATCAGACATTAATTTTGCCACTCCTGCTTTCTTTTGAAGTTGCCATTTGCTTGGCATATTTTTCTCCCCAGCCTTTGAGTTTATCTTTCTCTTCATTCTTTAGATGGGTCTCTTGTAGGTAATAAATATATTGATGCAGGCTTTTTGTTTTGGGATTTTTTGTTTTGTTTTGTTTTATTTTGGTTTTTTTGTGGGTTGTTTTTTTTTAAACTATTCTGCTCCTTGTTTTCTCTTGAAATGCTCATTTAGTCCATTCACATTAAGTGTGATTATTGTCAGACCATGTTCTGCTATTGCCATTTTGCTGTGTGTTTTTGTTTTTTTATTTTGTTTTATTTTCCTGTTGTTTCTGGTTACTGTG
>NW_006399938.1:4580482-4583836 GCF_000299155.1 Elephantulus edwardii | reverse complement strand
TCTTGTAATAATGTTTTAAGTTCTTATACTTCTTTATCTATACTTTCAATTCTTTCTTCCATCTTTTGCATTTTCTTCCATAGATGTACAAGTTGCTCCTCATCAATATATTTCTTTCAGATTGTTGTCTCTGGGATATTTGCTCTCTTAATGTCTTCCTTTGTTTCTTCTACCATTTACGTTCTCTTCTGTAGATTTTCAAATAAATGCAGATCAACATATTTCTTCTGGTTCTCTCTATCTTGGTATTCATTTGGTCTGCCTTTTTTAGGAGACGGGTTATTTTGTTTTGATTTTTTTTTTCCATAATTACTGAATCAGAAGAATGTTTCTTTCTTGACATTATGAGTCTTTTCTTAGTAGTCGTTAGGTCTTTGTAACTATATAGTGGTCCTGAGTATGGCAATGTTTTGTGAAGGGCCTGGATATTTGTGCTCCATTCTTGTGTCCTGAGGCCTGCTCTGCTAGACTGCAGTGTTTAATCCAACGTACCTGAATGGCAGGACAGGGACGTTTGTTCCCTTTTAGAATCACATCTTGGCCTGGTTTGGCCTGGCACAGCCCCTTCCATGTCAGTTTAAGGGATCCCATGTAGTGTAGCTAGAGAACAGTGTTTTACCCAGAATATCTGAATGCAAACCAGGAAGCCTGTTGTTCTCTTCCAGAAATGGTATCTCTGAGTGACTTGAGCTCTTCTGGCCCTTTCCACCTGAGCTTAAGGGGCCCTGCATGTTGTTGTAGTTAGGTGATGTGATACTGCTAGCAATGGCTAGCAATGGACAGTGGGAGCAGGAGCTAGGTAGTGAAACTACAGCCCCTCAAACTCGCAGGCAGTTGTTCTGTCACTAGCCAGGGCATTAGTGGGCCTGGGTTGGATCAAAGACTTTAGCATATGTTGGGGAAGAGGTATCTGAGAGACATTCCTGGACTGGCATGCCACAAAGGCCTTGGTGTCTTGAAGTAGAGTGATGTTACCAAAGATAAACTATAAGGTTCATACCTACCAGGTGCTCCATGGAAGAAAGATGAGCAATATATTCTTGTACAATGTACTGCCTCTGAAAATCCAGTAAAGAATCAATTCTGGGCCACTTTCAACTAGAAAGTATCCAACAAGAATAAGAATTGTATATAGGAACCACATAAAAATGGCATTTTCAGTATAAGATATAAAATGATTTTGTAAAAGCTTTCAGCTCCACAAGAATACTTTAATATTCTTTCATATACACAAGAGAGACACAGAGAAATTATCTTTTAGGTGGAGTGAGTTAAAAGCAAGGAATTTACACAATACATTAATTTTAAATGATGAGTTAAATTTCACTAGTTAGAGAAAGGCATTATGCATGCTTCATATTGATTACAGTTACTCAACTTACTCTTCTTGAAAAAGAAAGTGAAATACTTTATAAAAAGAATTTGTGTCCAAAGGTTGAGCTGAATATTGGATAGTACCTCTTGATTTCAGGGTTAGTATTTCCTATGCAGAAGCAGGAGTAGCATCCATTTCCTAAACAGCGTGCGTCTGGAAACTCTATGAGCTTAGAGAAAAGACAATAATTATAGAACAAAGCCCAGGTCTTTTGTTCATAGAGTCACTATGAGGGGTGCTCAACTCCACAACACTTAACAACAACAGCATTTCTTATGTTATAAATTCTTTAGAAACTTCTCAAGATTTATATAAAAAAATAATAACATGGCTGTTATGAAGTAATGACTTGTTATGCTTGGGAGGGTGGAGGGACAGCGCAGGAGAGGAAGACTCTCAATGAGGTGGATTGATCCAATGACTGGGGTAATGGGAGTAAGTGTATCAGATACAATAAGATTGACACAGGATAAAGTTTAGAGCTGTTGGTACATAGGGTCGCTATGACTCGATACCACATAACAACAACAGAACAACAGCAACATTACTTTTAACAAACTTGGGATTGCAGCTAGAAGTTTCTTAAAGTTTCAAAGCTGTGATAAATTTATATATCATTATAGGACATTGAATGATATATACCACATGAATCTTTTTTTATTATTCATATGTCTCATTACCTTAAAGTAGTGTCAACAATGTAAATGAGGGAGAAAAATCTCTACAATATTTTAAGAGATAAAATGAAAAATAGAAGAATATAGATATAAAATATAGTAAAACTTTATAAAATACTAATTATGTAAAAAGAGTGGAATTATTATGAAATACATAAGCATGCACAAATGCATAGACTTTCTTTTTTAAAATATTTTCCAGTATTAGTTTCAACGAAAATTTACAGAGACTTGGATTTCCATTCACTCATTGTTGCACTTTCCTCTCCTCCCAACCCTCTATACACCCCAGTAGACTACCCTCTTGGAAAAGTAAAAGAAAAAATCTTTCATTGTTTTACAGCCCCTCTCCCTAGGTCCACTCCACTATGCAGTGTTTGCTCTGGACTCCCACCATGACAAAAATACCTAATCACATATCCCTTTTAAACAGTTTTCTCCCTCCTCTGTTTCAGTGCAGTATACATTATTTAACCCATTTTACTCAGTCTCCCCCCAACCTGATGTCAGTCTTGTGACATCATGTAGTATTTGTCCTTTTGTGACTGAGATACTTCAAACAGCATAATGTCCTCCAGGGTCACCCATTTTGAATAATATTGCATGAGTTCCTTGTGGTTTTTTGTTTTGTTTTGTTTTTCTTTTGTTTTGTTGTTGTTGTTTTATACTGGTTTATTTACAAAGTTCATATATATTGTTTTTCACACTGGATCTTTCCCCTTTCCTTCACTCCCTCCCTTCCATCAAATTGTGTGACCCAATGATTAACCACGTACATACACCAATCCTCACCCCTCTGCTCCCACCCTCCACCCCTTGGATCCTCATACTCATTCTACAGTATTCACCATTGCACACACATAGAAACTGCCAAAATATCAAACCACAATAGAATAGATTGAGAAACATTTACACAATGGAATACTATGCAACACGCAGGAGCCATGATTTTGTAAATCTAATGTAACTTGGAAGGATTGGAGAGCATCATGCTGAGTGAACTAACTCAGTACTATAGGGACAAATACTGTATATTACCTTTTGATTTTGCATGATTGGAAATGGTTGACATTTTTTTCTCCTTTTTTTAATTTCTTTTTTTAAATGAGATTTCAACAAAAGTTTATAGAGAACTTCAGAGGGAATTTTATAGTGAGCAATAATAAATATTATGCATTATGTTTTTTTTAAAAAATAGCATTCCATTTATTACAAATATTTAGTATTGGCTTCCCATATTTCCCCCCTTTTGTTTTTATCATAATTATGTTATCATCTAGATGAGCATCCTTTATACACAAA
>NW_006399938.1:4575160-4580212 GCF_000299155.1 Elephantulus edwardii | reverse complement strand
TGTAGGTTTCAGGGTGAAGATCTTCTCTCACTACTCTAAAGGGCCCCTTTGGCAATAGGAAACACGTAGACTATTGTGGAGATTGATTTTGGAATTTAGATGCACTGTTATCAATTGTGCTTAGCCATGCATATCCATATCTTTGAAGATGCATCATGGAACTGTTGCAGCCTAGAAGATATCCATTTAACTAACAAGTTAAAAATACATGAGAGTTCCTTGTTTTTCAATGCAGCATAGTATTACATTGTGTTAATATACCACAGTTTCTCTATCCGTTCATTTGTTGATGGGCACTTAGGTTGTTTCAAACTCTTTTCTATTGTGAACAAAGCCACAATAATCATGGTGTGCATATATCTGCTTGGATATCAGTTATGGTCTCTTTGGGGTATATTCCCAGTAGTGGAATTGCTGGGTTAAATGGTATCTTTATTTGCAACTCTTTGAGAAAGTGCCATACCACCTTACACAGTGGTTGCACCATTTTACACTCTCACCAACAGAAAAAAAGATAATATGTAAATTGATCATGGAATATGCAGGTGGGAGTGGGCACTCATTTACTTCTAACTGGAAGGATAAATATACGGCCTTTGAAGAAAGCAATTGAAAACATTTTATCAAAGATTAATTTTTTTTTAGTCTGATGACTGCTAACCTAAAGGCTGGCAGTTTGAATTCACCAGTCATTCTATGGGAAAAATGGGCAGTCTCTTCCTATAAAGATTTACACCGTGGGTTTTAATCCACTTCTTAAGGATTTAATGAACATATACTCAAATACGGTTATAGGGCTATTTGATACATCACTGCTCATACTGATAAACTGCTCACAATCAAAAAACCTTAAGAAGAGAGTAAATCACTGCAAGCCTTCCTTACGCCAAACGGCACACTGATAAAATTTGAGATGAGAGATAAATGCCCTTCCTGTCATTTGAAGATGGTTTTAAGAGGATACGAACTTGGCAGTTACAGCACTGGCTGCGAATGACCATGATAGGGACAGGCCTAAAGCAAAACCAATATGGCAGAGCCAAAAACCACATCCTTAGTGAAACCTCTCAAGTGTGTGTCAAATGACATGATAAATGTCCTTGGTTGTTTAAGCCAATTATTTCTGGGAATTGCTATGCCAACCAAAAGCATCATATTATAACCATATTTAGAGTCGTTCAAAGTTATGCCACGGAAGTATATTTAGTGTTATTTATGAGCAGTGGATGCAGAGTTAAGTTTCAAAAGCAATATTATGTTCCTTTTTTAAAAAAAAAAACCAAAAACTATTTTGGGAATAATCCATTTAAAAAGAAACCGGTCTAAAAGGATATACAATGATGTTTTAAGAGTAGTTATCCAGGGGTAGGATCCAAATATTTCCTTTTTGCCTATTAGTATTTGACACAGAAGTATTTCATGAAACACTTTGGTGATGAAGGAGGAAGTTCAAACTACTCTGAATGAATTGGCAAAAACAGAGCCTCCAAGAATTGATGGAATACGAACTGACATATTTCAACAAACAATGCAGCCCTGGAAGTGATCACTAGGCTGTGCCAAGAAATTTGGAAAACAACTACCTGGCCAAGTGACGGGAAGAGATCCATGTTTCCTATCCCCCCAAAAAGATGATCCAATAGAGTGTGGAAATTAAAGAACATTATTACTAATATCACCACAAGCAAAATCCTGCTGAAGATTATTCAAAAGTGACTGGACCAGCACAAACAAAGTGAACTATTAGAAATGTAAGGTGAATTTAGAAGAGGCCTTGGCACTAGGCACATTATTGCCAATGTCAGATGGATCTTGGCCCAAAGCCAAGAGTACCAGAGGCCTGTCTATCCGTGTTTCATTGACTATGCAAAGGCATTTGATTATGTGGATCACAAATTATTACTAACCTTGAGAATCACGGAAATCCCAGGACACTTGATTGTGTTCACACAAAACATAGCTAGGAGGCAGCCATCAAAACACAGTAAGGAAACACTGCATGGTTCAAAGTCAGAAAAGGAGTATGTCAGGGATGTATCCTGTATCCATACCTTATCAACCTGTAAGTGGAAGAGATCATGCTAGATGCTGGACTTTATAAAAGAAATATGGCACCAGGATTGGAGGAAGACTCATCAAAAATCTGCCTTATGCAGATGACACATAATAACAACACACACATCCATTAGGAACACTGAACTAATATACATGTGACAGGATATTAAAAAACTGGATGAAGGAGAGAATCTGGGATGAAGTAATGATAACCACGAGTTAGGCAACTTGGTCATAAAACTTTATAGACTTACTTTCCAAAGAGAATGTGTGTGTGTGTGTTCACCAAAATATAAAATGTTCTCATTTCAACATAGAAAATACTTGATTTAAAGAATAAACTATAATTTACTGGTGGAGAAAACACAACAACAACAACACAACTCACTGCATTTAGTGCTTTCTTACCCTGTCATAAATTCTAGAGAAAGTTGTGTTTTACTCCTAAAAGTCACTCATCTCTGTATAGCTTCACTCTACAAAACAAATAAACAAACAAACACTCAAACTTCTCTGTTGCTTAAAGAGAATGTGGCCCCACTCAAAGGTCTATATAGAGTGCTCATGAGTGTTGGTGAGGACTCACTGCAAAATTTTCTTTCTTTGTGGTGTGGGGGCTACAATTTTTGGTATCTAAATATAACAAGCATCTCCTTCAACTACCAGACTTTTCTGTCTAGTAGTGTTCCTTTCTGCCCTCCTGCCAATTGCAGAAAGTTAATGAGGACATTTAAACATGTAGATTTCACTTGGAAATTTCAAAGAGTTTAACTCTTCTGGAATTTAATCTGTGTGTTTTTCTAAAAAGAAGTGTAGAGGTGACCACGGATGCAATATTGCTAACATTAATAATTATTTTAAAAGAAGAAAACAACAACAGAAGAAGTAGATTTTGGCACATGTAAGCCTTTAGTGCTGTCCAAGACAGAACAGTGTCAAAAAGTCAGGTGCATTTGACATTAACTAAGAGAGTCATGATAATTTAACAAACCATTTGGGACACAGTCCTCATGCTTTCAAGTAATCTAAATCAAGAGCTATTCTAATGTTTTTTTGTTTTTTTTCTGGTGAGAACCAAGGTAGCATGTACCGTTGAGCTCTGCTGCTTCAGAGGCTTCTGTGCAGAAAGTTGCTGATGGCCTCATCACTTCCTGATACATCATCACCTCGCAGCCTGGCCTTTCTTGGATCCTGCCTTTCTTCACTGCCCAAGATCATCTTGATTTGTTTTGTTACTGTTGTTGGAGGGTGCTTCCTTTGAACTTGAGTTCTAGAGCTTCAGAATATCAAAATTTGTGGTGTCAGTTTAATTTTTGTTCATTCACTGGAGACATTTTTGTTTGCACTAATAACATATGTATTTGAGAAGTTGGTTTATAAAGAAACAAAGTCATCTTTGGGTGTAAGGTCTCCAAACTGTTTCCAAGAAGGCAGATTTTGTTGCAGTTGAGTTTTGCTTGCCTGTATATTTTGATGTAACAATTATGAACAAATAAAGGGAAACTTGGAATTAAGGTCATTATAAAAAAAAATGTTTTTTTTTCTGTTGTTTTTCAGTGGGTTTCAAGAGATTTTGTTACTGCTAGTCACATTTGTCCTTAAGTTTGTAACTCAATAGCTCCATTTAACCATGGGAGAAGGTCTAAAAAGTTAAGAACATGAAAATAGGCAAAACTAGAGCATTATTTTCTTACTGTGCTTAGGCCTACTCTGTACATTGCCCACTCTCAATCACTGGTCTGTTTCATCCCTGCCAGCAAACAGATGATTCTCATCTGCTTTCCTCTCATCTAGATAGAGGGAAGCCAACTACAATTGTGAGTTTCTCACTTACAAGAGAGCTGATAATATCCCAAAAGGAAGAAATCACTGAACACTTGTGTTACTTCTATGTAGTGATGTGTCTTCATAATAATACTGCTCACTATAGCAATGCACCCTCTCATAGTTTGAGATCTCAAAAACGGCAAGAAAAATATGCTCTTCTAGCACAAAGGTAAAAACTCTACGTGTAAGAGAAGAGACTTAAAGAGATCAGTTTTCACTCAAGTCATCTAGCTCCAGTTACCAGTCCTCCAATATAGGAAGATGTTCCATGCACGTAAGTCTCACTCCACAGTAAAAAGAAAGACTAAATTCCTTCCTCAACTAGAACAAACTGAAGTGTGATGGGTCCAGTAGTATATGATACTTATTCCTGAGCATGAATGAAAAAGCTATTCTTTACCCACAACAGGGATAAGAGGTGAGGTTAATGTAACAATTCAGTTTGATTCCATAAGATTAGATAGTGTATGATCAAGAATAGATGATATTGAAGGAAAATGCACAAACTACACTGAAGAGATTAGCCAAAATCTTTTCATATGGGGGCAGAGCACGGGGGTGGGAGTGGGGACGTAGGGTGTGTGTCGAGGAATTGATGACATGTCAACTGAAATGTTTCAGTAAGCAGAGGTTATGTTGAAATCATTGTCCAAGAAATTTCAAAGGCATCTGCCTAGTCAACTAAATGAAAGAAATTCCTATTCTTATCCATTCTAAAGAATAGTGACTTAATAGAGCACAGAAAATATGAACAATTTTCATTAATACTAAATGCAAGCAAAATCCTTCTGAATATAATACAAACATGGTTGCAATAGTACATTTATGTGGACTTGCCAGAAATTTAAGCCATTTTAGAAGAGGGTGTACAATGAGAGAGATATGATTGCTGAGGTCAGATGAGTTTTAGCTGAAAACAGAGAGTACCAGAAACATGTTCACCAGTATTTATTGACTATAAAAATTCATTTCACTGAGTGGATGATACGAAATTATGGATAATATTGCAAAGAACAGAAATGCCAAAACACTGATGTATGCTATGCACACAAAACAGTTCTACGAATACCACAAGGAGCTACTTGTATGTGTTAAAATTACAAAATGTGTATATTAGGATTGTATCCTTTTACATAGTTATTCAATCTATATTTGGAAAAAAGAAATATA
>NW_006399938.1:4567290-4574875 GCF_000299155.1 Elephantulus edwardii | reverse complement strand
TGTGTGTGTGTGTGTGTGTGTGTGTGTGTGTGTGTGTGTGTGTGTTACTAGCTCTTACTGGATTAAATGGTTGTTTTAACTTGCAGGTTTGGAATAGAAACTCTGGTGGCACAGATGGTTAAGTATTTGACTTCTAGAATAAAAGTCAGCAATTCAAACCCATCAGTCTCTCCTGTGGAGAAAGACAAGGTATTTAGCTCCTATGAAGATTTACAGTTTAATAATCCCTATAAACTAAATCTCCTAAATTTAAGACACTCACGGTGAGTTGGAAATGACTCAAGGGCAGTGGTTGTCTAGGGTTAATGCTTGTGTGCCAAAGAACATCTTAACAATTTCTTATTCTCTATGACTCTAATTACTCTCGTTGTTGTGTGCCCTTTAGCTGAATGACTCATAGAGACCCTGTGCACAATAGTCTGGAACCCTGACCTAATTTGAACTAATATCTTTGTCTCTGACATACCTACCTTCATTACCTCAGTTACTCAGTCAATTCATTTCATCCAGGGTCTTCCTGTCTCCTGCTGTGTCCCTCTACCTTGCCAAGCATGATGTACTTTGCCAAGGATTGACCTTGCCTAACACTATACCCAAAGTATGTGTGAAATGGAGCTTCAAAATCCTTGTCTCCAAGAAGTAATCTGGTTTCACCCTCTCTGAGACAGGCCTCTTTGTTCTTTTGGAAGTGTAGGGTCTGTTTAATACTCTTCTCCAATACCACAACTCAAAGGCATCTTTTCTTTTTTTATAATCCTTAGTCATTTTCAGCTTTCAGATGCATAGCAAGTAATTGCCAAACCACCGCCTAGCTAAGGTACACTTGGGTCTCCAGACTAACATCATTGCTCTTCAGCACTCTAGAGAGGCCCCTGACAGCAGATTTTTCCAATGCAGTTAATCTTTTTATTTCCTGACTGCTGGTGCCAAGAGTGTTAATTGTGGATCTGAGCAAAAAGAAATTGTTAACCATCTCAATCTCTTCTCCACCTATCATGGTACTACCAATTGACCTCATAGTGAGAATTTGTGTTTTCTTAATGTTGAGCAGCAATCCATATTAAGCATTGCAGTCCTTGACCTGCAGAAAATGCTTCAGGTCCTTCTCAGTTTCAGCAAGCAAGATGTCATTTGCATAATGCAGGTTGTAGATGAATCTACCTCTCATTTTGATGCCAGATTCCTCCTCCTACAGCACGACCTCCCAGATAATCTGTTCCACATAAAAAGTGAAAAGCTGCAGAGAAAGGATGCATCTCTGACACTAATTTCTTGATTTTGAACCATTTAGTGTTTCTTTGCTCTATTCTGACAGCTGCCTCCTGGTCTGAGTACAAGTTTCCCATGAACTCAATCAAGTGTTCTGGGATATGCATTCTTCTCACTGTTAGCCTCAGTCTGTTGTTAACCACACAGTCAAAGGTATATGCATAGTCAATGAATCACAGATAGACATTCCTCTGGTAACCTCTGCTTTCAGCTAAGTTCCATCTAATATTGACAATGATTACCCTAGTGCCATGATCTCTTCTCAACCCAGTTTGTATTACTGGTAGTTCTTTGTCTATGTGCTACTCCAGTCACTTTTGGATAAGCCTACAGTAAGATTTTGCTTGCATGTGATATTGGTGATATCATTCCATAATTTCCATACTCTGTTGGATTACCTTTTTTTTGAATGAGAATAAATATGGATCTCTGAAAGTCAGTTGGCTTGGTGACCATCCTTCAGATTTCTTGGCACAGCCTGGTGAGCAGTTCCAGAGATGTATCTCTTTGTTGAAATATGTCAATTGGTATTTCGTCAGGTGAGCAATTCAAGAGATCCATATTGTGAAAAATATATCAATTGGTATTTGTCAATTCCTGGTGCCTTATCATTTGCCAATTTCTTCAAAGTAGTTTGAACTTCCTCTTTCACCACCATTGTCTCTTGAACATAAGTCATTTCAAGAAATATTATAGGTGGGCCAGTTCTTTTTAGTACAGTGACTGTGCGCATTTATCATATTTTGATGCTTCAATATTCTGCCCATATCATCTGTAAGTATTTCAGCTTTAGGCCTGAATTTGTTCTGCAGTTCCTTCAACTTAAGATATGCTGAGTGAGTTAGACCCTTTTGATTTTCTGACTCCAACTCTTTGCACATTTCATTAGGATACTTTGCTTTGTCTTCCAGAGCTGCCTTTTGAAATATTCTGTTCAGCTCCTTAATTTCTTGATTTCCTCCCTTAGCTTTTTCGGTTTCTCACCACTCTAGTGCAATATTCAGAGTCTCTTTAGACATCCATTGGTCTTTTCTTCTTCCTCTGTCTTTGAAATTATCATTTGCATTCCTCTTGGGTAATACTCTTAATATTCTCCCACACCTCATATGGCCTTTTCTGATTTATATTCAAGACCTCAAATATGTTCCTGAGATGGTTTCTGAATTTAGGATAGACTCAAGGTCAAATTTTGGTTCTGATGGATTTAATTTTCTTTAGCTTAAGTTTAAACTTGCAGATGCATAGTTGATGGTTTGTTCTACAATCAGCACCTAGCTAGCCTAGTTTTCACAGCTGCTATTGAACTTTTTCAAAGATTCTTTTCATGGATGTAGTCCATGAAATTTGATTTCTCTGTAGACCATCAGGTGAGGTGCCGGTATATAGTCACTGTTTATGTATCTTATAAAAATATTTTCAATGAATAAATCATTGACTGCATATAATTCTATCATTTTATCCTCAGCCTTTTTTCTGTAACCAAGCCTCTGTTTTCTAACTACTGATCCTTCTCCATTCTCAACTTTTACATTTCAGTCACCCATTATTATTAGTGCCTCCTGGTTGCATAGCCGATCAATTTATGGCTTTAAATGTTGGTAGAAACCATCAATTTCTTCCTTTTTAGCTCTGGTTATTGGTATATATATTTGAAGGATGTGGTGTTGACATGCATTCCTTGTGTATGTATGGATATTATCCTGTCACAATGTTGCATTTTTAGATGAATCTGAAAAGGATTTTTTTTTCTATTAACATGATCCTATTTTTCTCACTTTTTCATATTTAGCATAGTAAGATCATATGATTGTCTTATTCAAAATATCCTATGCCCATCAATCTCATTTCTTCAATGCCTGATAGGGCAATATTTATGGGTTCCATTTCTCCCTTAACAATATCCAACTTACCTACATTCATGCTTCTCAAATTCCACATTCAGATAACTAGTGTCTGCTTGTAACTGTTACACCTTTTTGTGTTTGTCAACCAAAGGGCCTAGCCTCAGGTTTTATAACTGTTTTTATTTTTTTAATAACGGTTTTTATTTAACAGTGCTCTATTATACATATTGTTTTCAAAGACCTGTTGTTTCAGATGTGGATGGCAAATCCTTCTCTTTAATCAGCTATCAACCTTAATTTAGATGTTCAGTTTAGTGCAATATCTGGCAGACAAGCATTTCATCCCAAAGAACAGATTAGATACAATTCCCTTTGCAAAAGTAACCAATTAAGTGCTGGTCCCCAACTCCTCCACTTAGGCACTTTTGATTTGGTTCTACCTCAGCCTCCCTGTGCTTTCATATATTGACTCCAGCATCCACTTCTGCCAGTCCTTTTCAAACCTTGCCTTGCCCGGTCAGTACTCCCCCTCATCCTTACTCTCACCCAATCCTAGACATGGTGACTCAGGCCTTCAGTCTCTTCTGCGATACTGGTCTGTTCTGCTTCTATTCCACTCTGTCTTGAGGCTGCCACCAGCACTGTTACACTCCCTCCTGCAGATGCTGCCTGCAGCAGCTCTGGTCTCTTCCATTTCCACCCATTCCCACTCCCCTAGCTTCTGCCTGTCTACTGCTCCCCTCTCTCATGTTTCTGTTGACTAGCAATAACCCCAAGTGTGTGTCTCATGTGTAACAATAAATAGAGGAATATTTCTCCACCCTCTGGACAAGTCAAAATGTGGAAGAAATATATTTTTGTAAAGGTATGTTAGTTTACAATGACTTTAAGAAATATTCCTTCTATTTTAAGGGAATAGGGAAATCTTGATAATTAACTGCTAAGTTTCCAAGACAACTATCAAGGTTTTTCCTGAAATAACAATTTCTAGACTCTTAGTACATATAAGAGCCTTAATGTTAAATACTTTAGTTATTTCATGTCTTGTTCTGAAAATATATTGTAGGCATTTTGTAATTGTCCTGTCTCAACATATTTAAGAATTTATATCCTCTTAAAAGCCTCCACTACTTCTTTTTCCCCCCTTTTTTGTGATTTAAAGAAAAGAAACTAATCAACGAACTATCTTATTACAATCTCCTTTTTTTTTCCTGGCTTTATTTCTGTCCCTGTTCAGGATCTACAATCTGAAATAATTATTTTCTCTCCATGAACTGCCACTTTCCAAAAAGGGTATTTCTTTAAATACTAAATAAAATTTCTGTATATTCAGAGTGATTCCCCGCCCTCTGCAACATCACATAATGCCAGGGAATCCTTTGTCATTTTTAAGACTGCAGAGAAGGAAGAATAGTATTTCTAAACACTCAAAGGAGAAAAACTCCAACACATGAGGCAATCTTAATGCATCAATGGCAATACAATAATTTTAACAGTTCAAGATGAAAATTTACAAAGCAAATTGAAATATTAATTAAACAAGAATATTTCATGTCATTTGATTTTTCTCAATTACATGTAAGGAAGTAGAGGAGCCAAAGTATTGCCTAATTTTACACAAGAACACTTAGCTGAAGTAAAGTAAGTAAAATAAAACCCCCAATTTTTATAGTGAAGTATCATTTTCCTTATTATACA
Source organism: Elephantulus edwardii (assembly GCF_000299155.1). Taxonomy (NCBI): domain Eukaryota; kingdom Metazoa; phylum Chordata; class Mammalia; order Macroscelidea; family Macroscelididae; genus Elephantulus; species Elephantulus edwardii. Next base: position 4,570,064 of record NW_006399938.1, on the reverse strand, counting down.
AATTTTGCCTTTGTAATAAATACATGGATAAAGTACATAAAAATATAATGTTAGGTACAGTGGGCCCATTTGTGATATACAAGGACAATAGAAAAGAGAATATGGCAAAAACTTTATGAACACATAGAGAATATCTATAATCTGGTGCAACCACTCTGGAAGGCATTATGGCGCTTTCTCAAAAAGGTGCAAATAGAGATACCATTTGACACAGCAATTCCACTACTGGGAATATACCCCGAAGAGACCAAAACTGACATCCAAGCAGATACATGCACACCCATGTTTATCAAGGCTTTGTTCACCATAGCAAGGAGTTGGAAACAACCTAAGTGGCCATCAAAAAACAAATAGATAAATTATGGTATATTCACACAATGGAATACTATGCTGCATTGAAAAACAAGCAATTCATGCAATATTTTTCAAAATGGGTGACCATGGAGGACATCATACTGAGTGAAGTATCTCAGTCACAAAAGGGCAAATACAGCATGGTGCCACTGTTGTAAAATAGGACTGACCTCGGGGTTGGGAGGAGACTGAAAAAGATGGGTTTAATAATGTATACTGCATTGAAACAGATGAGGGAGAAAGCTGTCTGAGAGGGAAAATTGTTAGGGATTTTTGTCACGACCGGAGTGCAGAGTGAAGGCTGTATAGTGGAGTGGACCTGGGGGGAGGGATTGTAAAACAGTGAAGGAATTTTTCTTTTACTTTTTTAAGAGTGTAGTGTACTAGAGGGGAAGGTTGGGAGGGGAGAAAAGTGGAACAATGAATAAATGGAAATCCAAAGTCTCTGTACATTTTCATTGAAATTAATAATAAATTTTTAAAAAGGGAAAAAAATTAAAGTATCAATAATCTAGATGTCAAGAATGGCAATGCTTTGCCTTGATATTCCAGTACTACGAAAGTTCTGGATTCTATTTATTGTTCTTGCTTTCAATTCTTTCTGCCCCTTTAGTTTTGAAAAATAATCCTGGACAAAGGGATTTTCAGTAAACATTTTTATTTTTTAAAAGTGACTTAAGTAGGATAAGTTTGCGACTTCTTCACATTTAGTTAGTGGTACAGTATGTAGAGAGTTGCTTTGCTGCCTTAAGGGATATGCCTTTCTATAAGTGAGACTCCAACAGCGGCTGAGAGGGAGAGGGGTGGGCAATCTCTTTCTTTCCAAAACCTGAATGGAGGTAAGCTATCAGTTAGTTCTGATTTGACAATGACTTTCAATTGTTTTTGTACATCTACCATAATCATTTATTTAGTCGTTAAAAACTTTAGAAAATTTGACTTAATGAAAGAGATTGATCAAATATACCTACATTTTCTATTATTATAATTGAGTATGATTAATTTTTTGCATTTACTACTTTCATCAATCTAGCCTATATTTACCTGCCATTTTGAATGTCAGCTATATATGCTGCTTTTAAGTTTTTCTCCATTTACTTATTATTCAACTACCAAAAGAAAATAATTAATTAGAAGAAATTTGCTTATATCTGCCCCTGTAAATTCTGTAGTTTTTGTGTAATACATATTTATAAAGTTAGCTAATATTTGCTCTTTAAATGGATTAAAAATCCAAAAGTTATATATGATTATTTTTATCTTGAATATTTACATACACAAAAGTGAGTTTGGAATGTTTGTTTGTCAAACTGTGGTGCTGTAGAAGAGTACGGAATGTACCATGGACTGCTCAGAAAACCAACAGGTTCACCCCGGAGAATGTTAAACCAGGCGGATCCCTGGAGGCAAGGATTCTGAGGCTTTGTCTGACATAATTTGGACATGTTGCAAGGAGGGGTCAATCCTTGGAGAGGGATGTCATGCTTGGGAGGGTGGAGGGACAGTGCAGAAGGGTAAGACCCTCTATGAGGTGAATTGATTACGTGACTGGGGTAATCAGGGTGGGTGTGTCAGAGACAGTGAGATTGGCACAGGACAGAGTAGGTTTAGGGCTGCTGTCACAAACAACTCAACAGCACATAACAGCAACAGCGACAACAATTTTATTATTAAATTTAATTTTGTGATTAAACTAAGTTAACTTGGCATATGATCAGTACTTTTAATTTTTTTTCCTTAAAATACCATATGGTAATTCAGTGTAATGAAGAATTACTTTTATTGATGTCATTAAATTATACACAAGTCATTAGGTCTTATAATTTGTATGTACATTGCTAACAAGGAGTTGCACTAATAACTCCGGAAGATAATTTTCATTTGCTAGAAGTTATTAGATAAGCCTTCTTTTAGTTGGGGTAATATAACTGTCACTAGACTAAGAAAGGCAGCTTCATGTGATGTTCCCTCCTCTAAAAAGTAAAATTAGATGAATTTTCAGAATAAAGTTGTAGGTTATGAAAATTTAGTGTTCTCTCCATTTGATTAAAACGTAATACTGTAGTTGAGAAATAGTAATTTTATAAAATGATCAATAACTCTTCTGTTTAAAAATATAAACCCAAAAGTAAACAGACACATGAAATATGTTTTAGAGTTTTGCTAAAGAATCCCTGATGCCATAATGTGTTTTGTGTTAACTGCTAACAGAAAGTTTAGCAGTTTCTTGTAGAAGAAAGATGGGTAGTGTCCTCTTAAAAAAATTGTGTAGTCACAGAAAATCAATGGAGAGTTGATATGAGTCAGAACCTATTAGATGACAGTGGTATAGTTTACATAATGGTATATCCATTCCAGAGACATATTTCAGAAAGGTTGTAGACAATAACATATTTTAAAATTATTAAAATGTTGTTGTT
>NW_006399938.1:4564053-4566615 GCF_000299155.1 Elephantulus edwardii | reverse complement strand
ATCATGATGCTGCCAGTCAGCCCAGTGGTGAGAATCTTTGTTTTCTTAATACTGAGTTTCAATCCTTAATGAAGGCTGCAGTGCTTGACGTTCTGCAGCAAGTGCTTCAGGTCTTCTTCAGTTTCAACAAGCAGGGTTGCGTCATCTGCATAATACAGATCGTTGATGAATCTTCCTTCAATCCTGATGCCACACCTATCCTCATAGAGCCCAGCCTCCTGGATAATTTGTTCTGCATATAGGTTGACAAGATACGGAGATACTACATATCCCTGGCATACACCCTTCCTAATTTTAAACCACAAAGTGTTCCCTTGCTCTGTTCTGACGATTTCCTCCTGGTCTAAGTATAGGTTTCGCATAAGCATGATTAAGTGTTCTGCGATTCCCATTTTTCACAGTTAGCCAGAGTTTATTGTGGTCCACACAATCAAACACCTTTCATAATCAATGAAACACAGATAGATGTTCCTCTGGTATTCCCTGCTTTAAGCCAAGATCCATCTAACATTAACTACAATATCCTTAGTACCACTACTCCTTCTAAACTCAGCCTGCACTTCTGGCAGTTCTCTGGATAGTCTTCAACAGAATCGTGCTTGCATGTGTTATTAATGATATTGTTTGATAATATTCACACTCTGTCGAATCACTTTTCTTTGGAAAGGAACAAAGAGAGATTTCTTCCAGTCAGTTGGCGAAGTGGTTGTCCTCCAGATTTCTTGGCACAACTTGGTGAGCACATCTAGGACAGCATCTGTTAGGTAAAATATATCTGTTGGTATACGACCAGTTCCTGGGGTCTTATTGTTTGACAATTCTTTCAAAGCAGCTTGGACTTCCTTCTTCATCACCACAGACTCTTGCTCATTTGTTGTTTCTTGAAATTCTTTTGTGTCCACCCATTTCTTATGGTACAGTGATTCTGTATTCTCTTTCCATCTTTTAATACTTCCTGGATCACTTAATAGTCTGCTCAAAACATCCTTAAGTATTGCAACTCGAGGCTTGAATTTGTTCTTCAGTTCCTTGAGCTTAAGAAATGTTGAGTGAGTACTGCCACTTTGATTTTCTGAATCCAGCTCTTTGCACATTTCATTATAATACTTTACTTTTTCTTCCTCTTCCTATACTGCCCTTTGAAATATTCTGTTTGGCTTCTTAATATCTTGATTTCTTCCCTCTGCTTTGGTTTCTTAGCGCACTAGTGCAATGTTCAGAGTCTCTTCTGACATTTATTTTGGTCTTTTCTTCCTCCTCTGTCTTTGCAATGATCATTTGCACTCTTCCTGGATGATATTCTTGATATCCTCCCATAACTCATCTGATCTTCGCTCTAGTGTTCAAAGCCTCAAACCTGTTCCTGACATGGTTTTGAAATACAGGTGGGATAGACTCAAGGTCATATTTTGGTTCCTGTAAATTTGAATTGTTTCCTTAGCTTCAGCTTGAACTTGCATATGTGTAGTTGATGTTATGTTCCACAATCAGTATCTGGCCTAGTTTTCACTGTTGATATTGAACTTCTTCAGTGGTTCTTTCCACAGATGTAATCAATCTGATTCTTGTGTATACCATCAGGTGAAATCCATCTGTATAACATGCATTTATGTTTCTTATAAAATGACCAAAAATTAGTCAACTGACACAAATTTTGAAGTCATCTTAATTATCAACCACATAACACTTTTTTACTGAGATTTTAGCATAAAGTTAAATATAAAGGAGATTGAAAAGGTGGGGTTTTTTTAGCACAATAAGAATATGGAATCTGATATGTTTAGTGGATCTCTGACAAGTCATCCGTGAAGAGAAAGCAGAGATAAATATTACTTAACATATAAAAATGTACCTGGTTCTTTCTGCTAGGGAATATAATGATTATAATATTGAACAATATCATTGATATCACATACAAGCAAGATTCTGCTGAAAATTATCCAAAAACGTTTGGAACATGATCTGGGCCCATGGCCTTTGCAATTACTTACTTACACATCAGAGAGCTGGACAATGACCAAAATGACAGAAGAAAATTGATGCCTTTGAGTTGTGCTGGAGAATCCATTACACATACCATGGACTACCAAGAGAGCAAATAGCTATGTCTTGGAGAGGGTGAATCCAAGCTGCTCATTGGAGGCAAATATTCGGAGGGTCTATCTCACATACTTTGGGCATGTTGCCTTAAGGGACCAGTCCTGGGAGAATAACATGCTGGGAAGGATGGAGGGACAGGTCTGGAGAGGAAGACCATGGATGAGATGAATTGACACAGTAACTGGGGTAATGAGGGTAGGTGTGTCAGAGCCAGTGATACTGGCTCAAAATAGAGCAGGGTTCTGAGCTATTGTGCACAGATAGGGTTGCTATGAATTTTAGTCTACTCAATGGCACATAACAGTAATAATGTTAATAGCAGCTGATGAAAGAGTTCAGAAAATTGAGTCACAGTAGAGAGTAAACACCCATTGCCTATATGAACCATGCTGTGAACAATGATGCCACTCCAGCTTGGTGGTCCCTACCTACCTGCCTCTTTAATAAATGATTTAAAGACCA
>NW_006399938.1:4562231-4563953 GCF_000299155.1 Elephantulus edwardii | reverse complement strand
TCAGAAGAATGTCTATCTGTGCTTCATTGACTATGCAAAGGCTTTTGACTGTGTGGATCACAATAAGCTGTGGCTGTCTATGATATATACAGATAAAATTTCATTGTATATATCATAGACATGTTTATTGGCAAATGAAGCTAGTCAATCATTAGCAATGAGGAAAGCTTTTGAATTAAAAAAAATTTAATCAGAAACTCAACAAACTGAGAAAGTGAAAACCAAACCAAAAAGTAAGACAGGGCAAAAGCTTTTCTAAGAATCCGTAGGGCCTTAATCTATCAGCATTTAAGGTATCTTGTTAAGCAAGAAATTCTAGTGTAAGATCAATGCTGGAGGTGATGAGAAGCTCCTTAAAATGCTAAAAGAAATAATTAAATGAACAAATGGAAGAATTTTTAAATAATTATATGAACTGAGACATAAAATCATTACACCACTGACAACTAATGAGTCAATCTTGAGAATCCATAACAGAGAAAAAACATATTGTAGACTGTTCAGAAGATATTTAGTAAGATAGAGTGCCATCATTAACGTATTGGAAGAGAAAAAAAGTCAATGTAATAAGTAGGAATTTTTCACTATCACTAGGAGTAGAAGAAAAAGAATTGAACAAAATTCAATACTGAGTCATTATCAACAAATAGCAGGCTAGGAATAAATGGAAGCATTATTACTTGAAAAAGTCATTTAGAAAGGAAAATAAAACCCTCCATATAATAAAAAAATATTGTTGAAATACATGTGCACCCCTTCTAAAATTATGTTGAACACACTTTTTTCTGGTGGCTTAGTCATAATGAGTTACAGGGTCAACTCAAAGGCATGCAGCTCAAATTCACACGCTGCTTTTTTACAGAAGAGGACAATCTCCTCCAAAGCAATTTACTGCCTCTTATATCTCCTGGAGGGTCAACTACAAGCTTGGTTCAACTTTATAATACATAACAATAATGCCAGTGAAAACAGACAATGGAAGAGAGGAAAATAAAAGTCACATATAGAAAAGTCCTTTCTATTCGTTTACGTCTACGTGTGTTGTGTTGTACTGTCAAGCATGGAAATACAACGGAAGAGGAACAGTTGTAAGCAGACACTAGTAATTGGAACATGGAATGTGAGAACCATGAATGTAGGAAAATGAGACATTGTTAAGAAAGAAATGGGACGCATAAAAATTGACATACTAGGCATTGGAGAGATGAGATGGACTGGCATGGGGAATTTAGAGTCAGATGATCATATGACATATTATTCTGGAGACGAAAATGTGAGGAAAAATGGAGTTGCTTTCATAGTCATAAAAGAAATTTCTAGGTCCATATTGAAGTACAACATTGTGAGTGATAGGATTATATCCATACGCTTACAAGGAAGTCCAGTGAACACCACTATCATCCATATATATGCACCAACAACCAGAGTCAAAGAAGAAGAAATAGATGATTTCTACCAGCTCTTACAGGCAGAGATAGATCAAGCATGCAAACAAGATGCATTGATAATAATGGGCGACTGGAACGCAAAAGTTGGGAACAGGAGAGAAGAATGAGTAGTTGGAAAATATGGACTTGGTGACAGAAATGAAACTGGAGATAGAATGATTGAATTTTGCACAATCAATGACTTACACATTGCAAATACATTTTTTAAGAGACATAAACGTAGATTATACACATGGATTTCACCTGATGGTATGCATAGGAATCAGATAGATTA
>NW_006399938.1:4546278-4559861 GCF_000299155.1 Elephantulus edwardii | reverse complement strand
GAGATGCTGATAACCTTGGGATTGCAGTGTAGATTCTTGTTACTAGGCCACCAGAGTTCTCCTAGTCACTGAAAACCTAACGTTTACATAGAAATTGTACTGTATATTGGCAAAAACACTCACTAGCATTAATATGTATATTGTGGTAGTTAAAATACAGGTAATTAATAATGAAACCAAAATTTAAAAAAGGTAAAGCAAAAATTCAGAAATAATTTTCTACTGATGATCAATCAATCAAAAAATATTCAAAGAAGCAATTATTAAAAAGATGGTAAAATATATTCATTACCAATCATGAGAGCGTAACATAAACATGAAGAATGCTCATTTTATATTCATCACAATGACCAAAATGAACTTAATGTTCAATTCAAATAATTGGCAAAGAGGTAGATTTTAAAAATAACCTAACACTTGACTGGTAAGATTTTATAATAGTACAATTATGTTAAGAAAACATTTAGAAGTTAATAATATGATCCAATAAATCTCATTTGATCCAATAAATCTCAGATTTATTGTTGATGTTCTTGTGTATCATCCAGTGGGAACCAATTCTCAGTGTTGACCCTCCAGGGAGTTTTCAAAGGCAATAAATGGAAGAGATCATCCATCTTTCTCTTGCTGAACAGTTTGGTGGATTCAAGCCACATGCCTTGGGATTAGTAGTTCATCTCTTTACCACTAGGCATTCTCTAGTATAACACTACTCAACAATTAAAAATAAGTAAAATATTGATACACACATCCATGAAAAAAAATATCAAAAAACCTTTATTTGAAACAAATAAAGATTTGAAAAATAATTTATAGTGATAAAAATCAGACCCATGATTTCCTGCGGAAGCTGCTGGAGGGCTAAGAGTAAAAGTGATTCCCAATGGTCCCAGGTGATCTTTCTGGGATAAGATCTATATCTTATTTACAGTGGTAATTACAATTATATCTGTGCCTTAACTCCTAAAACTTTGTCCAAGTTATATGCAACTGTAGATAAAATGTTGGGTTTTTTTTTTGTTATTTGCTCTCTAGTCACCCGATGCTCGTAGTTACCCTATGTACAGCAGCTCTGAAGCCTGCCCTGTTCTGAGTCAGTCTCACTGACTGACTCCGACACACCTACCCTTTTTGCTCCAATTACTCTATAATTCCATGTCATCCAGAGTCTCGCTCTTTTGTGCTGTTCTTCCACCCTACCAAGTATGATATCCTTCTCAAGGATTGGTCCCTTCTGGCCATGTATGTGAGACAGAACTTCAAAATCCTAGTTTCCAAGGAAAAAAATGGCTTTTACCTCTCCAAGACAGACCTATTTGTTTTCCTGTCTATGATATTTTCTCCAGCAACACAACTCAAAGGCATCAATTCTTCTATCATCCTTAGTCATTGACTAGCTCTTTGATGCATAGCAAGTAATTGCCAAAACCATGGCCTGGATCAAGCATACCTTAGTCTCTATATTAACATTGTTGCTTTTCAGTAGTCTGTAGAGGTCCATGACAGTAGAATACAAAGATTCTCACCACTGGGCCAACTGACAGCACCATGTTAGATGAAGAAGAGATTGAGGTTGATTGTGGAGTTGATCAAGCTGTAATTTTTAATAACCTTAATCTCTTCTTCATCTAACATGGTGCTGTCAGTTGGCCCAGTGGTGAGAATCTTTATCTTCTTGATGTTGAGCTTCAATACATATTGAAGACTACAGTCCTTGACCTTCTGCAGAAAATGTTTCAAGTCCTCCTCAGTTTTAGCATTTAAGGTTGTGTCATCTGTAGAACAGGTTGTTAAATTTTCCTCCAATTCTGATGCCACATTCCTCCTCATAAATTGTACCAATCCCAGGTACAGAAATCAACTCATTGTGAAGGAGCTCCAAAGTTTTCTCACTTGATATAAAAGTGATGTTTGTACACATCACAGGCCAAATCTAGGATGCTTTAAGTGAAGTCTGATGTAGGGTGTTGCTGAACTAACTCCAAGCAGTAAGTCTCTGATGGTTCAAATTCACCAGTGATTCTGCAAGAGAAAGATAGACAATCTCTTGTGCAATTTACAGAGTCTGAAAACATAGTGGAGTGTCAACTATGATTCAGTTCCGACTCGACAGCAATGAAGTGGAAAACTGAGGTTTGGCTTGCTGACTTCTACTTATAATCAACCAAGAGAAATTAAATATAGTCATTGCTTTGTGACTTGCTTGCAGAGATCCTGGGACATCGAATGGTTATAGGTTTGGTAGGTTCTGTTGAGTCGAGTATGACTCATAGTGACTCTGAACAATAAATCTGATCTCAGTCCTACCCCGTGCCAAACTCACAATCTCTGACACACTAGAGCCCATTGCTGCAGGCACTATGTCAATACACTGGTTGAAGATCTGCTTCTCTTTCACCATCCCGCCACCTTTCCAAGCATGGTAACCTTTTCCTTTTCCAATCTCTCTTAAGAATATACCCAAAGTATACAAAATGAAGCTTCATCATCCTTGCCTGTAAGGAGCACTCTGGCTGCACTTTCTCCAAGATATATCTGTTTGTTCTTTTTGCAGTCCATGGGATATTTTCAGTACTCTTCTCCAACACCACAGTTCAAAGACATCAATTCTACTTCTGTAATCCTTATCCATTGTTCAGATCTCAGTAGCATAGTAAGTGATTGAAAAATAGAGATCATGGTCTGAAGCATGCACACCTTAGTCTTCACACTAGCATCATTACTCTTTAGTAATTTGACATCTCCTGGACTGCACACTTTCCCAGTACAATATGGCTCCTGATCTGACTGCTGATAACAAATGATGGATTGTGGATCCAAGTAAGATGAAGTCGTGACAGCTTCAATGTTTTCTCTATCTATTATGATGTTGCCTCTCAGTCCAGGGGTGCAAATTCTTGCTTTCTTGATCTTGAGATGTAATCCGTATTGTAGGCTGAAGTGTTTGATCTTTGCTTTAGTGTTAACATAGGTAATAGGTAAAAATTGTTTACTTGGCAGACTGTAGCAGCAAAGATTGCAGTAATGATTATTTATTAATTGTTCCAGGAAAATGCTTTTGCAAAAATTAACAGACCACATTTTGTATCCTAGAGTAAGGAGCTGCACTGCCAATCCCAAGGCACATGGTTGGAATCCACCAGGTGCTGCCTGGAAGAACGATGGGTAATCAACTCCTATGTGATTTCATGCCTCTGAAACCCTGCTGGACGATCAGCTCTGAGTCAAATTTTACTTGATGGCATATAACAACAGTAACATTAGAAGATAGAGAACTCTGGTGACTTAGTGTTGAAGAGTTGCATTGCCAGTCCAAAAACTTATGGTTTGAATCCACCAGCTGCTCCAAGAGAGTAAGATGGGCAGTCTTTACCTGTGATATTTACTGTCTCTGAAAATTAGCTGGAGGGTCAACTCTGAGACACTCCTACTTGGTGTTTCACAACAATAGCTAACAGAAAATTGATGCTAAATACTTAACTCAGTGGTCAGTTGGTAAAGTGTAGCTGTGTGATGATATTCTAAATCAAAGATTCAGAGTGTCCTAAAAAAATTACTTGTCTTTTAAAATTTAGGTTCCACTGTTGAATTAAACTTACTCAAAGTCTTCTTTTGCCATCTTAAGCCTATAGTTTCATTGTTCTTACATAATATTAAGTCCAATGGTTCACGTGTGACCATCCAGCAAGTTTCCAAAGGTAGTTTAATATCACGGGAAGAGATTGCTCATCTTTCTCCAGTGAAGTGTCTGACGGATTTCAAATGCCTGTTTTTGGGTTGGCAGCAAATTCCTCAGCACTATTAATCTGTGAAATTTAAACCACAGTCAACAAACAATAGTAGGGACAAGTACAGGATTTACGAAGAAACATTTGCTAGTATAAATTTGCCATGATAGCACAACAATGTTTGTAAAGAAGGACTACAGAAGTTAACTAAATTGGTTCCAGAAAATCTGTACTAGAAAATAAATCTGCTATCTTTATCAGTAAAGTATCAACTTACCATTGCTTTGTAGTCTTGTGTAATACTCCATACTCTTTCCTCCACTTTTCTGTAATAAAAGCTCACATCAAAGTACTTTCTTAAATCTTCAATGCTGTTGTCATTATGTACCATCAATTAAAGTATGACTCACAGCAACCCTTTAACAGTTGACCTGAATCTTTCTCTATCCTGAGCCATCCCAATCATCTGATACACTAGATCCCATTGTATAACTCACCACCATGTCAATCCATCTCGTTTGAGTTCTTCTCTCCTTTGTTGACTACCCGTCTTCCTGTGTGATATCCTTTTCCATAGAATAGCCAACATATGTTTTTAAAGTATGAGAGACAAAGCTTTGTTATCTTTGCCTCCAAGGAGCACGCTGGCTGCACTTTTTCTAATACATGTATGTACTTTGTTCAGTCTATGGGATATTCAACATTCTTCTCCAAGACCACAATTCAAAGGCATCAGTTCTTCTTTTATCATTCTTATTCATTTTCCAGATCTCTGATGTGTAGCAGGTGATTGAGAAAACCTGACTCAAGTGCACCTTAGTCTTCAAACTGACACATTTGCTCATCTTAGTGCTACCAATTCACAGATGACTCAATGCCTTAAATAGATACTCTTAATTTTAACAGACCCTCTCATTTTCTTTTTGATTGTTTTAATTTGTGAAACTCAATTTCAGAATTTTTCCCTTTTTTTAGGTATGGGTATATGTACTATATAATACAATCAATCAAAATTATGTATATAATTTTATGTATAGAAATTAAATTTGACTAAACTCTTTTCCCTGACCATTAATCTTTTTCTTTTTTTCTTTTGCTTATATATGATTGTTCAAGGATCTGAATGTTTATGGAATTTCTATCTTGTCACATGACTTCAAATTTAGAAATAATCCCTTACTGGATTCTTCACTTTATCTAAATGTTTATACACATATCATTATATTATTTGTATATACATATATAATTATTATACTAATTTAATAAATCAAAACTACCAAACAAGTAATACTGATAAAAGAACTATCATAAACATTTCCTTACAAAATTATTTCACATGTTGTCTTCCTTCTACAGAATCAGCTATTAATTTTCTTGAGAGGTCCATGTTATAAATAGTAGGGAAATAGACGCCATAATATGTGAGAGAACACCTTATAAGTTTAATACATGCATTTCAGCTTGCATGGATAACTTCCTTAGAAATTTGGTGGCATAACGGGTTGCTTATTACCAAATTGCCTCAAGCTAAAGTGTGTTTTATGGTTGTTATGGACCAGAGAGTCAGAACTGACTCATAGCTGATCCTCCAGTGGGTTTTCAAAGGTGGTAATTGTAAGAGAATAGATTGCCCATCCTTCTCAATCAGCCAAGCTGTTGGATATGAACCACATTTCTTCTGACTGGAAGTGTAATTTTTTACCACTAGACTAACACAGTTCCCTATTTAACCGTTGTTGCTGTAGTTAGGTGCCCTTCAGTCAAGTATGACTAATAGTAACCTAATGAACAACAGATCTGAATGTCTTCCTATCCCTTGCCATTCTCACCATCTCTGATACATTTGAGCTCATTGCTGGAGTCACTTTGTCAATCCATCTCATTGCAGGTCTTCCTCTCTGTATTGACATACCATCTTTTTAAACATATTATCCCTTTCCAAGGAATAGCCTTTCCTAACAACATATGAAAAATCAAATATGAGATATGAAGCTTTGCCATCCTTGCCTTCAAAGAGCACTCTGAGTATACCTTTTCCAAGACATGTCTATTTGTTTATTTGGCAGTCCACGGTATATTCAGTATTCTTCTCCACCACCACAACTTAAAGGCCTGAGTTCTTTTTTCTATCGTCCCTATACCTTTTCCAGTTCTCACAGAAAGTGATTGAAAACACCATGGTCTAAATCACGTCCACCTTGCTCTTCAAATTGACATCATTGCTCTTCAGTATTTTGGAGAAGTCTCTGAAAGGAGCCTTAACCAAAGCAAAATATCTCCTGACATCTTGTGGTAGCCATATTGTTGTTATTGTTATGTGATGTTGAGTCGACTCTGACTTATAAAGCTACATACAATAGCTCTGAATCCTCCTCTAGCTTGACCAACTTCATGTCTCTGACACACCTGTCTCAATTACCCTAGTGACTGAGTCAATCCATCTCTTCCAGGGTCTTACTTGCCCTGTCCTTCTACCCTTCCAAGCATGTCCAAAGTATGTCAGATGAAACTTCAAAATTCTTGCCTCCAAGGAGCAACCTGGTTTAACCCTCTCCAGGATGGACCTGTTTGTTCTCTTAGCAGTCCGTGGTATACTCAATACTCATCTCCAGCAGCACAACTCAAAGGCATTGTTTCGTCTTTGATCATCCTTGGTCACTGTCCATTTCTTATATGCAGAGAAAGTAATTACAAAGACCTTGGCCTGGATCAGACACATCTTGGTCTCTAGACTGACATCATTGCTCTTTAGTACTCTGGAGACGTCCTTGACTGCAGATTTCCACAGTGAAATTTGTCTTTTGATTTCCTTCCTGCTGGTACTAAGAGTGTTTATTATGGAGCCAAGTAAATTGAATCTGTTAACAATCTCAATCTCTTCATTTTTCTATCTTGATTCTGTCAGTTGGCCTAGTAATGAAAATCTTTGTTTTCTTGATGTTGAGTTTCAGTTAATAATGCCAGTTCTTGAAATTCTGCAGCAAATATCTCAGGTCTTACTCATTTTTAGCAAGCAAGGTTGTGTCATCTGCATAACGCAGATTGTTGATGAGTTTCTTTCCATTTCATCCACTGCCACATTCCTCATCATAGAGTCCAACCCCCTATATGATCTATTATGCATATAGATTGAAAAGGTTGGAGAGATAGGATGCATTCCTGGTGCACACCTTTCCTGATTTTTAACCATGCAGTTTTTCCTTGATCTGTTCTAACAACTACCTCCTTATCCATACTACCTATTAAAACTTAACACAACATGGTTCAATGGTCAAAGAAAAATAAGTGCATCAAAAATTTTGAAAATAGATTTTCTTCTTTACCAATCTTTCATTTGTATACTAAACTACTCTAGATAGCTCTGGTGGCATATTCTATAGGGAGGTGTGCTTTCAACCTAAAGGAAGCTAGTTTGAATCCATGAGTATCTCAATGTAAAAAACTTCCCATGAAATTTATAATCTCTGAAAATTTGCTGGAGAATCAGCTCTGAAGTAGTTTTTACTTGAGAACAAGGACTAGTTTAGCAGTAGCCTCTCACTGAATTTTCCTAGAGTATAATTAAGAATTGAAATCAACAATGGAAACAAGAAATTTAGTGAAGTATTTCATTTATTTTGTATACAATGTAAACTAATTAGGAATCAACAAAAGGCTAAAGTAGAAGGGTATATACCAAATATAAATGATATGGAGTAAAAGAAACCAAGCAAGATTATTATTCTATGTTCTAATTACTATAGCTATGGCTCTGACCATATCTCCCAAACACTTTGATACAAATGTTTTTCTGCAGTTACCTATCCCTCTGATATAAGGCCTTCTCTTAACTACAGGATCAGGCTCAGTTTAAGTTAAGGTAAAGTATAATTGCTTTAGAGAAAATTCCTGAATGTTGCTCACAACAAAGATAGATAAAGACTTCTAACATAAATACTTCGGCTCCAATAATCTACATGAAAATTAATTTTGATGAATATTTCACCTTGTTCGAACTCCCCCAGTGAAATAAAGACCTGATTGTTCTCTCAATTGACAACTAGAATGATAATGTGCCCTGTACTGATTTTGATTTCTTCCCCTCTTCTGTTTTACTTTCAACTTCTTTATCAGTGCTGTAGTAGAGTTAGAATTTTTTTAAATTTTATTTTATTAATAGTAATGAATGTTTAGTTTGCTTTTCTTTTTGAAAAGTAGAAGAAAAATTCTTTCATTGGTATACAATCTCTACCCCCGCCCACCATCCCTGAGTACACTCCACTATGCAACCTTCATTCTGGACTCTTGTAATAACCATAATACTCAATCATATATCACTTTTAAACTATTCTCTACCTTATCTGTTTCAATGCAGCATACATAATTTATCCAATTTTTCTCAGTCTCATCCCAACCCTGATGTCAGTCCCATCTTACAACAGTGGCACTATGCAGTATTTGACCTTTTGTGAATGAGATATTTCACTCAGCCTAATGTCCTCCAGGGTCACCCACTTTGAATAATATTGCATGAGTTCCTTGGTTTTTAAATGCAGGGTAATATTCCATTGACTTCTTTATCCATGGCCTTAAACCTTAAAAGAAGGCCAGGTGATAATGTGTAAGTTAAGTGAACCTTTGAGGCTATAGCTGCCTCAATTGCAGAAATGTGTCTGGCTATTAATCTATGTCTTCAACATCATCAACATCTGTGACATGGACATAAGAGAGCAAGCTAACTGTACCTAGACTGTGGCAAGTATTCTGCAGTTGACTGTGCAGCTGTCTGAAGTAATTGAAGGTTTGTGTAGTCCTGATAACCTGGCTTGGTACTGCTTTTTACTATACCTGGACTTGTGTGATATTTTTTGCCTTCCCCAAAACCTGTTTATACCTAATAAACCTCATGATTGAGAATAAAAAATATATTCTGTAAACTCTGTGTGGTCACTTTCAATAAATTTCTGATTCAGTAATTAGTAAAATAGGTGAAGCAGAGTGGAAGACCACGTCTGACCTTATAGAGATTAGTTTTATACTTTGGATTGTGTTGATAGGCACAGTTCCTTTGTGGAGTTAGTAGAATTTGGATTCAGATGTTCCTACATTACCAAATGCTCCTTATGAAGCTTACTTTTGTTTTTTCCAGCTAATATCACTCAGATCTTTTCCTTGAGTGCTATTGCAGAGGAAATAAAGTAAAAATGGGAACCTAAAGATTCTTGAGTGTAAGAAAGAAGGAATACTAAGCATTATATGTATATTCCCAAATTAAATTTACTTAAAAAAACAATTTGCAAGGGCCATTTCCATAATGTCCTCTGAATAACTGAAGATCTGAATAATTTAAAGAGTTCTGAGACCTCTTCAAAGATCCAAAACTGAAGAGATGTCAGGTTAAAGACTACGTTGCATCTTTCCAGTCACCTGTTATGTATCTGAGAGCTGGACAATGAATAAGAATGACAAAAGCATGGATGTCTTTAACTTACGGTATTGGAAAAGAGTGCAAAATATTCCATGAACTGTCAAAAGAACAAAGATATGTCTTCAAGAAAGTTTAGACAAAATGTCTTTTAGAGGTAAGGATAGTAGTGGGGCATTGTCTCACCTTCTTTAGTAATGTTGCTGTATACCGTACAGTCAAAACCAACTCAGAGCTGACCATCCAGTGAGTTTTCAGAAGCAGTTCATTGGCCAGAAGGGGATCGACCATCATTCCCTCGTAGAACAGCTGGTGGCCTCAAATCATGTGCCTTCAGGATTGCAATGCAGCTTCTTGCCACTAGACCACCAGAGCATGTTGTTAGGAGGAGTTACATGTTGGAAAGGGATATCATGTTTTGGAAAGGTGGAGAGTAAAAGAAGGAAGGCTTTCAAGGAAATGGATTCACACAGTGACTACAACATTACTCCAGTATTTTAAGGATAATAAGGATAGTTAAGAATGATAGGCCCTGAGGGGCTGATTCACTCCCAGGAAACAACAACCTACTTTGCTGACAAATGCCATGGTCAATCAGGAAGCTCCATTACTGATTCCTCTGCCAAGAGACTGCCCATTTAACAGCATCATCAGATGTCACAATTAGCTCATTCAGCTGCAGCCAATCAGCAAGCTATATAACTACTTCCTCTGCTGGAAGATGGCCCCTTCCTCCCTGAGTCTTTTAAAAAGCTGCTTCCTCTTCAGATCAGTGCAAATTTCTCTGACCCATCCTGCTATCCTGTCTCTCTGTCTCTCCCTCTCTCTTTGGCCTGGGTCAGTGAATCACACCTGAGAGCCTGAGAATGCCAATAAAAGTTTTTTTGTTTACTTTTGGTTTCTGCACCTGTTTTACCATACAAAGAATAGAACAGAGTTAAGACCTGTTGTTCTTAGGGTTTCTATGACTCATACTAGACTAAGTGGCACATAACAACAACAACACCAAAATTTCTAAGCCTAAATGTGTATAATAAATATTTCTTAAAGCATAATAGGGAAAGGCCAAATCCATGCCATTTCCAAGTACAGAAATCAGTGTAATGGCTTCTTTAATTTCCCTACAACTCTTGTATAGGGAAAATCCAATAATCATTGTGCTTACTAAAGTCAATAAAAGCAAGCTGTATAAAAAGGAGAAGACGGTTAAAGAATGGAAGAGTAAGTGCAAGCCTGCAGGCAGTCTAATAAAGACTGTTTATGGCTATATCTTACAGAAAATTTTGCACAGGTTACAATATTGAAGTTCCTTTTGCATGTAGGTGCTAAAAGGATTATATGTTTGTTTCCTGATTCTTAGATAAGAGAAGCCCTTTGATATGGGTAGCAAGCTCATGCCTATGTCTTATCAAATAACAGGGCATTCAGGATATTCACCAACACAGGAAAGAGGAAATATACAATAGGTATTACTAAAGGGGAACTGATAAAAAGGTGATGTCTTTTAGTCAGCTTAGTGGGGAATGGAAAATTAAACAAAACAGACTATGAACTTAATGTTCTTTGTTCTTTGGATTTGCCTTGGTTTTACGATGTTAACACTGTGTTGCATAATAAAGAAATTTTACTGGTAGTGGGTGAAGCACAGAAGCCACAAATGACAGTTTTCGCAAGTTAGCTTTTTTAAATTGGACATAGAATTTCAAAATCAGCACAATACTCAACAGATAAATTTCTGCTCAGCTCATGCATGGATGAATTCTGTATTCTAAAAGACCACCATCTTAACCTCTTGTTACTGAAAGCAAGGGGTTCTTTCCATAGTCAATTGCCAGTAAGGCAGACAGATTGCAATATCCATAAGCATTTTATTACAGATCTGAAAGGAGAGCAAGTTTCCCTCAAAAACTGCCTACTCCATCTAGGAGTGGTCATTGGGTTTTTATACTAGGGTTAGGTATTAACTTACTTAAAAATACAATTTTGTTAGTAAAGGTACAGAAGTTCTATTTTAAAAAAAAAAAAATGTACTGCCAAGTCACCTGAACTCATAGTGATCCTATTTACAACAGCCCTAAACCCTGCTCTATTTTGTGCCAGTCATATTGTCTCTTACATACCAGTCCCCATTACCCAATCACTGAATCAATCCATTTCATCAAGGATCTTCCTCTCCTGCACTGTCCCTTCATGATACCCCTTTCCAAGAACTGGTCTCTCCTTGAAACACGTCAGATGCATCCTCAGAATCCTGGCCTCCAAGAAGCAGCCTGGTTTCACCCTCTCCAGGCTAAATTTATTTGTTATCTTAACAGTCCGTGGTATATTCAGTACTGTTCTCCAGCACCACAGCTCAAAGGAATCAATTTTCCTCCTATCATCCCTAATCATTGTCTAGCTCTCTGATGCATAGCAAATGATTGCAAAAAAATAGCGTTTATCTTTTTTTTAAAAAACCTGTTTTCCTCAGTCACATGCTAACTATTTTATAGGTTGCCTGTTTATTAGTAACTATATATTATAAGGTAAAAAGGGCACAGATTGTCAGATGAAGTGAAACAAAGGAGTTTATTTTTAGCTACTGGGAAGGTTTGCTGTCTTAGGCCAGAGAAAGACAGAGTAAGGCAGTAAAGTCACATGTAAGAAAGCTACAGGTAAAGTTTTATATGCAGGGGGTTGGAGGTAGGGTGGTCTGTTCAGTGGTCAGCTCTCTGTGGAGGATGATGATTGGGTGCCCTCTGCTTGTTTCTATATATGGAGCTACTCAGAATCAGGTGGGTTGTGTCATAGCTGATGGTTAGGCAAGATGCAGCCAGTGGTCATGAGCTCCTCTGATTAGCTATAGTCATCTTACATCAGTCTGATTAGAATGTCTCCCAGAAGGTGTAGTCAGCATGAAATGTTACCCAACTCCCAGGTAGTCTTTCATATATCAACTGTTCTTCTTCAAATATTAAAATTCTGTAACTTAACAAACAAAAGTGTATTGTTAAGTATATTAGTATCTAATCCTAGTATAAAAACCTTAATGGCCACTCCCAGACAAGGAGACAGGTTTTGAGGGCAATCTTGCTGTTCTCACAGATCTGTTATAAAGTACTTACGGATATTGCAATCTATCTGTCTTATTGGCTGTGGACTACTGAAAGAACCTCTCGTGTTCAGTAAAAGAATTTTCAGAGAGAATTAGACTGCCAGCAGAACCAACTAAATCTGAACTCCAACAGGTTAAATCCATAGAAAGATTTTATATAAATTATTGAAGGTCCATTTATACTAAGGTCATAAGGAATGGGGTGTCCATACATTTGATTTCTTTGCCTCTTAGACAAGAGACTTTTTTATATAACTGGCAGCCTCATGTCTTCATCTTCTCAGAGACCAAGGTATTTGAATAACACAGAAAAGGGAAATGCACAATAAGTGTTACAAAATGGGACAAAGATTCAGATGCCATCATCTAGCTCAGGTTGATAAATCATAGAAAAGTAATGAAGCCGACAAAAAGCTTTGTCATTATGGAGTGGCCTTGCTCTTAAGATGTTAATGTTATTTGTGCAAAATAAAGAAGCTTTGCCTGAAGGTAGATGAAATTCAAGGGTTCACAACATGGAGGTTTCTGTGAATTGACTATTGGCCTTAAAATTTCATAATCAGTATTCAACAGCATGTATGGTGGTTAATTTCCAATAAGACATTATCGTGAGGTCAATGTCCTGGTTCTTCCCTACTGGAGTCAAAGAATTAAAACAGGAGAAAGAAACTAGATGAGGGGACTCTGCCTAAATACTGAAGTAATACAGTGTACAGCAATTTCAGTAGCCCTTCCAAGAGCTGACGTTAGTACACAATATACAGATGTAGGAGGACCAATGCATGTTTTGCTCTGATCAAGGCCTTGCTGGAATGCTAAACAGAGAATATAGGCCAAGGAAAGAAAGTAAGTAACAGAGGAAATGAACGCAAGTAACAGAGGAGTCAGTGTGTCATTGAGGTGAGGATGAAATTGAAGAAGACCTGAAGCACTTGCTGCAATAGGTCAAGGGCTATAGTCTTCAGTATGTAGTGAATCTCAACATCAAGAAAACAAAGATTCTCACCAATGGGATGATTGGCAGCATTGTGATTGTTAACAATTAAAGCTTGCTTGGCTCTACAATCAAAACTCTTAAGGCCAGCAGCCAGGAAATAAAAAGATAAATTGCATTCAAAAAATCTGCTGTCAGGGACCTCTCCAGAGTGCTGAAAAGTAATGATGTCAGTCTAGAGACTAAGGTGAGCCTAATCCAGACCACCATGGTATTCACCATTACTTTTTTATGCTTCAGAGAGCTGAACAATGAATGAGGATGCCAAAAGAAGAATTGAAGCCTTTGAGTTGTGGTGTGAAGAGTGTTCAACATACTATGGACTGCCAAGAAAATAAATATGTCTGTCTTGGAGAGGGTAAA
>NW_006399938.1:4538973-4545213 GCF_000299155.1 Elephantulus edwardii | reverse complement strand
AGATTGATTCAGTGACAGGGGTAATTTGGATGGGTGTGTTGGAGACAGTGCGATTAGCACAGGACAGAGCAGTTTAGGGCTCTTGAATATGGGGTCACTATGGGTTGCAAGTGACTCGATGGCATATAACAATAACAACAAACAACATACATAGGGTCATAATGGGTCTCAGGTGACTCCACAGCACAAAACAAAAGACAACAAAAACATCTGAGTATGCCTTCGGGCTAGAGTCTCAACCAATTAGACATATCATGATAAGGAAGTCAAAGTTTAGTAGGAATTCTTATTCTAGTCCATGGTTGGTTCTCTGACATCATCCATGCATGTACAACATTGATTCCACATGTCATGATCTGTTTACTGGTTCTGAAATCTCTTGTTTAGGATGATGTGAACTTTTGTCTGCCTTATATCATTGCTTCTGACTGTAATGGTAACAAATTTTTATTCCTTACTTCTAGAGTATGTTATTGAATATTTATTAATGACAACAGTTTCTTTATGAAAAAAAAATCTGTCCCATGAACTGATCTGACCTGAAGGCAAAAGTGGGAAGCTTGAGCGTAAGAGTTTCTGGTTATTCTCCTTGGAATAAATAGGAAAGTAGGGAAGCAGTGTCAATGGATGCTGAGAGCAATACTATCTGGAGGTATGCAAGGCATCAGGGAGGAGAGTTAATCATGTTCTGGAGTGTGTAGGCTATGGCCTTCATGTGGAGTATAGGAGAGAAACCCAGTAGACTTAGTGCCATTTCTCTGAAAGCAGCAGCTGACATAACTATTGCTATGTGAAATCAGGTCCACTACAACTCATAGCACCCTATGAACAATGAGTCTGGACTTTGTCCTACCTTGTGCCATCCTCAAGATCTCTGACACCTTTGAGTTTATTGTTACAATAACTGTGTCAATCCATCTCGTTGAAGGTCTTCCTTTCTTACACTGACATCCTAAATTTCCAAGCATGATGTTCTTCTTTAAGGACTGACTCCTCCCTACAAAATACCCAAAATATGAGAAATAGAGTTTCACCATCCTTGCCACCAAAGAACACTACTTTTTACTTTCTTCAGGACAGACCCATTTGTTCTCTTGGTAGTAAATGGGATATTCAATATTCTTCTCAAACACTACAATTCAAAGACATTTATTCTTCTTTTCTCATCCTTAGCCACTGTCCAACTTTCAGATGCATAATAAGTAACTGAAAATACCATGGCTGGAATAAGACTCAGTGTTTAATCAGAGACCCTTGCCCTTTGATACTCTGGAGAAGTCGCTGACAGCAGATTTTCTCAAAGCAATTTGTCTTTTGATTTTTTGACTGCTGGTACTAAGGGTGTTGATTGTGAATCAAAGTAAAATGAATGTACCATACTTTCTTAATTCATTCCATTGTGGTTGTGTATTTGGGCAGTTTTCATATTCTTGATATGGTAAATAATGCTGCTATGAACATTGGTGTACGAGTCTCTGTTTGTGCCTCACTTCTCATTTTCTCAAAGTATATTCCAAGCGTGGAAAAGCTGAGTCATATGAAATTTCTATGTTCAGCTTTTTGAGGAAATGGCAAAGTGCCTTCCAGATTTTTCCAACCAACAATGTATAAGGTTCCTATCTAGGACCATCCTCTCCAACATTGATTACTTGATGCTGTACTAAACTTTGCCACTGTTACTGGGGTAAAATGGTATCTAATTGTGGTTTAGATTTGCAACTCCCTTATTACAAGTGATTTGAAAGCGTTTCTTCACGTGTCTGTTGGCTAACCAATTGTCCTCTGTGAAAAGTCTTCTATGTATTTTGACCATTTTGTAATTATCAGTCTTTTTTCCTCCTTCCCCCTCCTCCCTTTTCTGGAGGTCTTATAGGATTCTGTAAATTTTCATGATGAGGCCCTTGTTTGTTCCCAGTCAGTAGGATTTCCTTTTCACTCTACTGGAAAAAGGTTTTGATTAGCATCGATTTAATCTTTAGAAGATCAATTTTTCCCTCTGTATTTCTAACTGTATTTGGCATTCTCCTTATACTGTAGTCTAGGCCTTCTAACTTTGATCCCAGTTTGTCTCTTATGAGTTTTATGGTTTTGGGCTTTATTCTGAGGTGTCTGATCCACCTTGAGTTGATTTTTATATATGGTGTGAGATGTGGATCCTGTTTCAGTTTTCTACAGGTAGCAGTCCAGTTTTGCCTGCATCATTTGTTGGAGAGGTTATCATTCCCCCATTTGATAGGTTCTATTTCCTTGCCTACTATGAGTTGACTGTAGATAGATGGGTTAATTTCTGGGTTCTCAATTCTGTTCCACTGGTCTATGTGCCTATCATTGTACTGATATTATGCTGTTTTTGTTACCACTGTTGTGTAGTAGGTTTTGAGGTCAGGAAGTGCTATACCTCTCACTTCATTTTTGTTTTTCAAAAGTACTTTGCTTATTTGAAATCTCTTGCTTCTCCAAATAAACTTGACAATTTCCCATTCCATCTCTTTGAAAAATGAATTTAGTATCTAAATTGGGATTGCATTGAACATGTAGATTGCTTTTGGTAGGATTATCATTTTCATAGTAATTGAGTCTTCCTCCCCACAAACAGGACACGTTTTTTTTTTCTGTTTCTTTAGGTCTTTTATTGTGTCTTGCAGAAATGTTCTGTAGTTTTCTTTTTATAAATCTTTTGTATCTTTAGTTAGGTTTACTTCCAAATATCTCAATTTGTGGTTGGCTATGTAAATGGCATTGATTTCTTGGTTTCCTTCTCTTAGTTCTCACTGCAGTGGAGTAATCCCACTGATTTTTTTTTTTAATATATTGATCTTTTATCCTGCTACTCTGCTAAATTGATCTACAGCTCTAATAAGGGCTGTTTTGTTATTTGTTTGGTTGGTGTTTTTGTTGTTATCGTTAAGTCCTTGGGTTTTCTGTGTCCACTATCATATCATTCACGTAGAGCAACAGTTTAACCATTTCTTTGCTGATCAGGATGTCTTTTATTTCCCTCTTTTATTGTTTTGTGCTAACAAGTACTTCCAGTACAAAATTAAATAGAGTGGTGACAGTGGACATCCTTGTACGATCCATGTTTGCAGAGAAAAATGCTTTTAGTCTTTCTCCATTGAGAATGATACTGGTTCTTGGTTTTACATATATACTTTTGACTATGTTGAGAAAATTCCTTTCTATTCCACTTTTGCTCAGTGTCTTACTCAGGAAAAGGTGTTGGATTTTGTCGATGTCTTTTCTCTATCAATTCCTAAGATCATATGGTTCTTATTATTTGTTTTGTTAATGTCGTGAATTGCATTGATTATTTTTCTTATGTTGAACCATCTTTGCATACCTACCCTTTTGATTTTCTGACTCCAACTCCTTGCACATTTCATTGTAATATTTTACTTTGTCATCCCGTGCTGCCTTTTGAAATCTTCTATTCAACTCCTTAGTATTTTGAATTTTTCCATCTGCTTTGACTTCTCTGCGCTCCAGTGCAATTTTCAGAGTCTCATCTGACATTCATTTTGATCTTCTTTTCCTCTTCTGTTTTCTCTCTCTCTCTCTCAGGTATCTATGTAAAGCGTTTTATTATATTCCAATATTACTGATTTAATTTCCTCTAGTTCTGTTGTGATATCACTACTATCATTCCTTAATCTAGTTGTTTGTGTCTTCTCTCTCTCTCTCTCTCTCTCTTTGTTAAGTTTTCCAGTGACTTGTCAATTTTATTGATTCTTTTGGGGAAAAAAAGAACAGCTCCTTATCTTAATGATGGTTTCAATTGTTTTCCTATTTTCCATCTCATTGATTTCAGCTTTTATCCTTATAATTTCCTTTCTTCTAGAGGCTCTTAGGTTAGATTATTGTTCTTGTTCTATTTAATGAAAGTGCCCAGTAAGAGAATTTTTTTTGCTTCTTTCTTCATTTTTATGGTTTGTTTTTGTTTTTGTTTTTTGCTTTTGTCCATATAATTTCCTTTCTTCTAGTGGCTCTTAGGTTAGATTATTGTTCTTGTTCTATTTGATGAAAGTGTTGAGTAAGATAATTTATTTTGTTCTTTCTTCATTTTATGTTTTTTTGCTAATCATAATGAATTGGCACCTGAGGACGGCCTTAGCTGCACCCCAGAGATTTTGGTACATTTCATTATCATTTGTTTCAAGTAACTTTTTTATTTCATTCTCTATTTCTTCTATAATCCAATTGTGTTATAGCAAGGTGTTATTTAGTTTCTACATTGATAACATTATAAGCTTTATCCCCTTGTGGTAAATTTCTAATTTTATGGCATTGTGGTTTGAGAAGAGACTTTATATTATTTCAATGTTTTCTGGTGTGTTTTTTCTTTTTTAAATTTGTTGAGGTTTACTTTGTGCCTTAATATATGATCATTCTGGAGAATGTATCATGTGCACTTGAGAAGAAAGTGAATTGAGTTTTACTTGGGTACAGTGCTCATAGTACATCAATATGGTCAAGTTGGGTGACTGTGTAGTTTAAGTCTTCTCCATCTTTTTAAAATTTCTTTTGAGTTGACCTATCTTTTAGTGAGATAGGTGTGTTAAAGTCTTCTTCCACTATTGTGGTGTTGTTTAATGTCTTTCTTTAGTTCTCTTAACAGCTTTTGTATACATTTAGTAGGTCTATCATTTGGTGCATAGATGTTGGTGCATATGTCCTCTTGATGTACTGTGTCTTTAATCACTATATAGTGCCCTTCCTTATCTTTTATGATCATTTTCATTCTGAAGTCTATTTTTTCAGAGATTAGTTTTGCCACTTCTGGTTTTTTGTGTTTGTTTTTTTTTTTTTATGGATGCCATTTGCTTGATATATTTTTTCCAGCCTTTTATGTTGAGCCTATCTTTCTCTTTATTTATTAGATGTGTCTCTATAGACATCATTTTGATGGGCTTTGTGTTTTTAGTCATTCTGCTGCTCTTTTATGCTTGATTGGGGCATTAAGTTCATTCATATAAAGTGTGATTATGCGCAGGCAAGGTTTGTCATTGCTATTTTATGGTGTTTCTTTTGTTGTTATCTTTGTTCATTACTATGGTCTATCCACTTCCCTTTGGTGTGTCTCTGTGGGAAGGACTTACCTTAAAAGTTCATATAGTTTGGTTCTGTTTTTACAAAGTCCTTAAATTCTTTCATTTTTTCAAAGGATGTGATTTCTCCTTCATATTTGATGGAGAGCTCGGCTGTGTACAGAAACCTGGGTTGGCAATTGTTTTGTTTGAAATTTTCCATTTTGCCATCTCATCTTCTGTCCCACATAGTTTCTGCTGAATAATCAGAACTTAATCTGATGGGTTTCCTTTATAAGTGACTCTGTTTTTCTAGTGCTGCTTTCAGTATCCTTATCTTTTATTTTGGAGAAGTCTTTGTATTTATGTATATGATATGTCTTTATATTTTCCTTCTTTTGGTCTAGTCTATTTGATGTTCATTAAGATTCCTGGATGTGGATTTTCTCATTCTTCATAAGACACAGAAAGTTTTTCTAGTAACTTTCCATAGTTTTCTCAGTGATTTCCCTGTTACTCTCATAATCTGGAATTCCAGTGATACTTATGTTATTAATTTTGATGTCATGTCACATAATTCTAATATTTACTTCCTTTTCTGTCTCATATCTGATTTTTCTTCTAGTAAATTTCTATTGATGTTCTTGTTTTCTAGCTCACTGACTCTCAGCTCCATCTCTTCTGTTCTACTTTTTTTTCTTCCTACCATGTTGGACATTTCTGCCATTTCAGTCTTAATGATGTGGTTTGCATTTTTATCTCTTTCTGGTATTTCTAGTGCTGTGTTGGCAATACCTTCTCTATCTTGTGATGATTTTTTTAAGTTCTTGTGTTTTTTTTATCTATAGTTTTAGTTCTTTCTTCCTTTTTTTAAAAGAAAAATTCTTCTATATTTGTCTAAGTTCCTCCTCATCAGTATATTTCTTCTGGCTCCATGCCTCTGTAACATTTACTTTTGTGTTGATTTTCATTGTTTCTTTCATTATTTGCACTTTCTTCTGTAGTTGTTCAAATAACTCTTCATCACTTTTTTTTCTGGTTCTCTTACTCTAGGTTATTTCCTTTATTGTGACTTCCATTGTTTCTTCCATCATTTGTACTTGTATTTGTAGCTGTTCAAAGGTCTTCATATCAACATATATCATCTGACTTCTTGACTCTGGGATATTCATGAGGTTGCCTATACTCTCTGGTTTTTGTGTGTGTGTGTGTGTGT
>NW_006399938.1:4536976-4538648 GCF_000299155.1 Elephantulus edwardii | reverse complement strand
GAGATTAAATCACTTAAGTGGGGAAACAACAGCCTTTTTAACAAAAGGTATTGGCAAAATTGGAAAACTATCTGCAGAAGACTTAAGCAAGATCTACACCTCCCTCAATATACAAAAACCAACCCAAGGCGGATCATGGACCTAGGACTAAAACCAAGGACTATAAACTTCATTAAAGAAAGTCTTGGAAGAACTCTAGTAGTCCTAATCCACAACATAAACAGTCTTCCAAGTATTCTGAAAAATCTACAACCAGGAGAAGATGAAATAGATGAATGGGACCTTCTAAGAATCAAATCCCTATGCACATCCAAAATTTTTTCCAACAGGGTAAAAAGAAAAGCCACAGACTGGGAAAAAGTACTTGGTAATGACATGTCAGATAAGGGACTTATATCTAGAATTTATAAAATACTTGAGGACCACAACAAGATAAAGGTAAATAATCCAATCACTTCCCCAGAGAAGACATTCAGATGGCTAACAAGCATATGAAGAAATGTTCAAAATCCCTAGCTCTAAGAGAGATGAAGATCAAGTCAACTATGAGATATCATCTCACCACAGTAAGAGTAGCAAAATGTAACAGAACAGCAAGCAACAAATGCTGGCAAGTCTGTAGAGAGACTGGAACCCTTATTCACTGTTGGTGAAAGTGTAAAATAGTGCAACCACTGTGGAAAGCGGAGTGGAGCTTTCTCAAAAAGTTGCAAATAGAGATACCATTTGACCCAGCAATTCCATTACTGGGAATATACCCTAAAGAGACATAACTGACATCCAACCAGATATATTCACACCCATGTTTATCACAGCTTTGTTCACAATAGCAAGGAGTTGGAAGCAACTTAAGTGCCCATCAACAAACTAATGGATAGAGAAGCTGTGGTATATTCACACAATGGAATACTATGCTGCATTGAAAAACAAGGAACTCATGCAATACAATTCAAAATGGATGACCCTGGAGGACATTATGCTGAGTGAAATATCTCAGTCACAAAAGGACAAACACTGCAGAGTGCCACTGCTGTAGAATGGGACTGACATCAGGATTGGGGTAAGAACGAGAAAAACTGGATGAATTATGTATGTTGCATTAAAATGGATGAGGGAGAGAACAGTTTAAAAACAATATCTTTTAGGGCATTGTGATTATAAGAGTCCAGCATGAAGGTTGCAGAGTGGAGTATACTCCGGTGGGGTTGAGAAGATGTGGGGGGATTGTATACCAATGAAGGATTTTTTTTTTTACTTTTTGAAGAGAAAAGCAAACACGGGGTGGGGAGTTCTGGGAGAAAATTGCAACAATGAATGAATGGAAATCCAAAGTCTCTGTAAGTGTTCATTGAAATTAATAATAATAATAATAATGTGACTAACAGACGTGGCAATTGAGACTGAGTTCTTAGAAACGGAAATACAGAGAAGGAACAGCTGTAAGCAGACACTAGTGATTGGAACTTGGAACGTGAGAAGCATGAATGTAGGAAAATTGGACATTGTTAAGACAGAAATGGAAAGCATAAATATTGACATACTAAGTATTGGTGAAATGAGATGGCATGGGAAATTTTTAATCAGATGATTATATGATTTACTATGCCAGGGAAGAAAACTTGAGGAAGAATGGGGTTGGTTTCATAATTTAAAAAGTCATTTCTATATCCAT
>NW_006399938.1:4525401-4534086 GCF_000299155.1 Elephantulus edwardii | reverse complement strand
ACAGTTCTTTCCCTTGTATGTTTCAAAGCAGTGTACATTATTCATGCCCTCTTTTCTTAGTTTCTAATAAACCCAATCTAAGTCCTGTTTTATAACAGTGCCATTATTCATTATTTGTCCTTTTTTGAATGAGATATTTCACTCAACATAATGTCCTCCATATCTATATTGTTATCTATATTGTTTTGCATTTTTTAAGGTCTTCGTGGTTTTTGCTTGCAGTGTCCAGTAATTCTTTCACAAAAGTTTGTCTTTCACTAATTGAAAAGATTCAATCATTGTTCCTTTAAATTCTGTGTCAGAAAGTTTCATCAGACTTTCTGGGTTTAGGAAATCCACCTTTATGCTGTGTAACACTTTTGAGGGGGTGACATCTTGCTTTGAGCTTTTATACAGGGCTTGGTAGCCTACTTCCTTTGTGACATTGCTGTTGTTCAGTTTTTCAAGTTTGAGGTGATGGCACATTCTTGATTTGGTGTCACTACTCTAAAAGAGGGTGGGGCAGCTACCCTGCCTGGTTTTCTCTCTGCCTTCTATTTCAAGGGAAAATATGCTTCAGTTCAATATAGAAAAGAGTGGTGGAAGCAGCTTCCTCTATCATACAAGTGCCACACCTAGGGTAGCCCAAGGTGTTCTGTGCCAAAGGCAACTGATGGGCTGGACATTTGGAGATACAAGGTTGAACACAGAAACCTGGCTGGAAAACCAAGAAGGCTTGGTTTTCCCTTCGAGAACGAGTTCTTGCTGTCTCGTTTCCTTCTAATTGAGCTTAAAGGGGTCCTACATGCTCTAGCCAAACAGCATTGATCTCCCCTACAAAGTACCTCACTCAAGTTCTAATAATACTGTTGGTGCACATCAGCTCCCAGCGTGTGCATCGGTGTCAGGACTAAAATTGCAGGTGCGGGCCAACGGCCTCAGGCCCAGAGTTCCCTGTGTAGGACATCAGCGTTAGGATCAGAGTTCAGAGTGCGGGGGTGGGGGTTGGCACCAGAACTGGGGTTTCAGGTGTCAGGCCAGAGATCCAGGCACAGGGCATTGGTGTCAGGCCATCAGTGCCAGGCTGGAGTTTTGGTCACCGGCCATGGTCACCAGCCATAGGCACCGGGGCCGGGGTTCCAGGCATGGGGCATGGACGTCAGGGCTGGTCTTCCAGGGCCAGAGTTTCTGGACCAGAGTTCCAGGGGCGGACCCTGGGTGCAGGCCTGGGGCATGGACGTTAGGCCGCTGGTGGTGGGTCAGAGTTCTGGGCACAGGCTGTGGGCACTGAGGCTGGGGTTCCATGTGTGGGATAGTGAACACAGGAGCTGGAGTTCCAGGACTGGAGTTCCGGACATGAGGCGTGGATTCTGGGGCTAGGATTCTTGGAGTGGGCCATGAGTGCTAGGGTCCTGGGCTGAGTTATGGGGCTGGAGTTCTCGGTGCGGAGCATCTGTGCAGGGGCCAGAGTTCCCGGCACAGGAAGGAGGTGAAGAGACTATAGGTCTGGATTCACACTAAGAAATTTTTAAGGCAGGTACCTAGTTAGTTGACTGGATTCACAGCAGAGGAAGCATGGGGCATAGGGGCAGCACCCACACATATCTTTTATAAAAACATAAATAGTGACTGTACACACAGATTCAGTTGGTGGACTACAATGAATCAGATTGACTACATTTGTGGAAAGTATTATTGGAGAAGTTCAATATTAGCTATGAAAATCAGATCAGGTACTGACGTGGAACAGACCACAAGTAATCATGTGCATGTTCAAATTGAAGGTGGAAATACTGGATATAAATGCATAAGAAGCAAAATACATCATGAGTTTATATTACCTGAATTTAGAACAATCTCAAGAATGTTTCAACGTCCAGAACACTGATGATTAAAGACCAGATGAACTGTGGATAGCGTAAGAAATTATTATTCATGAAGAAAGTAAAATTCAAGACAGAGAAGAAAGACTAAAATGGATGTAAGAAAATACTCCAAAAATTGCACTAGAAGATCTAGAAGCCAAAACAAAAGGAAGAATTGATGATACTGTTATAACAGATCTAGAATAGAAGCAAATCAGTGGAGTGGCTTCAAGGGCTTAAGTTCGGTTTGGAGAATCGAGGTGAGTTGGTTCTCTTTACAAGAGGAAGAGCTGAGATTCTCTGCAGTATCTCTAGGGAGCACGAGAGATTTAATAAATTATGGCTAACCTTGAGAAGGATAGGAATCCCAGAAATTTTGATGGTGTTCATGTGACATCTTTACTTGGACCAGGAGGCAGTCCTTAGAACAGAGAAGAAGAAAAAAATGCTACAAGATTCAAAAGTCAAGAAAAGAGTGCTTCAGGGATATGTCATGTCTTCTACCTTTTCAATATATATGTGGAACAGATCATTTGAGATACTGAACTTTACGAGGAGAAATGTGGCATCAGGATTGAAGGAAGACTCATCAACAATCTGTATTATTCAGATAACATAACCTTGCTTGCTGAAAATGAGGATGATGTCACACATTTGCTGCTTGTCAAGGCTGTAGTCTTCAATATGGATTGAAGATCAACATAAAGAAAATAAAGATTCTCACCACTGCACCAATTGGTAACAACATGATAGATAGAGAAGAGAATAAGACTGTTAATAGTCTCTGTTTCATTGGTATGCAAAGGTGTTTAATTGTGTGGGTCACAACAAACTGTGACTGACTCTGAAAAGAATGGGAATCCAGATCATTGAATTGTGCTTATGTGGAACCTGTACTTGGACCAGAAGACAGTCATCAGAACAGAGCAAGGAAATACGGCATCGTTGAAAATTAGGAATGGTGTATGCCAGGGATGTATCCTTTCTCCATACCTTTTCAATCTATATTCAGAACAGATCATCTGGTGTGTTGTGTGAGAAGGAATGTGGTATCAGGATTGGAAGAAGACTCATCAATAACCTGCATTATGCAGATGACACAACCATGCTTGCTGAAACTGAGGAGGACCTGAAGTGCTGGCTACAGAAGGTCAAGGACTGCAGCCTTCAATATGGATTGAAGCTCAACATTAAGAAAACAAAGATTTTCACTACTGGGCCAATGGTAGCATTATGATAGATGGTGAAGAGACTATTAACAACTTTAGTGGGCTTGGCTCCACAATCAACACTCTTGGTAACAGCAACCAGGAAATCAAGGGACAAATTGAATTGGCAAAGTTTGCTATCAGGGACCTCTCCAGAGTACTAAAGAGCAACAACGCCAGTCTGGAGATGAAGGTGAGAATGATCCAGACCATAGTGTTCACAGTTGCTTGCTATGCATCAGAGAGCTGGAAAATGGGTAGGGATGATAGAAAGATAATTGATGCCTTTGAGCTATGATGCTGGAGAAGACTGTTGAATAATACCATGGGTTACTAGGAAAACAAACAAGTTTGTCCTAGAGATAGGAAAACCAGGTTGCTGCTTGAAGGCAAGGATTCTGAGGCTTTGTCTGACATACTTTGGGCATGTTGCAATGAGAGACCCATCCCTAGAGAGGGATGATCATACTTGGAAGGATCGAGGGACAGATAAAGAAAGGAAGATCATTGATGAGATGGATTGATTCAGTGACTGGGGTAATGAGGGTAAGTGTGTCAGAGGCAGTAAAGTTTTTACAGGATAGAGCATGTTTTACAGCTATTTTACTTAGTGTTGCTATAAGTCAAAAGTGACTCCGCAACACATAAAAACAAACAAATAACAAGTTTCTACAATTAACACTCTTGGTACCAGCAGTCAAGAGTTTAAAAGATGAATTGCATTAGGAAAATGACTGTCTAGCTTCCTATCTAGAGTGCTGGAGAGCAATGATGTCAATCTAGAGACTAAGGTGCACCTCATCCAGGCCATGATGTTCACAATTACTTTCTTATGCATCAGAGAGCTGAACAAAGACCAAAGATGACAGAAGAAGAATTGATGCCTTTCAGTCGTGGTGCTGGAAAAGAGTACTGAACATACCATTGACTGCCAAAAGAACAAATAGGTAATGTCTTGGAGAGAGTGAAATCATGCTGCTTTTTGGAAGCAAGGATTTTGAGACTCTGTCTCACATACTTCAGGCATGGTGCAAGATGGGACCAGTCCATGAAAGACATCATGCTTGGAAGGGTGGAGGGACAGTGCAGGAATTAAAGACTCTGGATGAGATAGATTGACACAGTAACTGGAATAATGAGGTTAGATGTGATAGAAACAGTGAAATTAGCTCAGGATAAAGCAGAGTTCAGAGCTATTGTGCATAGGGTGGCTATGAGTCATAGTCAACTCGACAGCATATTAACAACAACAATAGGGGAAGAGAGGAATCAAAAATAGTGATCATCTTACAACTCAGCTAAGTTTATGAGATTAGACTGGTGTGAAAGTATTTTCAAAGTCTTTGACTATTACTTTGCACTAGAATTCACATCATAAAAAGTTGGTTTTTGTTTTCTAAGAAATAACTTTTTTTCTAAGAAACGACTGATACTAATATTAATTGTAAAAAGTTCACTCTGAGTTTTGTTTTTGGAATAGAATGTGGAGAAGCAATTGGAAATAGAAAAATAAATTAGTAAAAAATCGTCAAATGCTGTCAAGTAAGAATCAACTCTAAACTGACCTTTCAGTGGTTTTCTGAGGCTATAAGTCCTGGAGGCTGAGGGAAGAGTTTGTCCATCCTTCCCCCTTTCTGCCTCAGAACAGCTAGTGAATTAAAACTGTCACTAATTATAGGAAACACTTATGTTAATGTAATTTCTATAGCTGGGTTATTTTGTTCATTTAAAATTTGATTTAATAGAAAATAGTTTTATTATAGAAATCCTAGGCATTATGCATTGTCTCATAATTTGAATAAGTTCTGCTGAAAATGTCATTACCTTGACTAGATGTAAAAATAATAATCTGATTCTGACTCTATTTACAAAACAGTGCTATATTTAATTAAATCTCTCCCAGGAAAAAGATTTCTTAGGATGATAAACTATTTATGTGAAAAGGACTAAAACTTGCCTTATACTTTTAAATTGGAAAGAGTTCTTGGGAATAAATAACGTTCTTAATTATTATGTATTTTTTATATGATGTTTATTGCTGTTTTTAATTAGATCTTGAAAGAATACATATAATAAGTTCTGTGTATCATTGAAAACAATGGAAAATATTAATTAGCATGTTCCTTAAAACATTTTTTATGCTCAATATGCTCATATTTTATTGAGACAAAGCTAGTACTCAAAGTTCAGATACTATCCTTTATGTTCTGAACTTCACTGTTTATACTTGTTAATGTGGTCAAAGCCCTAGTTCACTCTTCTCACTCATGCTAAAGAATTGAGTGGGGTGGAACAGACTAGAGGAGGAGACAAAACCTGAGCTACAAAGGAACACAGTATACAGCAATTTGAGATTGCTTTGGGAGAACCGCCATTAGTGCATAGAGCGTTAGAACACAGGCTGAAGCTTTTGTTAGAGCATGAGACAAAGAAGAAAGATGAGGCAGCATAAATGAAGGTATAAAATAAAGACAGACATATACAAAATGTGTATTCCCTAAATCGATGGGCCTATACTCCCCAGAAAGTAAGTAATGGAGAAGGGCATATGCCCCAAAGGTGAAGTTGTATCTAAAGTTTCTCTTCTGAGCCTTGCTTGGAGGGCCAATGAGAAAATGTCATAAAGATTTCAAAGCCTAGTAGGTGATTCTTATTCTCATCCATTGCCTTTGACATTACTCACGTACCTAAAGCACTATTTCTTTGTATGCCATTAATTTTCTCCTGATTCGGCTAGCTCATTCTGCCTTTTCTAATTCATTGGTTCTAACACACAATGGATTGAAGATACATATGAACTTGCTATTTTTACAGTTAATAATTTTGCTAATTCTAAACTTATCATTCATAATGTAAGCATGTTGTTGTTCTTATGCGCTCTGAAGTTAATTACAACTCACACCAACCGTATGAACAATAACTGATTCCTGCCCTATCTTGAGCCAATCTCAAAGTCTTTGGCACACTTGTCCCATTACCACAGTATGTTAATCCACCTCTTCCAGGGTCTTCCTCTCCTGTGCTGAGACAGTACTCTTCCAAGCATGAAGTACTTCTCCAAGGACTTACCTCTCTGGCAACATGACCAGATTATGTGTGAAAGAATTTCAAAGTCTTTGCCTCTAAAGAGCAACGTGGATTCATCCTACCCAGGGCACACGTGTTTGTTCTCTTTGAAATTCATCTTATTTCAAAACTCTTCTTAAGCACCACAACTCAAAGGCATTGGTTCTTTTTCAGTCATCATTACTGATTGATTACTCTCTAATGTTTAGTAAGTAATTGAGACGATATTGCCTGGACAGTGTGGACCTTAGTCTCTAGACTATTATCATTGCTGTTTAGCATCCTGGAGAGGTCCCTGAAAGCAGACATTTTTCCCAACTCTTTTTCTTATCCATATATATTGTTGTTGTTATTGTTGTTGTGTACTGCTGAGTCTAAACCGACCCGTAGCTGACCCTCCAGTGGGTTTCAAAGGCAGTTAATCACACAGGAGGAGATTGCCCACCCTTCTCCCACAGAATAGCTGGTGGTCTCAAGCTGAGCACCTTTGGATTGTAGGAAAGCTTCTTGCCAGTAGGCCACCAGATTCTGTGTGTGTGTGTTTATTTTTATTTATTTTTAAATTTATATATTTATAAATATATTTATATTTAACAATATAATATTTGTTATTATTTAGTTAATATTCGTAAATGTAAACAATTTTGTATTGTGGTTTTAAGAAAAGTTTACAAAAAAACTTTAATACCAATTCATTCAGTGTTGCACATTTTCCTCCCTAACCCCCAGCTGGATTATTTTTTTCTTTTTTATAAATTGAGATTTTAATGAAAGACTATACAGAAATTGGATTTCTATTCATTCATTGTTGCACATTTTCCTCCCTGCCCTCCCCAGTTAGCTTTTCTCTTTGAAAAGGAAAAAAAAAATTATTTCGTTGTTATACAATCCTGCCCGGCCCGCCAGTGCACTTTATTTGCAACTCTTACTCTGGACACCTGCATACAAATCATATATATATATAATGATATATCTCTTTCAGACACTTCTTTCCCTGATTTGTTTCAATGCAGAGTACATTATTTATCCCCTCTTTTCTTGTTTTCTGCCCAACCCTGATGCCAATCCTGTTTCATAACACTGGCATTATGCAGTATTTGTGCTTTTGTGTCTGAAATATTTCACTTAACATAATGTCCTCCAGGATCATTCATTTTGTATACTATTTCATAAGTTCCTTGTTTTTCAGTGCAGCATAGAATTCCATTGTGTGAATATACCACAGCTTCTCTATCCATTTTTTTGTTGATGGGCTTTTATTGTTTCCACCTCTTTGATATTGTGAACAAAGTCACAATTAACATAGGTGTGCATAGGTCTTCTTGGGTGGTAGTTATGGTTTCTTTAGGGTATATTCCCAGTAGAGGAATTGCTGGGTCAAATGGTATTTCTATTTCCAACTATTTGAGAAAGTGCCATACTGCCTTTCATACTGGTTACACCATTTTACACTCCCACCAACAGTGAATAAGAGTTCCAGTTTCTCCACAACCTCAGCAGCATTTGATGATTGCTATTCTGTTAAATTTTGCTATTCTTACTGGGTGAAATGATATCTCATAGTTGTTTTTATTTGCATCTCTCTTGGAAGTGGGAATTTTGAACATTTCTTCATATGTTTTTTCACCATATGAATGTCTTCTTTGATGAAGTGTCTGTTCATAGTCTGTTCATATCCTGTGTCCATTTTGCAAATGGGTTATTTATCTTGTTGCGGTGCTCTAGTATTCTATAATTTCTAGGTATAAGTCCCTTATTAGACATTTCATTACCAACTTTTTTTCCCCTTTCCAGTCTGTAGCTTCTCTTTTTACCCTGTTGGAGAAGTTTTTGGATGTGCACAGGGATTTGATTCTTAGAAGGTCCCATCCATCTATTTTATCCTCTCTTGATAGTAGGATTTTTAGGTTGCTTTGAAGACTGTTTATATTGTGGATTAGGACTATTAGAGTTCTTCCAAGCAATTCTTTAATGAAGTTTATAGTCCTGGATTTTAGTCTTAGTCCATGATCCACTTTGAGTTGGTTTTGTATATGGTGTGAGGTGTGAATCTTCCTTGAGTTTTTTGCAGATAGTTTTCCAATTCTTCCATAGTTTTTCAATTTTTGTTAAAAAGGCTATTGTTTCCCCACTTAACTGATTTCATCTCTTTGTCAACGATCAGTTGACCATAGGTAGATAGGCTATTTCTGAGTTCTCAGTTCTATCCTAATGATATATGGGTCTGTCATTATTCCAGTACCACACTGTCTTGACCACCATGGAAGTGGAGTAGGATTTGAAATCAGAGAGTGAGATGCCTGCTATCTAGTTTCTATTTTTAAGAAGTGCTTTGCTTATTCGAGGTCTCTTTCCATTCCAAATGAAATTGGAGATTGCCTTATCCATTTTGTTGAAGAATGCGATTGGTATTTGTATTGGGATTTCATTAAACATTTAAATTGTCTTTGGTAGTATTGTCATTTTCAAAATGTTGAGTCTTTCTATCCATGAGCAGGGTATATTCTTCCATTTCTCCAGGGTTTTTCTTGTTGTTGTTTCTTACAGTACTATTTTGTATTATTTTC
>NW_006399938.1:4518307-4522911 GCF_000299155.1 Elephantulus edwardii | reverse complement strand
GGGGTGGGCAAGGGGAAAAATACAACAATAAATGAATGGAAATCCAAAATCTCTGTAAATGTTCATTAAAATTAACACAATAATTTGTTTTTAAATGGTTGTATTTTAAATGATTGCTTTTCTTATGTTGTGCATACCTGTTTTGAATCCCACTTAGTCATGATGATTTTTTTTTAATGTATCATTGGATTCTATTTGCCATGATTAGATGCAGGATTTTTGCATCTATGTTCATGAGGGATACTGGCCTATAGTTTTCTATTTTGGTGGTGTAGTTACCTGGTTTTGGTATCAAGGATATGTTTGCTTCATAGAATGGATCTGGCTTCATAGAATGCGTCCAAGAGATTGTAATCTTTTTATATTTTCTGAAATAGTTTATGAAGAAATGGTGACAGTTCTCTGAATATTTGATAAAATTCACTTGTAAAACCGTCTGTTTCAGGGCTTTTTTTGGCTGGAAGTTGTTTTGTTACCTTTTCAGTTTCTCCTTTTTTAATGGTTTTGTTCATGTGTTCAATTATAATTTGTTTCAGTTTCGGTATTTTGTGATTTTCTATATGTTTGAGTATAATTTTTCATAATATTCTAGACTTTTTATTTTAGTTGGTTCTTTTGTGACATTTCCCATTTAATCTTTCATCTGGATTATTTGTTTTTCCTTCATAAATTTTGCTAGTAGTTTGTCTATTTTATTTACCTTTTTGAAAAATAAACTCCTAATTTTGTAGATAGTTTTAATTGTGTTCCTATTTTCTATTTCATTTATTTCTACCCTATTTTTTATAATTTCAGGTTTTTTGGATAGTGTCAGGTTTTCTTGCTGTTCTTTTTCAATTTGTTGGAGATGTTGTGTTAGGAGTCAATGGTAAAATTTTCCTGCCTTTTGATGTGTTTGCTTATTCCTATAAATTGACCTCTGATTATTGTTTGACTATTTCCCATGTTTTCATCGTCATTTGTTTCAAGAAACTTTTTAATTTCATATCATATTTCTTTTAGTATTCATTAATGTTAAAGCAAGGTGTTGTTCAGTTTCCAAATGTATGGGAGTTTTTTCTCCCTTTATCCTCTTGTTACTAATTTCTAATTTTGTATCATTGTGGTCTGAGAAGATGCTTTGTATTATTTCTATGCTTTTTAATTTATTTATGCTTATCTAACCTATGATCTATTCTTGAGAATGTTCCATGCACATTACAGAAAAAAAGGTATACTATACTTTTTTTTTTTTGAAGGAGGAGTGGCATCCACTTTTATAATAGCTTGCCTCTGGAACCTCTGTGAACCTGGAGAGAGGATGAAAGGCACCCAAGCGTTGAGGACTCTCCTTCATAGGGTTGTTATGAGTTGCCTGCGACTCAATGGCACTTAACAACAACAACAACAATAACAACATACTTTTTTGGGGTGCATTAGCCTATAACTATATATGAGATTGAGTTGGTTTATTCACATTTCATTATAATACTTTGTTTTGTTTGCTCATGCTGCCCTTGGTAATCTTCTGTTCAGCTCCTTAACTTCTTGATTTCTTCCATTTGCATTGACTTCTTGGTATTCTAGTGCAATATTCAGAGTCTCTTCTGACATCTTTTTTTTCCTTCTCTGTCTTTGGAGTGACTTTTTGCATTCTTTATGAATTATATTATTGATATCCTCCCACAGATCACCTGATCTTGGCTCATTAGTGCTCATGGTCTGAGATATGTTCCTGAGATGGTCTTCAAATTCTGGTGGTATAGATTTGAGGTCAAACTTTGGTTCTAATGGATTTAGTTTCATTTTCTTTCTCTTCATTTTGAATTTGAATATGAATAGTTGATGGTGTATTCCACAATTAGCACCTGGATTAGTTTTCACATAGGATATTAAGCTTCTCTAGCGATCTCTTCTGCACGTGTAGTCAATCTGATTCCTGTGTAAGCAATCTGATGAAGACCATGTTTATGTTTTTTATAAAATGTGTTTGCAATAATAGGTCATTGATTGTACAGAACTCGATCATTCTATGTCTAGCCTAATCTCAGGCTCAACTATTTTGATGACAGACTACTAAGATTTGAGGAAAAAAATGTCTTCGTTTTTTAAGTAGTTTTATCATTTTCATTCCTTTTACTACCAAAATCTTTGTTTTTACATGTTTAATAAAATATTTAGGAACAGGATAATGTTACTGCTAGGTTTAGGATATCTACCAACTGTCTTATCTGTAGTTTGTAGTAGAAAATGAATATTCATAAAGACTTGAAACCTATGTATGAAAGAGACAGATGCAGCTATTGCCTGGATCTCTGGATGATGAATTAGACACAGTATCCTTGACAGTCTAAACCCTTTCTGTGATAGTAATGTAAATGTAAAGTTTTATAACACTAATATATTAAGTTTTGAGGAAATAATTAATTGGTATTTCAGTCTGACTTATTCCAATTAATATAAAAAGTGTAATGTAGTTGGATGCTGTTACAGAAAAATGTAAACTATTTTTCATTTGCGTAATGGGTAGTCAGTAGCAAGCGAGAAAACAGGCATTGCAGATTGGAGAACTAATGACTCAGTTCATGTCATGGGATAACAGGTTAGCTGTTGCCTAAAATAACTCAAGAAGCTAATGAAATTCCTACTTATTTTGCAGCTCTTAAGAAAGGAAAGTTGCAAAAGTGAAATGTTCGTATGTTTAATTGCATGCAATGTGATAATGTGCAGAGAAAATAATTAGGCATAGGGAATCTCTGGGGGCCTAGCGGCAAGAAGCTGAAATGCAGTCTTGAAAGCACACAGTTTGAGGTCACCAGCTGCACTGTGGGAGCAGAAGGGACAATCTCCTCCTGAGCGATTAACTGCTTCTGAAAACCTACAGGAAAGTCAGGTATGGATCAGTTCTGACTCTATGGTATACAACAAGCACAACAAAAAATGATGGGATAATTCAGATATATGGAACCTTGGACAGTTGACAAAGTGAACTGCTTCTGTCGTCTAATCAGAAGGATACATTTAAAAAAAATTTAAAAAGAAAAAAATTCTTAATGACATTTGTTTTACAGAATGGTATTGTTGTTGTTGTTGCTGTTGTTAAGTGCCGTCGAGTCACAGGCGACTCATAGTGACCCAATGAAGGCGAGTCCTCGTCGCTTGGGTGCCTTTCATCCTCTCTCCAGGTTCATAGGGTTTCTGGAGGCAAGCTATTATGGAAGTGGATGCCACTCCTCCTTCCACAGAATGGTATTAGCCAGAAGAAAAAAAATAAGAAGAGTTTTACTTTCCTTTTAAAACTGTACTTTCAAATAATCACAAAAGAATCACCATTACGTTAAAAGAGAGGAATGGGGAGAAAAAAATCTGAAAATTACTTTAGAAGTATGTCAAATTATCCCTGTGAGTTGGAACTTGTGGAAGGCACATATACATCAAAGAAGGAAAACTCACTAGAAAAGTGGTAAGACTGTAGAATGAAATAAATATTAAGAATTAAGGAATAACAGAGTCTTCAAATTACAGCTTTCATTAATTTTACTGTATATTGGAAAAGAAACATTTGAGTGTGGTTAAATGGATCTGACTAGAAGCAAAAAATATGAGAAATATACCACATTTTTTAATGAAATGTGTTGTCCCCCTTTAAATGAAAACACTCATGATTTTCATCCAGAATAAAAATATAAATTAATTCTGAGAGGGCAAAACTGAGAGCACATTTTATAAAGTCTATATTAGCTATGGCCATGTAGAATAATAATGAGGGAAAATTTCCCAAGAGGTAGAGATAAAGAACATGAATAACAAAAGAATGTTTGTAACAACGAGGAGTGTTATAATTAATAAATCCCTTCCTCTAAAAAACTTTTTTAGTCTACAAGTCCAAAAATAGCCCATTCTTCTTCATATCCAGGTATTGTTATGAATTCCTCACCCTGTTTTAACCATTTTCTACTATTTTTGCTTGTTTCAAGGGATGATGCCATTTGTTTTTCTTTTAGGTCATAAATTTTTGGGCTATGAGAAATTTTTCAAGACTGGTAGAGCAGACTGTGTACTACTGAAAATCAAAATCACATAAATTTAGATAGATAGTAAAAGGATAAAAACTTAGATAGGTTGTCTGATTTTTAATTTGTGGTGTTGCTGTTGTGTGCTATAGAGTCAGAACCAACTCATAGTTGATCCCCCAGCCAGTTTTCAGAGCCAGTTAATCACATGGGAGGAGATTGCCCATCCTTCTCCCACAAAGCAGCTGGTGGATTTGAACCCTGTTCCTTCGGGATTGCAGCACAGCTTCTTTTCACTAGACTAACTTCCTGATTTTTAAGATATGGGAAGAATAAATGTGTAGATGTCTTCCCGTGCAGCATGCCTCTGGAAACTATAAATTTGATAAATGATGACAGTTATAGAAAGACTTCAGGACTTTGGTTCATAGGGTTACTATGAGTCATGCTGAATTATATGGCAATTGACAACAATCAGAGACTTGAGAGAATGCTGTTTTAAACAAAGCCAATTGTATACCCAAAATACATTGTGTTTTTCTTTTGAGCACAAAGATTTTTCAGTTGTAGATAAAGTCCATGTGATATTTCCTTATTACTTGAATGTGAATT
>NW_006399938.1:4515918-4516782 GCF_000299155.1 Elephantulus edwardii | reverse complement strand
AATACTTTAGTGTATTACTTTTTATGATCTATTTTATTAAGAAATCAACTTCTCCCATCCTAAACTAAAACATAATTTTTGAATCAGAAAAATATTAACTTACTTTTTTATAAGAGAACACTGAGTTCAAGAAAGGAAAGATGAATAATTTTAGATAGACAGTTTATCAGGAACAAATGATTGATCAGATAGTATTTAGACTGCAAAATTCTTGATATATTTCACAAAATTTTATTGTCACTGACTCTAAGAGAATATTTCATTAATTAATTTCATTTCATTTTCCCTCTCTTCCTACCAAATATGTATAATATCAGAAGATAATGTTCAGAAACTTTGAAAATGCAGTTGAAGGAAAGCAGAGATTTTAGCTTGGAAATTTTTTACATAGATTCTATTGTTGTAATAAAAATATCATACCAGAACTTAAGTTCCAAATATAGGGCAAGTGGATTTAAATGAAGACAATTGTGTCTAAAAGCACACTTTCTACAAAATATATAGCAAGAAAGAAGCATAACAATGTTAAGAAATGGAGTTTTGCTACTTCAGCACTGTATTTCCTTTTGAATAAAAATTAACTTATGTATTTCTTTAAGTTTCTGCTCTGCTTACTCTGTTACATGAAAACATTACTTCTCATGTTTTGTGTTTGGGATAAACAGAAAATATAATAGTCAACATATTGCTCCCTCAATGAATATAGCTATAGCTATCATCTTAAGACCTTCCTTTTGTATTCTAAAGTAAAAAGTAAACTTCCAAATGTCCTCTTGTTTTCTTGTTGTTGTTGTTGTTATGTGCCGTCGAGTCGTTTCCGACTCATAGCGACCCTATGCACAACAGCCCTAAACCCTGCTCTAT
>NW_006399938.1:4492595-4500308 GCF_000299155.1 Elephantulus edwardii | reverse complement strand
CACATTCTATAACACTTTGCTTTATCTTTTGGAGCGTCCCTTTGAAATCTTCTGTATATGCCTTTTGCTTAGGCATCTTTTCCTTAAATTGTTGGCTTCTCCATGCTCTAGTGTAATTTTCAGAGACTCTGACATTCATTTTGGTCTTTTCTTCCACCTTTGTCTTTCATATGTGATATCTTTGATGCCAACTCATAACTCATCTGCTCGTTAGTGTTCAATACCTCAGACATATTTTCTTTTGTATTTTCAATATTTTTTTAAATTAAGATGGCCATAAATCCAAGGTCTTTTGATTTTGTGGATTTTTTCACATTTCTACAACTTCAATTTGAGCTTGTACATGATTATTTCATTCTTCATTCCATAGTGTGCTGATGATGAGTTTGGGGCTGTTCGTTTTTGTTTTTTTTTTTAAAGAAATATTTTATATTGTTTGCGTACAAGGTTTGTATACATAATGTTTCACAGAATTCTTCATTTACATTGTGTTTCATACAATCATTCTCATTCATTATGTTTTATAAAATTAATCACTATCGGAATATGCCCATCACTATCTTGTCTTTTCAGATTCCTGCTGGTTCTTTCCCATTTCTTCCCCCCCGTCCCCCTCAACCCACCAAGTTGTGCAACCCTGTGATTTTTGCCTCTACCCATCCTCACCCCTCTGCTTTCACCCTTTTCCTCTTGGATCCCCATACATGTTTTATTAATTGCTATTCTATTTTTATAATAATGGTTTTATGCAGTATTTGTCCTTATGAGACTGACTTATTTCATTCAGTATAATGCTCACCAGTCTTTTCCCTAAGTTATGTAGTATTTTTCCAGTGTGTTACCCTTGAGTGCTTCATAGTATTACATTGTGTGTACATTTAGGCTGTTTTCATGTTCTTGTGATGTTAATAATGCTGCTGTGAACATTCGTGTTCAAATCTCCATTTGTATCTAAGTTCAAATTGCCTTGAGGTATATTCCTAAGAGTTGAACAGCTGGGTCATAAGGAATTTCATGTTCAGCTCTTAGAGGAAATGCT
The DNA here is from genome assembly GCF_000299155.1 of Elephantulus edwardii. Lineage (NCBI taxonomy): Eukaryota > Metazoa > Chordata > Mammalia > Macroscelidea > Macroscelididae > Elephantulus > Elephantulus edwardii. Next base: position 4,499,269 of record NW_006399938.1, on the reverse strand, counting down.
AAACTGCCTTCCACAGGAGTTGTACCATTTTATAACACCACCAACAGTGTACAAGAATTCCCACCTCTCTACATCTTCTCCAAAATTTGTTTCTTATTGCTCTGCTAAACTTTGCTACTGCTACTGGAGTGAGATGGTATCTCATTGTAGTTTTGATTTGCATCTCTTTATTGCTAGTGTGGTTTTGACTCCTAAAATTGAGCTTCCCCACTGTTATTTTCATACATGTAGACATTCTCATTTTTTGGCAATCCATGAGAGGAAGTCTAGGTGCATAGCTGCCATTCCTGTTTTTAAAAGAAAATTTTGGTGATGAAGAAATAATGGAATATATATAATTTAGTCATTCAGTCTGCAGCTCCATTTCTGTCTCCAAGTCTATAATTTTCTCCTCATATTCCTTTTACTTTGTTTCCAACTTTTGTATTCCAGTCACGAGTTATATATATACCAGCTAAAATGAGAAGGAATCTTCTGCAAATTAAACCATTAATTTTGTCTCTGTCATATCAAATGACTATGAAAACATATTATAGAATTATAAATGAAAATTAATAAGATTATGAAATCAAATTGTTAAAGAAATTAAATTTCCTTTGAAGAACCTCAGAAAAGATAAGTATTCCCTAAATATCTAAAGAAGTTATTCTAATACAATAAAAAATATATTGTTGACATTCTCTCAAGTTGCAGTTGAAATGGTGAAACATAGTTCACAGAGGATAAAATTAAGCCTAAATTAGAAAATGATAATGACAGCTAGTAGTTTATCTGCTATTTCAAAATGCATCTTGAAAGACAAGTGATACAAAAAATGTTGAGAACACATCATAAATAAAAATTCATTTGAAAATAATAGTATGTGAGACATTATTATGAGGGAAGATCTTGAAACTTCAATGTACTTGTGAATCTGAAGATACAGTAAAGTGAATCACAGGATAAAGAGTGTAGGTGAGAGAAAAAAATGAACAGATATTAATGACGCATTAAATAATATTAAGTAATGAAACTTTTTAAATTCAGATTTCCAAATTACAGCTGAAAGAATAACTGAAGGTATACTAAATGTGAAGAAAATAATTAAAACTGAAAGAGAATGAAAAGGTGGGTTTTTTTCCAAATAATATAAGGAATATACTGTCAATGCAGAACATCATATTCAGCAAAACTCATCAGTTATAAGATAGGGAAATAAAAACATTTTGAAATGATTCTTTGCAAGGACGTATTCACTGTAATGGTTACTAGATGATATTATTGAAGAAGAAATTGACATAAACAAAATTAGACGTTTCTCAACCAAATGGATAAGATAGAAGCAGATATGTTGAATATGTAAATAAATTGCATTCATTGTATTTCATTATTTATTTAAAAATAATTTTCTAAACAAATGTCTTATGGGATATTTATTACATACACAGAATTTAGTGCTGAGATACATGACCTTATAAATAACAGAGAAAGAAATTATCTTACTCTACTCACGAACTCAAATTCATTGCCAGTGTATCAGATTGTTTAATCCTCCTGAGGGTTTCCTCAAGGTTTTAAATCACCAGCAGAGGGATGTGGCCTTTGGGTTATTAGCTTACTTCCCTATGGGCTTTACTCCCAGAGCTCCTGTACATTGCTTTAACTTCCTAATTGAAATGCAACCAGAATGATCCTTAGAAGAGATGATGGTGAAACTTCAAGTCCCTTACTTTGGGCACATTCTTCAAAGGCACCAGTTCTTAGAGACAGACATCATGTTGGGAAATGTGGAGTGTCAAAGAAAAAAAGGAAGACCCTCAAAAAAAAAATAGACTGACAGTGACTACTGCAATGATATGCACAACACAAGGATCATGAGAATTGTGCCAGGTCGGGCAAAATTCAGATTTGTCGTTGACAAGTTCACTAAGAATCACAGTAGACTAAAAGGCACCCGGCAACAACAGGTTATAAATTAATGATAAAATGTTATTTGTGTTGCATAGTTGTCCAAAATTCAAGGGTTCAAATATACCAGTTTCTCCACAAAAGAAAGATGCATAATCTCTCGCATAAAGATTGACAGCCTGAGAAACTCAAAGAATGGTTACTTGAGTCAGAATGGACTTGATGGTAGTTAGGATTTTTGTTGTTGTTTGTTTTTTTGATAAGGTAAAAGAATTCCCCTTCTGCAAGTGATTAAGCTCTAAACTGCTAAGGTGAAAGGCCAAAATTTCTAAGTACTAGCTTTTCTAAAGGAGAAAGATGTTGAAGTATACTTCTGTAAAGATGTACATCCCCAGAAAACCTATGGGGAAATTTTTTTTTTATTATTTCTAGCTGATCTTTTCTGTATCGTTCCAATTTTAGTATATGTGCTGCCGAAGCGAGCACTATGGTGAAATTTTTTTATACCCACCAGCTCTCCTGTCCTTAGTTGCAATTAACTTGATAGTAAAGGATTTATTAAGCAAGTTGGTGTCATCTTCATAAGAGAGGATGTTGATGAGTCTTACTCCTGTCTTGATGTCACATTCTTCTTCAGCTTCTCAAAAGATTTATTCAGCATACAGATTGAATAGGTATGGAGAAAGGATAAAAGCCTGACAAACACATTTTCTGATTTTTTTTTCATATTCAGCCTTTTTTTTTAATTCCGAGTCCAATGTTTAAATGCATAGGAAGCAAATAAAAAGACCATGGCTTAAAATTATATCCTTTTTTTCTTAATATTTTTATTATTCATATATATAGTGTTTCATGCATGTACATTACAGCTTTTTGTTGTTCTGTTTTAAATACAATTTTTATTTTATGCTGGTTTACTTACAAAGTTCATATACATTGTTTTTCATACTGGATATTTCCCATTTCCTTTACCTATTCCTCCCTCTATCAAATTGTGTGACCCTGTGATTACCCCCTACCCATCCTCACCCCTCTGCTCTACTGTCCCCCATGTTTTACTACTTATCTTTTTATTTTTACAGTAATGGTCTTATACAGTATTTGTCCTTATGGGACTAAGTTAGTTCACTTAACATAATGTTCTCCAGAACTTCCCAAGTTAGGTAGTAATTCTCAAAATTATTGTTCCTTTATGCTGCAAAGTATTCCATAGTGTGATTGTTCCATAATTCCTCAATCCATTCGATTATGGTTGGATATTTGGGCTGTTTCCATGTTCTTGTGATAGTGAATAATGTTGCTATGAACATTTGTGTACAACTCTTTAAAATGTGCATTGATCGCCATTGTTCCCTTGTTCTGTTTGAACAACTGAGTCTTAATCTATGTATAGGTATTTTATGAGCACAATTACGTGTTCTGGGATTCTTATTTTTCTCAATGTTAGCCATAATTTGTCATGATGCACACAGTCAGGTGCTTTCGTATAGACCATAAAACACAATTAGACAACTTTCTGGTATTTTCTGCTTTCAGTAAAGATCCATCTGAGATAGATATATAGATATATAGATGATATATAGATATATAGTCATCTTTGTGTCATGGCCTCATCTTAATTCAATTTTAATTTCTGGAAGTTCTCTGTAGCTGTACTGTTCTAGTGGTATTGAACAATTTTCAGCAAGAATTTATGTGCACATGATATTGGTGATATTTTCAATAATATCCACATTCTAGTGGATTTACTGTTCTGGTGATTTAATAATTCCAGCAAGATTTTATTTACAAATTATATTAATGATATTTTCCTATAATTTTCACATTATATTAGATAATACTTTTGGTGATAATTTCATCTATGACTCAACAGCACTTAACAACAACAAAAACAACATCATAGAGAGAGCTCAGTTGGCCTTTAGGACAGAAAGTGATGCTACTAAGCTAATCAGTGGCCCTCGGGCCTGGTTATAATTGTCTTTGGGAAAACATTGTTCTAAGTGGTATAGCACTGGTCAGTCCATTTTCTGTAAAAAGGTAACTTGTGGTTGCTGTGGTGCTAAACACTGTAACACTGATGTATCAAATGTGATAATGGTTACCTATGATGGACAGTGTCTGGTGGAGTTCCCCGATTAAAACAAGCTTGGAAGCAGGAGTGGCATCCACTTCTGAAATAACTTGCCTCCAGAAAGACTATCAACCAGTAGAAATGATGAAAGTTATACAAGTGTTCAGGTCTTTCATTCAAAGGGTAGCTATGAGTTGCCTATGACTGGATGGTACTTAACAACAATAACAACAATAATGGGAACAGATATGGAAATCTTCCAGTCACTAATACTTCAAACACCAGCACAGTAGACAGGTTTTAGCAGATCTTCCAGACTAAGAAGCAGAACTGACCATCCATTTATGAAATAATAGTCCTTCAAAAACTCTGTGGATAATAAAAGAACAATGACAATGAGTGAGTTTATCCAGTTTTGTTTTGTTTTGTTTTTCCCACATATTTAGACACAAAATACGGCTGGCATTATCAGTATACCAGGCATAAAAACACATCTAATAGAGAATGAGCCTTTAACAAGTGATATATCTTCTTCCTCACTCCTACTACTCCTCTCTTGAGAAAGGTACCTGATCTCCAGTATTGGTCCTTGCCATTTTGCATGTCTCCTTCAGAAGGCAACATTGTATGAACTTGCTATTCTTTTCTGGTTCATCCTTATCTGCTATTATTAATAAGATTTCATTTTCTAATAAATAGATATTTGGTTAATGTCTCTTTTTCTAAAAAACTCAAGTTAAGATTAAAAATGAAATCTGGAAATGGGAATGATCCAGGAGTTCCTAAAAGGACAGAGTAATGGTGAGCATAGTCCAGTGGTGATTAATTCCATAAAACACAATGTATGGGAATGATTGTATGAAACAAAATGTCAATGAAGGAAAGTATGGGGGAAAATTTGCATTGAAAAATAAACTTAATATAAATAAATCCCAGAAACTAAATCTTATCTGTTTGGAAAGACCATACACTTTGTAGCAGTTTTTAATTACTTATAATTATTATACATAAAATCAATTTAAGTAATTTAATTTAAATTTTAAAAATATACATTCTTTTTATATAGTTTTGTAGTTTTTTCCTCATAGAATTTTCTTCCAGTTTTTCCATTTGTAAATATTCAGTGTTTCCATTTTTTTAAAGAAAACCCCCCAAATCAAACTTTAATAATTCCTTTATTTCTTGAGAATAGGTTTACATTCAATAGATGCCCCAAAAAAATATGTTCAAGGAAAATATTATATAGAACCCTTTATTGTTATAAAAATAATCAAGATATCACATATATGAAGCAATGAAATAGCTGACTCAATTCTGACTATTAGAACAGTCATTATATTTTAACTGATAAAAAAAAGTTTTTAGTGATATTAATTTCATATCAAGCTAAAATTTGAATATGAATACTTTCAGTTAATATCACCATAAAAATTTACAGGCAAATCCATGTAATCCCCACTTATTGCCTATGATTGAGAAAACAAACAAGATAATACTAACATCTGCCTGACTTGTCTCCCATTCAGTTCTTGAGAAGAATAAGCTATCTTCTACCATTTCATTCTCAACCACAGTGAGTCATAAGAAAAATAAATGTAATGCAAGTATAATTTTAACTCTTTGAGTTAAAAAGTCCTGCTGAAATATATGCAACTACTACTATATTTCACTTTTAGATTTTAATTATTTGTGTAATGGTTTTAATTTCTCTGTAAAATGAATCGTGCTAATGATCTTTAAGATTTTAATTCCTATATTTTGAAATGATAAGTAGGCTGATTGCTTCAGGAAAGAGATAATCAGAAGATTAAATATCAAAGTCTAGCTTAATGTATGATAGTTTTCATGAATATTTATTTTGTAAGTTATGAACCTGAAAAAGAAAATAGGAACAAGCTTTTAAATAATAAACATAAGATATGAAATTAAAATTTATTCTTCCAACTATAAAACAGCAAAAAATAAAACACTATGGTAATCTTCATGTTGAATAAAATCTTGCTAAAGAATCTTTGTATCAGAGTCATTTAATATAAAACGCGCATACTGAAATGTAGAAAAAGTTAGTATAGATATGTTATTGAAATAAGTTCTTAATTTGTTCTTACAAACGTCCACAGGAATCCTTTCAGAAATAAAGCTAAATTGCTGAAATTGTATTATACTCCTGATTGAAACGTCATCTCACATACTTTGGGTATGTTGTCAAGAGAGGTCAATCCTTGCAAAAAGACATCAAGCTGAGAAAGTTATGAGGTCAGGCAAACCAAGCAAGACCTCTAACAAGATGCATTGACACAGTGGCAGTAACAATGGGCTTGAACATGTCAGAGAACATAAGGATAATATAGGCTAGGGCAAGTTCAAGTCAGTTTTTCATAGGGTTGCCTTGAGCACATTCAATTAGGTGGTTTTACCATAAATGAATTGCATACTAAAAGACCAGCTGTCACTGAGTTAATTCTAACTTACTGAATCTCTAATGTGTCAGAGTAGAAATGTGTTCAATAGGGTATTGAACAGCTGATTTTTAAGAAGTGGCTTTCCAGGTCTTACTTCCAAGACATTTTTCCAAGGCTAGTACAAGAATGTATTTGCATATCCATCTTTTCAGTGAGCAGCTGAACACCTTAAATACTTGCATCATTCAAGGATGAATTAAACATTAAAATGTTTCTTTCATTTAAGATTTTAAAAATATTCCTATGTGAAT
>NW_006399938.1:4490987-4491714 GCF_000299155.1 Elephantulus edwardii | reverse complement strand
AACAAACCAAGCATGAAAATAAGCATTTTTTAATCCATTAAAATAATAAAAGAGATATTACCATGTAATATCATAAACAAGTGGAAACTTTTCCATTAAGAATTGCACACGCATTAGAATGAAAAGTCTGCGGTTTCAGTATAGAAATAAAGTGGAAATAGAAAGCGATAATATTTCCTCCCATAATGCCTATTGGATAAGCTAATAGAAGACAGATAACCTTATTCTGGTTATTATTACAATGAAGGAATTTTACTTCATTTGAATAAAATATAAATGTGTTCTATGACTATAATTCTTAGTTAAATTTTTTTTGTGTCCAGAATATCTAACTTTACTTAGTTCAAACTATAATCTTATTTAATTATAATGTTCTAAAATCAGTTTTCCTTTGAATATTTCTAATCAGTTTTCTTCATTTTTATTGACTATTTGTGCCTATTTTCTAATTTAGGAAAAAGGAGGATTTAGGGCTGTTGTACATAGGGTCACTATGAGTCCCAGGCGACTAGATAACTGCAAATAACAAGAACAACAATAATCTGGAAGACAGAAAATTCTTTTTCTGACTTTGAACTTTATAGCATTATAGTTCAAGAATTAGTAATATGAAATCAATGACACTGTTCTGTAGTTTCCACACTCAGTTGGGTCACCTTTCCTTGGAATGGGAACAAATATAAATCTCTTCAAGTCAGTTGGCCAAGTGGTTGTTCTCCAGATTTCT
>NW_006399938.1:4468913-4489012 GCF_000299155.1 Elephantulus edwardii | reverse complement strand
GGGTCCTTGGAGAGGGACATCATGCTTAGGAGGGTGGAGGGACGGCGCAGGAGGGGAAGACCCTCTATGAGATGGATCGATTCAGTGACTGGGGTAATCGTGATGGGTGTGTCAGAGGCAGTGCGGTTGGCATAGGATAGAGCAGGGTTTAGGGCTGTTGTGCATAGGGTCTCTATGAGTCGGAAACGACTCGACGACACATAACAACAACAACAACAACAATTAGTAATAACGTAACAAACAAATACGAGGTTGAGTGAAGGATAGGCAAGGCTATATGTATTTTTTTAATAAATGAAAAATGCTTAAAACAGTATACTTTATACATACTTTGATAATGTGAGCTATCATACTAAAGGTCTTATAATATCAGAAGTGATTTTCTAAACTTTGTCCCTGTTTCCTTCTCCCCACTTTATGAGAGCATATCATACTCAGAAACTAAGATTTATATTTTTCTACAAGTCCAACATGTTTAAATATAAATAAAGATAATTAATGTCACATATACAGAAACATACTGTGCTACAGGAAAAGGAAAAAAAATAATATGACGTAAACAAAGACAAAAAGAGAAAAATCTTAAAATTATTGATATATATGCAGATGCAGTATACATATAATACTTACATATAAATATAGCTCTATAAATACAAATAAAAAAAGAATATATATTATCACAATTACCCATAGAAAATTATTGTGTGTTGGTGTTTTATACCTCTTTGAGTCATAATTGATACATAGCGTATCCTCTGTAGGAAGCCATCCTGAGTGGGTCTTGGTTCTGGCATGAGCAACTCTATTTTGTCCATGGACCTTATTTCATATACTCACTTCTGACATGCAGCAGGCCAAGCTCAGTATAAGGCCACCCCGCCCATCTGTGGGAACCTACTTACCTCACTAGATCAGTGTTTGTAATTCAATGACTTGGGGTGTGCCCCTCCTTCCTATTGTAAACTGATATCCTGGGGCTGTTTTTCTGCAGTAACCCCACTTATGTTAGAGGCCTAGGCAGTTCCCCTATTTAAGGCTGTGATTTAGTTCAATAAATTCGAGGCTTGATCGGGAAAACTTGTCTTGCCTCCATTTCTCGCGTCTCTTGTCCCTCGTCAACCCCCCACTCCTCCTCCTTTAGGTCACGTTTGAAGAAACCCGCAGGCCGGGGCAATCCTCCAGTGGGTTTACAGTGGCATTGAATCACATAAGAAGGGATGGCCCATGTTTCTCTCACAGAGCAGCTCGTAGATTGAAACCATGTGCTTTATGGTTGACAGTGTAGCTCTTATCACTGGTGTTGTTGTTGTGTACCATCAAGTCAGAACTCGACTTATAAATGACCCTCCAGAGGGTTTTCAGAGGCAGTAGGACATTGTCTATCTCTCCCACAAACCAGCTGGTGGATTCAAACTATGTGCTTTCAGGATGGAAGAGCAAATTACTGTTGTTGTTGTTGTATGTGTCATCGAGTTGACTATAATTCATAGTGACCCTATGCACAATAGCTCTTAACCTTGCCCTGACCTAAAAAATCTCACTGTCTCTAACATAACTCCTCTCATTATCCCAGTTATTGTGTCTCATCCGGGGTCTTTCTCTCCTGTGCTGTCTCTCAAACCTTCCAAATATGATATCTTTCTACAAGGATTGATCCCTCCTGGCTACGTGCCAAAAGTATATGAGACAGAGTCTCAAAATCTTTGCCTCCAAGAAGCATCTTGGTTTCACTTTCTCCAGGATGGACCTGTTATTCTCTTGGCGGTCTTGGTATATTCAGTACACATCTCTAGCACCACAACTCAGAGGCATTTTTTTGGTCATTTTTGGTCATTGTCTAGTTCTCTGATGCATAGCAACTAATTGAGAAGCCCATGGCCTAGATCAGGAATATGTTGTTGTTACATGCCATAGAGTCGCTTGCAACTCATAACGACCTTATGTCATTAACAACAGCCCTAAACCCTGATCTATCCTGTGCCAATCGCACTGCCTCCTACACACCCATCCTGATTACCCCAGTCACTGAATCAATCCATCTCATAGAGGGTCTTCCCCTCCTGTGCTGTCCCTCCACCCTCCCAAGCATGATGTCCCTCTCCAAAGACCTGTCCCTCCTTACAACATGTCCAAAGTATGTCAGACAAAGCCCCAGAATCCTTGCCTCAAAGGAGCTGCCTGGTTTAACCCTCTACAGGATGAATTTGTTTTCTTGGCAGTCCATGGTACATTCAGTACTCCTCTCCAGCACCACAGCTCAAAGGCATCATTCTCCTTCTATTATTCCTAGTCATTGTCCAACTCTCTGACACATAACAAGTGATTACAAAGACCATAGCCTGCAACAGACACACCTTAGTCACCATAGAGACAACATTGCTTTTCAGTACCTTGGAGAGGTTCCTACCAGCAGACTTTCCTATCACAACACATTTTTTTATTTCCTGGTGCCAAGAGTATTGACCGTGGAGCCAAGCAGACCAAAGTTGTTAACAATCTCAATCACTTCACCATCCATCCTGATGCTGCCAATTGGTCCAGTGGTGAGAATCTTTGTCTTCTTGACATTGAGCCTCAGTCCATACTGAAGGCTGCAGTCCTTGACCCTCTGCAGCAAGTGCATGAGGTCCTCCTCAGTTTCAGCAAGCAGGGTTGTGTCATCTGTATAATGCAGATTGTTGATAAATCTTTCACCAATCCTGACACCACACTTCTCCCCATAGAGCCTAGTCTCCTGGATAATCTGTTCTGCATCCAGGTTGAAAAAGTATAGAGATAGGACACATTCCAGGTGTACACCTTTCCCAATTTTGAACCATGCAGTGTTGCCCTGCTCTGTTGTGAGGACTGCCTCTTGGTCCAAGTATAGATTTCTCATTAGCACAATCAAGTGTTCTGGGAATCCCATACTTCTCAGAGTCAGCCACAGTTTGTTATGATCCACACAGTCAAATGCCTTTGCATAATAAATGAAACACATTCTTCTGATATCCCCTGCTTTCAGCTAAGATCTATCTAACATCAGCTACAATATTCCTACTACAACGACCTTTTCTAAACCCAGCCTAGACTTCTGGCATTTCTCTGCTGATGTGCTGTTCTGGTCATTTTTGGATTATTTTCAGTAGAATCTTGCTTGTCTGTGAAATTAATTATATTCTTCTATAGTTTCCACACTCTTTTGTGTCACCATTCTTTGGAATGGGAACAAATATAGATCTCATCCAGTAGGTTGGCCAAGTGGTTGTTCTCCAGATTTCTTGGCACTGCTTGGTGAGCACATCCACGGCAGCATCTGTTACCTGAAATATGCCAATTGGTATACTATGTATTCCTGGGCCCTTATTTTTTGCTATTTACTTCAAAGCAGCTTGAACTTCTTCCTTCATCACCAGAGGCTCTTGTTCAAATGTTATTTCACTAAATTTTTCTGTGTCTGCCAATTCGTTTTGATACAGAAGCTCAGTATATTCTTTCCATCTTCTTTTAGTACTTCCTGGATAATTTAATATTATGCCTAAAGCATCCTTGATTATAGCAACTGGAGATTTGAATTTGTTCTTCAGTTCCTTGAATTTAAGAAAAGCTGAACCAGTTCGGCCCTTTTGATTTTCTGACTCCAGCTCCTTGCCCATTTCATTGTAATATTTTGTGTTGGCATTCCGTGCTACCTTTTGCGATCTTCTGTTCAGCTCTTAAGTAACTTGAATTCTTCCTTTCCTTTGGCTTCTCTGGGCTCCTGTGCAGTCTTCAGAGTTTCTTTTGACATCCATTTTGTTCTTTTTTTTCTCTTCTGTCTTTGTAATGACCTTTTGAACTCTTCCTGGATGATACATTTGACCTCCTCCCACAACTCATTAGGTCTTCGCTCATTAGTGTTCAAGACCTCAAACCTGTTCCTGAAAGGAAGAAATGTGGATGTCCAACAGACACATGAAGAAATGCTCAAATCGCTGTCAATATCTATCTATCTATCTATCTATCTATCTATCTATCTATCTATCTATCTATATTATCTAAATACCATCTCATTACAGTAGCAGTGAAAAAAGTTTAACAGGACAACAAGTAGTAAATGTTGGAGAAAATTTATTGGAGGGATTTTAAAATGGTATAACCACTCTGGGAAACAGTTTGGAGTTTTCTCAGAAAGCTGAACATAGAAACTCCATATGACCCAGATATTCCACTGCTTGGAATATACCCTGAGAAAATGAGAATTGATGTACAAATGGAAACTTGTTCACCAATGCTTATAGCAGCATTATTCACCATTGCAAGAACGTGGAAATAAACCAATTGTGTAACCACAAACGAATGGATTTAGAAATTGTAGTACATACTATGTAGAGTACTATTCAACATGCAGGAGCAATGATTTTGTTAATTATTACTTAACTTGGAAGGGACTAGAGAGCATTAATGATAAGTGAACTAACTCAGTCCCTTAAGGGAACATACTATATAAGACCATTATTGTAGAAATAGATAACGAGTAAAGGTATATGAGGATCTAAGTGGGGGAAGATGGGAGCATAGAGTGAGTATGGGTGGCAGGAGTAATCATAAATTCACACAATTTGATGGGTGGAAGGAGGCATGAGTTCAGAAAATTGGAAAGATCTGGTGTGAGAAACAATGTATACAAACTTTGTAAGTAAACTAGTATAAAATAAAAATTTTACATTGAAAAAACCTTAAAACAAACCAATTGTATTAGTTGTTGTTGTTAGGTGCCATTGAGTCAAGTGAAACTCATAGTCACCCTATGAACAAAATAGCTGAACCCTGTCCTATCCTGTGCTATCTTCACACTTCCTGATATACTTAAGTCCCGCTGTGGCAGTCACTGTGTCAATCCACTTGTTTGAGGGTCTTCCTCTCCTTCACCGACCCTCCACCCTTCTAAGCATCATGTCCCTCTCCAAGAAATAGCCCCTCCTAGTAACATGCAAAGTATGTGAGGCGAAGCCTTTTCATTCTTGCTTCCGAAGAGCAGTATGGCTATACCCTCTCCAAGACATATTTATTTGTTCTTTTGTCAGTCCTTGGGAACTTCAGAGCTCTTCTACAACACCACAGCTCAAAGGCACCAATTCAGGGAGCTCTGGTGGACTAGTTACAACAAGCTACACTGCAATCCCAGAGACACATGCTTCAAATCCACCAGATGCTCTGCTGAAGAAGGAAGTTCCTTCTCCTCCTGTACCAGTCAGATCCAATTTGACACACACAAATAAAAAAAAATAAAATAAACGTAAAAAAAAGAGGCACCAATTCATCTTCTTTCACCTCTATTCATTGTTCAGCTCTCAGATGCATAGTAAGTGACTGGAAAAACTATAACCTGAAACAGAGGCACCTTAGTCCTCAAATTGTTTTGACAATTTGGAGAGGGCTCTAACTGCAGACTTCCCCAAAGCAATATGTCTCCTGATTTCCTGACTGCTGGTCAAATACTGTTAAGTGTGGATCCAAGTAAGATGAAGTTGTTGATAGTTTCAATCTCTTCTCCATCTACCATAATGTTCCCTAGAAGTCCAATGGTAAGAATCTTTTTGTTTGTTTGTTTGTTTACATTGAGATGCAATTAAAATTAGGCTGCATTCCTTGATCCTCTGCAACAAGTACCTCAAGTTCTTCTTACCTCAGGAAGTGAAGTTGTATCATCTACATGACACAGATTATTGATGTCATCTGCATAACACAAGTTGTTGTTGTTAAGTGCCTTTGAGTCATAGACAACTCATAGTGACCTTATGAATGAAAGACCTGAACACTTGTATAACTTCCATCGTTTCTCCAAGTTAGTAGGGTTTCTTGATGCAATCTGTTTAAGAAGTGGATGCCACTCCTGCTTCCAAACTTGTTTTAATCAAAGTTCTACCGAACACTGTCCACCATGGATAACCATTATCGCATCAACCACGAGTTACTTCTGTACAGCAAATTCACAGACCAGTACAATACCACTTAGAAGAATGTTGCAGATTAAAATAACCCACCTTTGGCTTGGTAGCATAAAGCAAGAAGAAGCAATGGTAATGAAGGAGGAAGTGGAAGCTCTATTAAAGGCACTGGAAAAAAATAAGGCCCCAGAAATCAATAGGATATCAATTGACCTATTTCAGTTAGCATATGCAATGTTGGATGTGCTTACCAGTCTATATTAGGAAATTTGGAAGACAGCTGTCTGACCAACAAATTGGAAGAGGTCGATATTTATTCCCATTCCCAAGAAAGGTGATTCTACAGAATGTTGAATCTAACAATATATATCTAACAATATACTATTCAACCAAAATATTGTTGAAGATCATTAAAAAATGGCTAAAACAGGGCATAGATAGGGAACTGCCAGAAGTTCAAGCAGGATTTAGAATAGGTTGTGGCACCAGGGACATCATTTCTGATGTCAGATGGATCCTGAATAAAAGTAGCAAATACAAGAGTATCTATTTGTGTTTATTGACTTTTTTTAATGCAAAAATGTTTATTGCGTGGATCATAACAAGTTGTGGTTGATATTGAGCAGAATGAGAGTTCTAGAGCACTTAATTGTGCTCACATGGAACCATACCTGATCAGGAGACTGGTGTGCAACAGGACAGGGCAACACTGCATGGTTTAAAATTAAGAAGGGAGTGCATCAGGGTTGTATTGCCTCTTCATAGCTACTCAATTTATATGTGGAGAAAATTATTTAAGAAGCTGAACTCTATGGAGAGGAATGTGGCATCAGGATTGAAGGGAGACTCATCAATTTTATTGGTAGGATGTGCTTGATAAGAAATGTAGAGTCAAGAAAGAAGTAAGTACAGGATACAGGAAACAGGAAAAGAAAATCGTAAGGGTGAAGAAGTTACATTTCAAGAAGAAAGTTATGTGTTAAATATAGAATGTCTGAAGACACCCAGATACAGGTCCTTTTAAAAAATTCAATTCATAGAATATAATATGGTGTGCTTGAATGTCCTGAGATTCTAAGAGGAGAAACATTCTCTTAGTCTCTTTCCCTGTATGTGTATGTATCTTACTTTCATGCACATATATACGTGGGTAACCCACATGCACACGCGCACACACACACACATACACACACACACACACACACACACACACACACACACACACACAGTATGTCCACTGAAATGAATAATTGTTCTTATTATGTGCCATCAAGTCACTTGTGGCTCATAGCGACCCTATACAGCCCCAAACAACAGTCCTGAATCCTGTTCTATTCTGTGCCAATCTTATTGTCTCTGACACATCTACTCTACTATCCTCATTACCCCAGGTACTGAATCAAATCATCTCATCAACAGTCTTCCTTCCATTCACTGTCCCTCTAACCTCCCAAGCATGATGTCTCTCTCCAAGGACTGGTCCTTCCCTGCAACATGTCCAAAGTATGTCAGATGAAGCCTCAGAATCCTTGCCTTATTGAAGCAGCCTGGCTTTATCCTCTATAGTACAAACCTCTTTGTTCTCCTGGTAGTCTGGGTATATCTAATACTCTTCTCCAGCACCACAGCTTAAAAATATCAATTGTCTTTCTATCACCCCTAGTCATTATCCAGCTTTCTGACCCATAGAAAGTAATTGTGAAGACTATGGTCTTGATCAGGTGCACCTTAGTCTCTAGACTGATACTGTTACCCTTCAGTACTCTTGATGGGTCCCTGAAAACAGACTTTCCCAATGCAATTTGTCTTCTGATTTCCTGCTTACTGGTACCAAGTTAAAATAAACAATTAACTTGTTACTGGGGTAATCAGGATGGGTGTATCGGAGACAATGAAATTGACACAGGAAAGAGCAGAGTTTAAGGCTGTTGTACATAGGGTCGCTATGAGTTGCAAGCGACTCTATGGCACATAACAACAACAACAACAAAGGAGAAACAAATTGCTGAGAAGTTTGTTGTTTTTGTTTGTGTGTTTGTTTGGGTGTTGTTTTTGTTTTGTTTTCCCACATGTAGAGAACTTTCCAAATGTTATGGTGGATATGTTTTAGAGAAAAAGGAAAAATATATGGGTAAAAAAGGAATGAAACTCAACTGAATATCATGGAAAAAAAGATCAGTGAAAATATCAGCAAAAGACACTGTCTCAGAAATTGCAGAGTGTAGATGTGTGAGAACAAAGCAAATGGATTCCCAAGACAATCTTGACACATGCATATGCTTTCCCGAAACTGAAGTGGTGAGCACATGATTGTGAGTAATTTTTGTTGGGTTTTTGCTTCACAGAATTATGAATCTGTTTATAGTAAAATGTTTGAAGTAATGTACATCTTAACTATAAATATAACAAATTTAATTTTCTCCTTTGAAGGAGAAGTATTTTAAGACATTTATATTTGGCACAAGTGTTGTTATTGTTATTAGGTGTCATTGAATTGACTACGACTCACATTTACCTTTTGTACAACAAATCAAAACTTTGTCCTGTATTGTGTCCTACTTGTGATCTCCATAGGAGTAAATTAACAAAAAAGTTTTATGAAGATCAAAGATTGATGTGCAGAAATTTTATAAGTATTCTTTGCCTAGATAAATTTGCAGCATATCTCTCCTCTAGTTGTTTGATTGACCCTTATGTTTGGTTTACAGCTACGCAAGAGTGGTGATGTGATGAGGGTGGAAGTGTTTGGGTCAAGATGAAACAAGCATTGATAGCTTGATGAGAAAAAGCCCAATTTCTGTAAAACCTCTCTGATGTAGTCATTCTAAATTTATTTGCCATGTTTACTTGTTACTAAGCACTGATGGGAATAAAAGCAAAAGAATCACAATTTAAAGAATATTTTTTTTAGAGATTGTTACAGATTTTCTATACTGTTAATTGTTTTTCTTCATATTAAAAATTTCTGAAGTTACATACTAAGAAAACAACCAACTGATATTGTTATGGCAGATCATGTGGGGTTTTAAACACTCAGCCAAAATTTAGGGTTCAATAGAGTTCCTTTATTAAACTAGCAGGTCAAGAACATTGTCTACTGCTCAAAGTATTCCAACCCGGAGGGGAAGCAAAGATTGGGTTTACATACAGAGTTTGGGAATGGGGGTTACACAAAGTTGATTTTGATAGGTAAATGAGATTTTTTCACATTCAGGAGTTGGTACTGTTTTTGACTTTTCTTGGTTATCCAGGTCCTGGGCCAGGTACAAGGTGGGAGTGGTAACCAAGCTGGATCAGCATTTACTAGAGAACTTAGCGACATCTTATTGCCAGCATTATTGAGGCATACATTTCTTAAAGTGTATATCAGAGCAAAATGGCTTCTTTAACACTAACTTGTAAAATATCTTCTCTAATGTTTAGTATATAAGCTACTATTACAATATATTCATTTGAGGGAATACACGGATAATAAAGTATTTGCATTTAGAATGTTCTACACATGGACAACTTAGTGACATTGATTATGTTTCATGTTCTTCAACCATCTCTGTTACGTGTTTCCACATTATTCAGTTACCTCTTAATGAGATGTATTGACACAGTGACTGAAGCTATGGACTCTAGTGTATCAAATATGAAGAGGATAACAAAGAACTATAGGTTCAGATTTGTTGTTCATAGGGCCATTATGAGTCATACTTGACTCAATGAGACAATGACAAGGAAAGCTCAGTGTTGCCCAAGCAAAGAATGAGTCCTCCTTTCCCACACCTCTTTCTCTCACTCCTGGTAACCAGTAATAAACTTCAGCCTCTATAATTTTACCTATCCTATATATGTCATATGAGCGTGGTAGTATTTTATCTTTTCTTTTGTGAGTAAATTATTTCACACAGCACAATGTTTTCAAAGCTCACCCATGTTGTAGTGTTCATCAGAGCATCATTTATATTTGTGGCTACAATTATTTTCAATGATAAAGTAGAGTAGTTTATTCAGGGTTGCTTTCACCATCTGTGCTTTCTAGGTCTTTCTTCTGTAGGCCTAGCAGAGTTCACAGACCTTAAGCTTTCCAAAAGATTTAATGTTGAAAATCCTGTCAAGATGATCTATTTCTGATGTCATTTTCTCTTTCAGCTCCTTTTTTTGGCTTCTGGTCTTGGAGAGGTTTGAATGCCATGACAGATGAATGAAGCAATTTCAGCATTTTTAGTCTAGATTTTTGATCAGCTGACAAACAGTGATAGAATGTCTTTCTGGCACAATATTACTGTGAAAGATATGTTAGATAAAATCTTACAGAAAAGGATATAGAATGTACAAATAGAACAATACTGACAAATTCTTCCATTACATTTAGAGAGAACCAATTGTGCATGTTAGATGTAATAATATAAAGCAAAACCACTGCTAATCTAAATATAAAATTATGTCACTTTTTACATAAACATGCCTATTGCATAGGCAATATTGTTGAACCAATGATAACAGTAGAAATACTTCAAAATTAAATATAATAGAATATTCAAATATGTTTATGATGAAACACCAGTCATTTACTCTATTATGGTCTTTTATAACCTACTAGCTATATGAAATCACTGAATTCTAACTATAAATAGTATATAGATTTAATTTATGATTGTTTATTCTTTTCCCCCAGTTATCATATTAGTAAATAGGCAGGCTGATTCTCATTTATTGTCTTAAATGTCTATTTGGAATTTATTTGCTTTTCTAAAATGATAAAAAAAAAACCAATCAATCAAACAAAACCAGCTAGATTAGTTAATATCCTTACTTACTCCTAATTATTAACTACTCTATTAGAGACATCATATTCCCACTCAAACATGGCCACCAAGTCAATTCCAATTCATCAGGAACTTCCATCACATTTCCAAGGTTACAAACCCTTATGGAAGGACACAGCTTATCCTTATTTCATGGAACAGATACTGTGGCCAAACCACTGACTTTTAGATTAACAGTGACACACTTAATGGCACCAAAATCCTTGAATGCTAGGCTCTAAAAAGAAGCATGCAATCAAAGTGTAATTTTACTGATTTGTTTGATGACTGAGGGAGGATATGTATTTTCCATGAATCACAGTAATTGTGGGAGAACCTTTTTTCCTTGATGGCAAAGTGAGCAGAGAGAATTCAGTGCATAAGCTTTTCTGTCAGAAAAAAAAAATTCTTTAAAAACCTCTACATGTGATTTCAGACTTTCCCACATATTTTCTGTATTAACCTGGAGAAATTATTCCTAAATTGTAAAATAAGAATATTACATATTAACTGTATCCCCCAAAAGATAAATTTCAGTCTTAATTCCAGTTACCTATGAAGGGAACAGAGCTATGGTGATCTAGTGGAAAGGAGCTTCACTGTCAACCTGGAGGCACACAGTTCAAATGTCCCAGCTGCTCCATGGGAGGAAAATAGACATTCTCCTCCTCTGAAGTTATACTGCCTCTGAAAAGTCCCTGGAGGTATGATTTGGTTCTGATTCTAAGGTGCATAACAACAACAAACAACAACAACAACGTGAATGTAACTGTGTTTGTACATTCTTTGTGGAAGTAAAATAAGTTAGATTAGCTCAAAACCACACTACAGTTGGATATATTCTAATTTTATTTGAGTGCTGTCCTTATAAAAAAAAAAGGAGATAAGATACAGATAGACAGTTGTAGGGGAATATGTGTTAATGTGTATCTATGTACCAAAGAACACTTGGCCCTACCAGAAGTGGAGAAGCACAAAAAAGGCTCTTTCCCTAGAGGCGTTTATCCAATAAAAGGTGCATCAGTATAGATGGAGAAAATATTGAAGTTGCTAATGATTTACTCTTTCCAGGATCCACATCAATACCCTCTGTAGAAACAGTCAGAAAGTCAAGAGACAAGTTGCATTAGGAAAATCTGCTGTCAGTGGCCTCTCGAAAGTGGTAAAGAGCAGTGATGTCAGTCTGAAGACAAACATGAGACTGATCCAGTCCATGATATTATTGATTGCTTGCTATGTCTTTGAAAGCTCAAGAATGACTAAGGACAACACGAGAGAGGTTTCTTTGAGTTGTGGTGCTGGAGAAGAGTCTTGAACATACTATGGACTGTCAAGAGAACAAATAGGTCTGTCTTGAAGAAGAAGAAAACAGATTGCTCCTTGTTGGCAATGAAATTGAAACGTCAACTCTTATGTTTTGGGCTTGGAGTCAGAGGGCACCAGTCCTTGGAGAAGGACATCATGCTTGGATTGGAGGGTCAGCACAAGAAAGGATGAGTCTGGATGAGGTAAATTGGCACAGTAACTGTGGCATTGGAATCAGGTGTGTCAGAGATGGTGAAGTTCGCTCAGGGTTTGTTCATTCATAACCATTTTTCATAGAGTTCCTATGAGTCATGGTTGACTACACATAGCAATTACAACAACTCATGCCATTACATCAATTCTAATTCCTCGGAATCCTCCATCAGGGTTCTGAGACTGTGAATTTTTTCAGAAAAAGGCATATTTTTTTCCTCAGAGCAGTTGGTTAATCAGAAATGCTGACTTTTTGATAAGCAGCCCAAAACTCTGTCATCCATACAATTGTTGTTTGCCTCTAAACAAGAGGCTTAAATGAAAAGAAAAAAATAAAAAAACACACAAAGCATTCCACATGATATACCTATATCATTAGGACATCATAAATTATCTACAAGGAGAATATATTTGTGATATAAACCTAATTAATATAAATGCAATTCACTGTTCTGATCAGTTATTTTATTAGTTATTTCCATTATACATACAGGGATAAACATTTTTAAAGAAATTATATGGAAATATAGTTTCTATTCCATTTTAATGACAAAATTTTATTAAGCATATCTCAGGTAAACATTTATCACTTTGGTGCTGTCTTTGAGCCTCCTGTGTGCCTGCCCATGGCACTGGGAGTTAAGCTGCAGGGCCACAACATGAGCTTGCTTATAAATGAGTCTCCAGCGAGCTGCAGGAGGACCTTTTAACTATGAACAACTCAGTGGAAAGGAAAAAAAAAATCAACAGCAAACAACTCTATCGATTTGTGTTTACGAAAGACATAAAATCTAGTAGTTTGTCTTGGTTATCACACTCTGTCAAGTTAAGTGGTTCCAGTCATGAAACTATACCTTGTTGGATGAGAGCCTTTCAGTAAAAGCAAGTAACATACATTTTCTCAATAAATGGAAGTGCATTAGCTTTCATTATTTAAAGCATTATCACAAAATTTGCAGCTTAAAAGAGTACAAATTAATCACTTTGTAATCCTGAATGTCAGAGAGCCTAAAATCAGGGTTTTGTCAAGTATGTATTCCTTCCAGGAGCTCTAGGGAAGAATCTTTTTTATTCGTGTTTTCCTGCTTCTTGAGATAACCTGCATTTATTAGATTATGATAACCCTTGCCACATTCAAAGCAAACAGACTAGTATCTTCAAAACACTTTCCTTTTCCTCTTATTAATGTTTCTATTTCCATCTGTTTCTCTGATTCTAGGGAGCTTCGGAGGCATAGTCTGAGGAAAGCCAAAGGTGATGCCTGTCTGATGGTTTGAATCCACTAAAAGTTCTGTGGGATAAAAATGATCGCTATCTTCCCACGCAATTTATAGCCTTGAAAACCTAGTGGAGGGTCGGATGTCAGCAGGATCCAACATAACAGCATTAAGAGTTGATTTGAGTTGAGTGAGTTCTGACTCTGACCTTCCTTTCCATCTCTTATAAGACTTTTTGTGTTTGCAATGGTCCCAATCAGATATTGTCAAATTATCTCACTATCTCAAAATCCTTACCTAATCACATCTACAAAATCTTCTTTTACCATCTGGTGTTATATATTCAAGTATAAAGATTAATTAATCTATAGACATCTAGGTAGGAAAATGCTTCTGTCCGTCACAGCAGGACATAGATGTGACAGTAACTATGGCTTTCCCGCCCCGCATCTAGGTGACAATGGCGTATTTTTTTAGAACAGTGCTCTAACTTTAACAAATATAGCAGAGTAAATTTCCAAGTATATAAGGATTATTTCCAAATTACCATGGCAGATGAATTAATATATTACTAAAAGCATGGTACTAGGGATATTGTAGCTAATGTTAGATGGATATTGTAGCTAATGTTAGATGGATCTAGCTGAAAGCAGGGATACCAGAAGAATGTCTATCTGTGTTTCATTGATTATGCAAAGGAGTTTGACTGTGTGGATCATAACAAACTGTGGCTGACTCTGAGAAGAATGGAAATCCCTGAACATTTAATCGTGCAATGCAAAACCTATACTTGGACCAAGAGGCAGTAGTAAGAATAGAGCAGGGTAACACTGCATGGTTCAAAATTCGGAAGAGTGTACGCCAGGGATGTGTCCTATCTCCATACCTTTTCAACCTGTATGCAGAGCAGATTATCCAAGAGGCTGGGCTTTATGAGGAGAAGTTTGGCGTCAGAATTGGTGGAAGATCTATTAACAATCTGCGTTATGCAGATGACACAAACCTGCTTGCTGAAACTGAGGAGGACCTCATGCACTTGCTTCAGAGGGTCAAGGACTGCAGGCTTCAGTATGGACTGAGGCTCAATGTCAAGAAGACAATGATTTTCACCACTGGACCAATTGACAGCATCAGGATGCATGGTGAAGAGATTGAGATTGTTCACAGCTTCAGTTTGCTTGGCTCCACAGTCAACACTCTTGGCACCAGCAGTCAGGAAATCAAAAAACGTTTTGTGATGGGAAAGTCTGCTGTTAGGGACCTCTCTAAAGTACTGAAGAGCAATGGTGTCTCTCTGGAGACTAAGGTGCACCTGATACAGGTCATAGTCTTTGCAATCACTTCTCATGCGTCAGAGAGTTAGACGATGACTAGGGAGGATAGAAGGAGAATTGATGCCTTTGAGCTGTGGTGCTGGAGAAGAGTACTGAATGTACCATGGACTGCCAAGAAAACAAACAGATTCATCCTGGAGATGGTTAAATCAGGCTACTCCTTGGAGGCAAGGATTCTGTGGCTTCGTCTGACATACTTTGGACATGTTGTAAGGAGAGACAGGTCCTCGGAGAGGGACATAATTCTTGGTAGGGTGGAGGGACAGCGCAGGAGGGGAAGACCCTCTATGCGGTGGATTGATTCAGTGACTGGGGTAATCAGGATGGGTGTGTCAGAGGCAGTACGATTGACACAGGATGGAGCAGGGTTTAGGGTTGTTGCACATAGGGTCACTATGAGTCGCAAATGACTCGACTGCACATAACAACAACAACAACAACGGCATACATTCAATATTCTATCAAAGTTAATTTAAAAAGCTACATTTTCATCCAGTTCTTAATAAACCTTTTTTAACACCATGGATATTCTACTAGACTTGGGGGGGAAAATTACGTGATCTAAATTTATTTCAAATTCCATTCTAAATGTGACAGTTTTTTAATTGAAACTATTCTATCTATAGGCTTTTCCCTTTGAAGTATCTTCCAAAACCCTTCTTGTGAATATCTAATAGAAAAGAATATAAAAAAGAGAACTTTCAATATCACCAGATAGGAAATATTATAAAATAACGATGGACATATTTTGGAAGAAATTATGAATACTTAATTTGGAATTTAAACTGAACAAATTGGTAGCAAAAGAGGTTAAAACTGCAACTTAAAGTTAGAGGTGTCAAAGCAGCAACTAAAGATAGGACTGAGGACATATTTCATCTTTAATAGAGGAATTCTTTGGTTCATCCATCAAAATATTTTCTGAAAAATATTACACTCTCAGAGTTACAGTCTCATAGAAGAAATTAGATCAGTCACTGACAAATGTTTGTAAATTGTCTAAGGGGGGGACAATTATTCACACTCATAGAGGATAAAAACCTTGATAAATCTAGAATAATTAATTTTAGTGCCTCACATTTAAATACAAATATTATTGTATTGTTAGGTGCCATGGAGTTTCCATGACTCAGAGTGATCCTGTGAGCACAGATCTGACCTTCTCCGTATCCAATGTAATCTTCACAATCTTTGCCATGTTAATTTCATTCTTACAGTCATTGTATCAGTCCAGCTCCTTGAAGGGTGTGTATGGATATATATGTAAAACAGATAACTATTTCTAATTATATACTCATACAAATATATACATGTACACATGCATTTTTGTAAACAACACAGCTGTAGATACTTCTCAATCATAATTAAACAACTCGTGAGATTGGTTTCCTGCATTTGAAGTGTTAGGACCTTAGTTTTGGGGGACAATTCAGACAATTGTCACAATGTAGCTTACATTCTGCATATTAATAAGGTGAGTAGCGTCTAGGGTCTTAAAGGCTTATAAGTAGCCCTTTAGGTCCTGGTCTCTACTTGTCAGGTACAAAAGATAAAGGAAGAAACTAAAACCTCACAGAAAGTACTGAAGTCACTTCCCTCCTGCATCCTGAGACCAAGAGAACTTGATGGTGTCAGTCATCACGACATACTCTTCTGATCAGGGCCACAATATATGGACCCTGATATAGAACAAGAGGAAAACTGGAACAGAACTTTCATAGACTTGATTTAAGTGATTGTGGGCAAACCTACTATTTAAAGGTAAAGTCACAAAATCACCTGTCTGGAAACGATTGGGCAAAACTGATTCCATCATTTGGAAGCAGAATTTCTTCTTCCTAATTCTTCTTCTAAATTTTGCTCCACATGGCTTTCAATGAATGGACAAGACCTATCTAGTTCCTTTAGGGTCCTTCAAGTGGTACAACAGGTTAATACACTCAGTTGCTAATTGAAATATTGGAGCTTAGAATCCATCTAGATGTGACTTGTAAGAAAATTAAGTGATCTATCTACAAAAAGAGTTCTGCTGGTCTAGTGGCAAGAAGCTGCTCTGTAATCCTGAAGGCATACAGTTCAAGGCCAACAACTGCTCCACAGGAGAAGGATGGGCAATCTCCTTCCATGAGATTAATTTCCTCTGAAAACCCACTGGAGGGCCTGCTAAGGGTCGGTTCTGACTCTATGGTATACAATAACAACAACCAACAAAAAATAAAACCAGTTACTAAAACGTTCTACTTCTGTGCAAATAGAGTAAGATTAATTTTGCCAGGAGTCAAGAACAATTATGGCAATTGGAAACAATAAAAGTAACCAGCTCAAGTTTGTTTACTCAAAGACAAGTGACTGTGGTTGTTAAACACATGCCCAATTTTAGAGCAGACATGCATCAGATTTTATAGATGTATGATCAAACTATTTTTAAAATAACATACATGATTGGTGTTATATACTATATCCTCCAAAAGGTTTTCAGTGGTGAAAAATAGCATGAAAGGAGAATGCCTATTTTTCTTCTGCAAAGTGTTTGGTGGAATTGTACTACATACCTTAGAAATAGTAGTTCTACTTCCTACTACTAAGCTTCTGCAGATCCCTAATGTACATCATAACCAATGTCTGATGCGTCAATTGGCATATTTCAATAAACAGATGTTGTCCTGGAGGTGCTCATCAGGTTGTACCAGGGAATCTGGAAGGTAACTACCTAGTCAACTTACTAGAAGAGATCCATATTTATACACACTCAAAAAAAAAACAAACCAAAAAGGTGAACCAGCAGAGTGTAGAAATTATCAAAACAATATCACTGATATTATAAGCAAGGAATATTCTACAGATTATTATCCAAAAATGACTCTAACAGTGTATTAACAGAGAACTGCCAGAAGTGCAAGTCTGGTTTAGAAGAGATCAAGGCATTGCTATGGGTGATGTAGGCTTACTATATCAATCAAATTAATCAATTAATCAAATAAGAACCCATTATCTTCAATATTATTCCATGCATTACAGATTCATCTTGGAGAGGATTAAAGCAAGCTACTCCTTGGAGGCAAGGATTCTGGGGCTTCTCTGACACACTTTGGACATGTTGCCAGGAGGGACGGGTCCTTGGAGAGGGACATCATGCTTGGGAGGGTGGAGGGACAGCGCAGGAGGGGAAGACCCTCTATGAGGTGGGTTGATTCGGTAACTGGGGTAATCGGGATGAGTGTGTCAGAGGCAGTGCGGTTGGCGCAGGATAGAGCAGGGTTTAGGGCTGTTGTGCATAGGGTCGCTATGAGTCCGAAACAACTCGACGGCACATAACAACAACAACATTAAGCCCTCAGTACTACTAAATATTATCTATTGATGTTGAGTATCTTCAAGTCAGACCCAATTTACAGCTGAACCTCCAGAGGGTTTTCAGGGGCAATAAATCCCAAGGAGGGAGATTGTCCATACCTTATCAGTGTTACTTACTTAACTAAACTTACATGAGTCTATTTATATCTATCACTATTTATATAGTGGTGTTGAGTGTATATGTCTTCTTTTTACATTTTATTCAATCACTATTATATATTTTCCTCCTACCCTCTTTCCCTCCTCTTCCTCCTGGCCATTCTGCAATGCACATCTTGTTCCAGATTGTTGTCATAGTTAATTTTTGACAATTAACATGCATTTATTATGCCTGTACAACTCAATCACTAGTTCATTAATTTTTTTCTTGTTTTTTCAATTTAAAATCTTTTAAATATTTTCCTCTTAATAAACATTTACCTTCCACTATTATTTTTTCTGCTATCCTGCTAAGTCCCTAGTACCACGAAACATTCCAAACCCAGCATGGACTTCCTGCAGTTCTCTGCTAATGTCCTGTTCCAGTCATTTTTGGATAATCTTTAGTAGAATCTTGCTTGCATGTGAAAGCAATGATATTGTTGTGTAGTTTCCACACTCAGTTGGGTCACCTTCTTTGGAATGGGAACAAATATAGACCTCTTCCAGTCTGTTGGCCAAGTGGTTGTTCTCCAGATTTCTTGGCACAATTTGGTGAGAACATCCAGGGCAGCATCTGTTAGCTGAAATATGTCAATTGGTACACCATCTATTCCTGGGGCATTACTTTTGCCATTTCTTCAAAGCAGACTGAACTTCTTCCTTCATCACCATAGGCTATTGCTCAAATGTTATTTCATTAAATTCTTCTGATTCTGCCAATTCCTTTAGATACAATGACTCAGTATACTCCTTCCATCTTCTTTTAATACCTTTTGATCATGTAATATTCTGTCTAAAGTATCCTTGATTATAGCAACTATAGGTTTGAATTTGTTCTTCAGTTCCTTGAGCTTAAGAAATGCTGAACGAGTTCGGCCATTTTTATTTTCTGACTCTAGATCCTCGCACATTTCATCGTAGTATTTTGCTTTGTCATTCTGAGCAGCCTTTTGGAATCTTCTGTTCAGCTCTTTAGTATCTTGAATTCTTCCTTGTGCTTTGGCTTCTCTACGCTCCAGTGCAATCTTCAGACATCCATTTTGGTCTTTTCTTCCTCTTCTGTCTTTGTAATAACCGTTTGCACTCTTCCTGGATTATACCTTTGACATCCTCCCACAACTCATCTGGTCTTCGCTCATTAGTGTTCAAGGCCTCAAATTTGTTACTGAGATGATTCTGAAATTCAGGTGGTATGAAATCAAAGTCATATTTTGTCTCCTGTGGATTTGCTTTAATATTCCTCAGCTTCAGCTTGAACTTGCATATGAGTAGTTGGTGGTCTGTTTCACAATCAGCTCCTGGCCTAGTTTTCACAGCTGAATTGAGCTTCTCCAGTGGTTTTTTCCACAGATGTAATCGATCTGATTCCTATGCATACCATCAGGTGAAATCCACGTGTGTAACCAGCGTTTATGATTCTTATAAAACGTATTTGCAATGAATAAGTCATTGATTTCGTACAAAATTCAATCATTCTAACTCCAGCTTCATTTCTATCACCAAGTCCGTATTTTCCAACTGCTGATTCTTCTCTGTTCCCAATGTTTGCGTTCTAGCCACCCATTAATATCAATGCATCTTGATTGCACAGTCCATTGATCTCCGACAGTAAAAAGTTGGTAGAAATCATCTATTTCTTCTTCTTTGGCTCTGGTTTTTGGTGCATATATCTGAATGATAGTGGTATTCACTGGAATTCCTTGTAAGCATATGGATATAATCCTATCACTCACAATGTTGAACTTCAAGATGGATCTAGAAATTACTTTTTTAACTATGAAGGCAACCCCATTTTTCCTCATCTTTTCATCTCCTGAGTAATATATCATA
>NW_006399938.1:4445368-4450393 GCF_000299155.1 Elephantulus edwardii | reverse complement strand
TAATTATAGAAAATTAAAAAAAAATAATAAACTGGCTGACTCTGAGAAGAATGGGAATCCCAAAACATAATCGTGTTAATGTGAAACCTATATTTGGACCAAGAGGCAGTCATCAGAACAGAGCAGGGCAACACTGCATGGTTCAAAATTGGGAAGGGTGTATGCCAGGATGTGTCCTATCTCCATTCCTTTTCAACCGGTATGCAGAGCAGATTATCCGGGAGGCTGGGCTCTATGAGGAGAAGTGTGGCATCAGGATTGGTGGAAGATCTATTAATAATCTGCGTTATGCAGATGACACAACCTTGCTTGCTGAAACTGAGGAGGACCTCATGCACTTACTTCAGAGGGTCAAGGACTGCAGCCTTCAGTATAGACTGAGGCTCAATGTCAAGAAGACAAAAATTCTCACCACTGGACCAATTGGTAGCATCAGGATGGTGAAGAGATTGGGATTGTTCACAGCTTCAGTTTACTTGGCTCCACGGTCAACACTCTTGGCACCAACAGTCAGAAAATAAAAAAAATGTCTTGTGATGCGAAAGTCTGCTGTTAGGGACGTCTCTAAAGTAGTGAAGAGCAACGCTGTCTCTCTGGAGACTAAAGTGAGCCTGATACAGGCCATGGTCTTTTCAATCACTTGTTATGCATCAGTGAGTTGGACAATGACTAGGGAGGATAGAAGGGGAATTGATGCCTTTGAGCTGTGGGACTGGAGAAGAGTACCATGGACTGCCAAGAAACAAACAGATTCATCCTGAAGAGGATTAAACTAGGCTACCCCTTGGAGGCAAGGATTCTGGGGCTTCGTCTGACATACTTTGAACATGTTCTAAGGAGAGACAGGTCCTTGGAGAGGGACAACATGCTTGGTAGGGTGGAAGGACAGCGCAGGAAGGGAAGACCCTCTATGAGATGGATTGGTTCAATGACTGAGGCAATTGGGATGGTGTGTCAGAGGCAATGTGATTGGCACAGGATAGAGCAGGGTTTAAGGCTATTTTACATAGGGTCGCTATGAGTCGCAAACGACTCGACGGCACATAACAACAGCAATAACATCCTGCTTAGTAATTTCACATTAGTCACAGATTCTCCAAAGCATAATGTTGTTAAAAACTTTAGTATGTTTTCAAAATATTCTTAGTTTTTATAACTTTCTTAACCCTTCTTCATTCTGCTAAATTACCGTCAATTATCAAGATTATTAGTACATTGCAGTTGTTGTTGTTTGCCGTCGAGTTGAGCACAACTCGTTACCACCCTATGAACAAAAGGACTGAAACTTTTATATAACTACTGCCATTTATCAAAAATTCATTTTTTCCAGAGGCAACTGGTTTAGGAAGTGGATGCCACTCCTCCTTCCAAACCCTTCTTTAACTGGAAGCTCCAACAAATACTGTAAATGAATGGTAACTGTTATGGCATTTGACACCCCGATGGTACAAGGTTCAGCATCACAGCAACCCCAGGTTACCTCAGTACAGCATATTGACAGAAGAGTGCTGTACCACTTAGAAGAATGTTTCTCCAAAATATAATTACAGCCAACTTTTAAATACAAAGGCCCTCCCTGATGTCTTGTTGACTCTATACAAGAGGCTTAAGTAAAAACACAACCAATAAAGTTTATTGTTGTTGTAACGTGCCATTGAGTCACCTGTGATGAAGTGACCTTATGTACAGAAGCTCTGAACCCTTCCCTCTCCTGAGCCAATCTCAATAATTCTGACAAATCAAACCCCATTGCCACAGATACTGTATCAATCCATCTCATGTGGGATCGTCCTCTCCTATTCTGTCCCTCCATCCTTTTGAGCATGATGTCCTTCTCCAAGGACCGATCTCTCCTGGCCACATGCCCAAAATATGTGACATGGAGCTTCAAAATCCTACCCTCCAAGGAGAGAAATGGTTTCAACCTCTTCTTGGCAGTCAAGACTATTCTCCAACACCACAACTCAAAGGTATCTATTTCTTCTGTAATCCTTAGTCATTGTCCAGTTCTCTGTAGCATAACAAGTAACTGAGAAGACCATTGCCTGGTTTAGGGGCACCTTTGTCTCTAGACTGACATCATTGCTTTACAGTGCTCTGGAGAGGTCAATTATGGCAGATTTTCCCAATTTAATTCAACTTTTTATGTCCTGCATGCTGGTGTTAAGAGTATTGATTGTAGAACCAAGCAAGCTGTAATTGCTAACAATCTCAATCTCTTCTCCATTTATCATGGTGCTCCGAATTGGCCTAGTGGTGAATCTTTCTCTTCTTGATATT
This sequence comes from Elephantulus edwardii, assembly GCF_000299155.1. Lineage (NCBI taxonomy): Eukaryota > Metazoa > Chordata > Mammalia > Macroscelidea > Macroscelididae > Elephantulus > Elephantulus edwardii. Next base: position 4,448,113 of record NW_006399938.1, on the reverse strand, counting down.
GATCTTCAATCTATATTGAAGAATATAGTCCTTGACCTTTTGCAACAAGCGCTTCAAGTCTTCTTCAGTTTCAGCAAGCAAGGTTGTGTCATCTGCTTATTGTAGGTTGTTGATGAGACTTTCTCCAACCTTGAAGCCACATTTCTCTTCATAAAGCCCTGCTTCCGGAATGATCTGTTCTGTATACAAATTGAAAAGGTATGGGGACAGGATGCATCACTGACACACTCCTTTCCTGATTTTGAACAATACAATGTTCCTTGCTCTGTTCTGAAGAATGCTTCCTGGTCCAAGTACAGATTTTTCATAAACACAATCAAGTGTTCTGGGATTCCAATTTTCTTCAATGTTAGCCACAATATGTATGAACCACACAGTCAAATGCCTTTGCATAATCAATGAAACACAGATATACATTGTTCTGGTACTCTGCTTTCTGCCAAAATCCATCTGATATTGGCAACATTTCCCTTTTCTAAAAATTCTTCTTTAATCTTCTAAAAATGGCTTTCTTGTTTCTATAAATTTTGATGTCCTGAAGGATTTTGTTGTGGCTTTTTGTTGTTGCTTTGCCTCGACCCATCCTCACTCCTCTGCTTTCACTCCTTCCCTCCTTGAATCCTCATACACATTTTAGTAGTTGCCATTCTATTTTTACGATATTAAACTTATGCAGTATTTCTTCTTAGGAGACTGAGTTAGTTCACTCAGCATAATTCTCTCCAGTCACTTTCTATTTATGTGATATTCTTCAAATTCATTGCTCGTGAGTGATGCATAGTATTCCATTGTGTGAATGTATCATCATTTCTCAATCCATTCAGTTTTAGTTGGACATTTGGGCTGTTTCCATGTTCTTGAGATGGTGAATAACACTACTATGAACATTGATGTACAAATCTCCATTTGTGTCTCAGTGCCAATTTTATTCTAGTATTTATATAGCAGTGAAATTTCTGGGTCATACAGACTTTATAGGTTCAACTTTTTGAGGAAATCCCAAACTGTGTTTCAGAGTGGTTGTACCATTTTACAATCCACCCAACAGTGTATGAGAGTTCTCACATCTGTGCATATTCTCCAACATTTATAACTTGTTATGTTGCTAAATCTTGTAACTGCTACTGAGGTAAGATGGTATCTCATTGTGGTTTTGATTTGCATCTCTCTTATTGCCAGTGGTTTTGAGAATTTCTTAATGTGTGTATTGGTCACCCAAATGTCTTCCTCTGTGATAAATCTTTCCTTGTATTTTTCCCATTTTGCAATTGTCTTTTTCTTCTGGTGGCCCATGAGTATCCTGTACACTTTTGTTCTGAGACCCTTGTCTGAGATGGTATTGTCAAGTATTTGTTCTCAGTTGGTGAGTTTTCACCTTATTGAAAAAAGTTTCTAATGAGCACAAGGATTTAACCATTAGAAAGTCCTATTCATTAAATTTATCCTCTCCAGATCTTGTATTTCTATCTAGCTGTAGTTGGCAACCTCTTTATAAGATACACTAGGCTTTCTAAACTTGGTCTCAGTTTATCTCTGATGAACTTTATGGCTTTGGGCTTTATTCCCAGCTCTGTGATCTACCTTGAGTTGATTTTTGTATATGATGTGAGATGTAGGTTCTGTTTCAGCCTTCTACAGGTAGTATTTCAGTTTTGCAGCACCATTTGTTAAAGAGGTTGTCATTTTCTCATTTGATAGGTTTTCTTTCCTTGCCTAGGATCAGTTTACCGTAGATAGAGAGACCTATTTCTGGGTTCTTAATTCTGTTCAGTGGTCTATGTGCCTGTCATTGTACAAGTACCATGCTATTTTGGTTATTACCTTTGCACAGTAGGGTTTTGAGATGAAGATGCTATGTCTCACACTTCATTTTTGTTTTTAAAATCTGCTTTGCTTATTTATGGTCTCTTTCATCTCCAAAGAAACTTGAAAATTTGCTTTTAAATCTTGAAAAAATGAATTTGGTATCTGTACTGTGGTTGCTTTGAACATACATATTGCTTTTGGTAGGATTGTCATTTTTACAATATTGAGTCTTCCTGTGCATGAGCAAGGAGCATTTTCCATTTATTTAGATCTTTTATTGAGTTTTGCAGAAATGTTCTGGCGTTGCTTTTTGGTTGTGTTTTTTTTTTTTTTAAATAGGTCTTCTGTGTCTCTCTTTAGGTACATTTCCAAGTACCTCAATTTGTGGTTATTGTGAATGATACCACTTTCTTAGATTCCTTCTCTGAGTTCCCTTTGTTACTGTAAAGAAATCCCACTTATTTGATATTCAGTATCCAAATCCAAATATCTTGTATCCTGTCACCCTATAAATTGGTACTCTAGTTCTAACAGTTTCTTTGTTGAGTCCTTGGAGTTTTCATGTACACTATCATATCATCTTTACATAGAGACAGTTAAACTATCTCTTTGCTGATGCCTTTTATTTCCTTCTCTTGTCATATTTCCCCAGTAAGCACTTCCAGTACAATATTGAATAGAAGCGGCGACATTGGACATCCTTGCCTGGTCCCTGTTTGCAAGGAAAATACTTTTAGCCTTTTTCTATTGAGAATAACATTGACTCTTGGTTTTGCATATATACTTTTCCCTATGTTGAGGAAATTCCCTTATATTCCAATTTTGCTGAATGTCTTAATCAGGAAGAGGTGTTGGATTTTGATAAATGTCTTTTCTGCAATTGTTAGGATCATATAATTCTAGTTATTTTCTCTGTTAATGTGGTGAATTACATTGATT
>NW_006399938.1:4441583-4443833 GCF_000299155.1 Elephantulus edwardii | reverse complement strand
CATCCCTGGCGTACACCCTTCCCAATTTTGAACCATGCAGTGTTACCCTGCTCTGTTCTGACTACTGCCTCTTGGTCCAAGTATAGGTTTCGTATTAGCGTAATTAAATGTTCAGGGATTCCCATTCTTCTCAGAGTCAGCCAATAGTTTGTCAATTTTATAGACCCTTTCAAAAAAACCAGTTCCTGGTTTTGTTGATGGTTTCAGTTATTTTTCTGTTTTCTACCTCACTGTTTTCAGCTCTTATTTTCATTATTTCCGTTCTTCTAGAGGCTCTGGTGTTAGATTGTTGCTCCTTTTCTATTTGCTGAAGGTATTGAGTTAGTTGATTAATTTTGTCTCTTTCTTTGTTTCATATGTGTTTGCCTACTGCTATGAGCTGCCCCCTGAGGATTGCCTTAGCTGTATCCCAGAGATTTTGATATGTTGTATTTTTGTTATCATTTAGATTGAGGAACTTTTTTTATGCCTTTCTTTGTTTATTTTAAACCAATCTTGATTTTAACCCAATAGTGTTTTATCAGAATGTTTTTTAACTTCCACATCATGGTTTGATAAGCTTTATCCTCTTATGGTTCATTTCTAGTTTTATGGCATTGCGGGTGTGTTTTGTTGTTTTTGTTTGTTTGTTTGTTTTTTTAAGTTTTGTTGGGGCTTGCTTTGTGCCATAATATGTGATCAATTCTGGAGAATGTGCCATGTTCACTTGAGAAGAAAGTGAATTGAGTTTTAGTTAGGTGCTTTGCTTGAATTACATCAACAAGGTCCATTTGGCTGGATGTATACTTTATACCTTCTGTATTTTTTATTAAGCTTCTTTTGAGTTGACCTATCCTTTTGTGAAAATGCTGTGTTAAAATCCCCTACCACTATTGTGGTGTTATCTATCTCTTTCTTCAATTCTTTAACACAGTAGTTTTATATATTTAGCATATTTATCATTTGGTGCATAGATGTTGATCAAGGTTATGTATTCTTGATCTAACATGTCTTTAATCCTTATATAATGCCCTTCCTTGTGTTTTGTGGTGGTTTTTCGTATGAAATCTACTTTAATAGAGATAAGTATTGCTTCTGCTGCTTTTTTTTATTTGTGGATTCCATTTGCTTGGTATATTTTTTTTCTAGCCTTTGAAATTGAGTCTGTGTTTATCTTCATATTTTCAGATGTGCCTCTTGTGGACAACACAGTAATGGATGTAGTTTTTTTTTTTAATCAGTTCTGCTATTTTTTCTCTTGATCAGTGCATAGAATTCGTTTGCATTAAGTGTGATTATTGACAGGACATGTTTTATTATTGCCATTTTTGCTGTGCTTCTTTTTTTGTTGTTTCTGGTTACTATGGTCCATTAATTTTCCTTTGGTGACTCTTTGTGAATGACTTCCCTTAAAAATTTTTTTAGATTTGATGTTATTTCCCCAAATTCCTTAAATTCCTTATTTTCTTCAAAGGATGTATTTTCTCCTTCATATTTGATGGAGAGCTTTGCAAGCTCCAGGATCCCCTGTTGGAAATGGTTTTATTTTGCCTTTTTATATATACCATCTCATTGCCTTCTTACAGGCAGGGTTTCTGCTGAAAAATCAGAATTTAATTTAATTACTTTTCCTTTGTCAGCGACGTCTTATTTTTCTCATGCTGCTTTAGTATTCTATCCTTTTATTTTGGAGAATGTGATTATTATATGTCTTGATGTTTTTCTTTGCATGTCTAGTGTATTTGGTGTTCTCTGAGCTCCTTGAATATAGAGTTCCTCTTATTCATAATACCTGAGAAGTTTTCTTCTAATATCTCTTCCACAAGTTTCTCAGTGATTTTCCTGTTCTTTTCATATTCTGGAATTCTAATAAAATATATGTTGTTTCATTTGATGTCACCCCACATGATTCTAATGTGTTTTTAAAATTTTCTTTGTGTTTCATCTCTGATTTTTTTGTAATTTTATTTCCTTTGAGGTGCCTGTCTTTCAATTACTGAATTTCTGCTCCATCTCTTCTTTTCTAATTTTTTTGTCCCTCAGGTATGAAACAACATATGAGCAAGAGTGTATGGTGATGAAAGAAGAAGTTCAGGCGGCTTTGAAGGAAATGGCAAAAAATAAAGCTCCAGGAATAGATGGTATACCAATTGCCATATTTCAGTTAACAAATGCTGCCCTGGACGTGCTCACCAAGTTGTGCCAAGAAATCTGGAGAACAACCACTTGGCCAACTGACTGGAAGAGATCGATATTTGTTCCTATCCCAAA
>NW_006399938.1:4431294-4441268 GCF_000299155.1 Elephantulus edwardii | reverse complement strand
AACTTATACTTGGACCAGGAGGCAGTAGTCAGAACAGAGCAAGGGAACACTGCATGGTTCAAAATTGGGAAGGGCGTACGCCAGGGATGCATCCTCGCTCCATACCTTTTCAACATATATGCAGAACAGATTATCCGGGAGGCTGGGCTTAATGAGAAGAAATGGGGGTCAAGATTGGTGGACGATTTATCAACAATCTGCGTTATGCGGATGACACAACCCTGCTTGCTGAAACTGAAGAGGACCTGAAGTGCTTGCTTCATAGGGTCAAGGACTGCAGCCTTCAATACGGATTGAGGCTCAATGTCAAGAAGACAAAGATTCTCACCACTGGACTAATTGGCAGCACCAGGATGGATGGTGAAGAGATTGAGATTGTACATAGCTTTAGTTTGCTTGGCTCCGCAGTCAACAGTCTTGGCACCAGCAGCCAGGAAATTAAAAGGTGCAGTGCCATGGGGAAATTTGCTGTTATGGACTTCTCCAAAGTACTTAAGAGCAATGGTGTCTCCCTGGAGACTAAGGTGCGTCTAATACAGGCCATGGTCTTCGCAATCACTTGTTATGCATCAGAGAGTTGGACAGTGACTAAGGAGGATACAAGGAGCATCGATGCCTTTGAGCTGTGGTGCTGGAGAAGAGTATTGAGAATACCATGGACTGCTAGGAAAACAAACAGATTTGTCCTGGAAAGGGTTAAACTGGGTGGCTCCTTGGAGGCAAGGATTCTGAGGCTCCGTCTAACATACTTTGGACATGTTGTAAGGAGAGGCCAGTCCTTAGAGAGGGACATCATGCTTGGGAGTGTGGAGGGACAGCACAGGAGAGGAAGGCCCTCTATGTGGTGGAATGATTCAGTGACTGGGATAATTGGGATGGGAGTGTCAGAGACAGTGCGATTGGCACAGGACAGAGTGGAGTTTAGGGCTGTTATACATAGGATTGCTATGAGTCGCAAGCGACTCGAAGGCACATAACAACAACAACAACAACAGGTATGTTGGATACTTCTGCCATTTAGGCCTTAATATTCTGGATTGCATTTTTATGTGTTTCTGTTATTTCCAGTACTTTTGGGTATATCTTCTCTATTCTGTGGTAGTTTTTACTTTCTTGTACATCTTTATCTATAGTTACAGTTCTTTTCAACATCTTTTTACTTTTCTTTTGTAGTTGTTTATGTTGCTCCTCAAGAATATATTTCTTCTTGATCCTTGTCTCTGGAATGTTTGCTCCCTAATGGTGTCCCTTTTTCTTCCATAATTTGCATGTTCTTCCATAGCTGTTCAAATAAGTCCTCATCAATATATTTCATCTAGTTTTCTACCTCTAGAGTATTCCCTTTATTTATGGCTTCCATGTTTCTTCCATCACTTTTACCTTCTTTCTTAGCTGTTCTAATGTTTCAATACCAATGTATCATCTGTTTTCTTAACTCTGGGGTAATCACTGAATCTGCAATATTCTCTGGTTTTGTGTCGGAAAAGGTTTAATTTATTTTTTCAGTGTTTGACGCTACCTACTGCTTTTTTGACATTATGTAAATTTTATTCTTGTTAAATGTTAGGCCATTTCCATTGTGTCTGCTTAAGTTGACAGTATTTTTATGATTTTTTGGTTAGCTGCCAGCTTAAAATATTCAATCTATGTGGTGGTCTACTCACTCTACTGGTATTACTTTCTGAGTAAATTTGCCTTTCCTATAGGTTCATATTGTTTTCCCGTCAAACATTCTTCTAGGTGGTATAGCACTGGTCTGTGCGTAGCTGTACAGAGGTAACTCATGGTTGCTGTGATGCTGAAGCCTATGACAGTGATGTGCCAATCGTGGTAATGGGCACCCATGGTGGACAGTGTTGGCTGGAGCTTCCCGCCTAAATCAAGCCTGGAAGCAGGAGCAGCATCCACTTCCGAAATGGCTTGCCTCCAGAAACTCTATGTACGAACAGTGCTCAGGCTGTTCGTTCATAGGGTCGCTATGAGTCAGCTACGACTCGACGGCACCAAACAACAGCAACATAGTCTTTCAGATTCTCTCTGTTTTGCACTGCAGACCTGCAATGCAGACCTGGCCTTAATGTAGCTCCCTCTGGTAAACTCTATTGTCCTCTTTCTTCCATGGAGTGACTGAACGGTGTGAGACCAGGTGCTCCACCTGAGCAGTTTCTGTCCAGTGGTGGTTGAAGTCAGCTTTCTTTCTTGTAGCTCAATGTACCATTTGACAAAGCTGAAGATGTCTTTCCACTGCATGTAGCTCTTTTTCCTAAACTCTCTTGTCCTATTTGGTCCCTGTTATGGCCCCACAGTCTCAAAGGGAAGAATCTCCAAATGTTGGGACCATGCCAAAGGGAAGTTTCAATCCCCCGTCTCCCCACAAGCACGCAGTATTGCTGGCTCTGGGGAGCAGTGTATCACCTAATGTACTTTCTTTTTTGAAGCTTAATGCCTTCCTTTGTCTCTGGAACGGCTTAGTGTGACTTTTATTAGAGGATTGAAACACTATGGTTATGAAACAGTTTTCCATATTTGATTGTGAACTGGATGAGAGAAATAACTCTGTTATATTTATTTACAATCTTCATTTTAAAGTTCAGTAACAAATAACTCTTTTTAAAATTGTTGTTATTAATTGTCATTGAGTCAAGTAAGCCCCATAGTGGTCTAATGAATAACCGACCTGAACTCCATCTTGTTTTGCGCCATCCTCACAATCTCTGACACACTCAAGCACATTGCTGCAGTCATTGTATAAACCCATAAGGCTGAGGGTCTTCCTCTTCTTTGCCACCTCTTCACCTTTCCAAGAACGTTATCCTTCTCTAAGAGATAACCTCTCTTATGAACATTCCTAAAGTATGTGAGACAAAGCATCATCATTTTTGTCTCTAATGAGCACTTTGGCTGCCCTTTCTTCAAGACATAGGTGTTTGTTCTTTTGACAGTTCATGAGATAATCAATATTTTTCTTCAGCACTCTAAAGGCATCAATTTTTCTGTCATCTTTATTAATTGTCCAGCTCTTAGCAGCTTAGCAAGTAATTGAAAAAGTCATGGCCTGAATCAGGTGCATCTGAGTACTCAAACTCACATTAATGCTCCTGAATAATTTGGAGATATCCTTGCATGTGCACATTCCAGGAGATAGTAAGAATTTAGAATGTTAAGGCATTTATTATAAATGTTTTTAAAATTTCTCTTGAAAGTTAATTGATTTTATAACTCCTGAAAGATCTATGATAACAAATATCAGAAACCTGTTTTTTAAGAATGTTAATATTATTACTTATTAGATACATCTTGAAATGATCATCTTGAATGCCATCCTTGAGTGACAGGATAATATCCATACACATACAGGGAAGTGCAGTGAATACCACTATTATTCACAAATATCTGGTACCAACAACCAGAGCCAAAGAAGAGAAAATAGAAGATTTCTCCCAACTTCTATCAAAGATAGATCGAACATACAATCAAGATGCATTAATAATAATGGATGACTAGAATGCAAAAGCGGGAATACAGAAGAAGGATCAATAGTCGGAAATCATAGACATGGTGACAGAAATGAAGCCGGGGTTAGAATGAAGTTTTCACAATGAACAACTCATTTATTGCAAATACATTTTATAAGAACTATGAATGCAGGCTATATGCATGTATTTCACCTGATGGTAGGCATAGAAATCAGATTGATTACATCTGTGGAAAGAATCATTGGAGAAGCTCAATATCAGCTGTGAAAACTAGGCCAGGAGCTGATTGTGGAACAGACCACCAACCATTCGTATGCAAGTTCAAGCTTAAGCTGAGAAAAATTAAATCAAGTCCACAGGAACCAAAAACTGACCTTGAGGCTATCCCATATGAATTTCAAAACCATCTCAGGAGCAGGTTTGAGGCCTTGGACATGAGAAAGCAAAGAGCAGATGAGCTGTGGGAGGATATCAAGAATATCACACAGGAAGAATGCAAACAGTCATCGAAAGACAGAGGAGGAAGAAAAGACCAAGATGGATGTCAGAAGACACTAACTATTTCAGTGGGGCACCAAGAAGCCAAAGTAAAGGGAAGAAATCAAAATATTAAGGGAGTAAACAGAAGATTCCAGAAGACACCATGGGAAGACAAGGTAAAGTATTGCAATGAAATGTGCAAGGAGCTGGAGTCAGAAAATCAAAAGGTCCGAACTTGCTCAGCATTTCTTAAGTTCAAGGAACTGAAGAACAAATTCAAACCTCGATTTGTTATACTCAAGGATGTTTTGGGCAGAATATTAAATGATCTAGGAAGCATTAAAAGAAGATGGAAAGAGTAAACAGAGTCGTTGTACCAAAAGGCATTGGTGGACACAGAAAAATTTCAAGAAGAATGTATGAGCAAGAGCCTATGGTGATGAAGGAAGAAGTTCAAACTGCTCTGAGAGAATTGGCAACAATCAAGGCCCCAGGAAATGATGGCATACCAATTGACATATTTCCACAAACAGATGCTGACCTGGATATGCTGCTCACCAAGTTGTGTCAAGAAATCTGGAGGACAACCACCTGGCCAATTGACTGGAAGAGATCTATATTTGTTCCCATTCCAAAGATGATCCAACAGAGTGTGGAAATTATCAAACAGTAACATTGATATCACATGCCAGCAAGATTTTGCTGAAGATTATCCCAAAATTACTGGACCAGCACATGAATAGAGCATTGCCTGAAGTGCAGGCTGGATTTAGAAAAGGCTGTGGCACTAGGGATATTAAGTCAATATTAGATGGATCTTGGCTGAAAGCAGAGAGTAGCAGAGGAATGTCTGTCTGTGTTTCATTGACTATACAAAGGCATTTGACTGGGTGGGTCAAAACTAGCTGATTCTGTGAAGGATGGAAATTCCAGAACACTTGGTTGTGCTTATGTGAAACCTATACTTGGACCAGGAGGCAGTGGTCAGAACAGAGAAAGGAAACACTGCATGGTTCAAAATTGGGAAGGGTGTGCATCAAGGTTGTCTCCTATCACCATATCTTTTCAATATGCAGAACAGATTATCCGGAAGGTGGCGCTCTATGAGGAGAAGTGTGGCATCGTAATCAGAGTTTGACTCATCATCAGTCTGCGTTATGCAGACAATACAACCCTGCTTGCTGAAACTGAGGAGTACTTGAAGCACTTGCTGAAGAGGGTCAAGGACTGCAGCCTTCAATATGGATTGAAGCTCAACATCAAGAAAACAAAGATTGTCATAACTGGGCCATTTGGCAACATCATGATAGATAGTGGAGATTGAGATAGTTGACATCTTCAGTTTGCTTGGTTCCACAATTAATACTCTTGGCACCAGTAGTCAGGAAATTTACATGCTGAATTACACTGGGAAAGTCTGCTGTCAGAGACCTCTCCAAAGTACCAAAGAGCAACAATGTCAGTCTGGAGACTAAGGTGTGCCTGACATAGGACATGGACTTTGCAATTACTTGCTCTACATCAGAGAACTGGACAATGAATAGGAATGATAAAAGGAGAGTTGATGCCTTTGAGCTGTGGTGCTGGAGAAGAGTGTTGAATATACCATGGACTGCTAAGGGAACCAATACGTTCATCCTGGAGAGGGTGAAGCCAGGCTGCTTCTTAGAGGCAAGGATTCTGAAGCTTTATCTGACATACTTTGGACATGTTGCAGAGTGGGATCAGTCCTTGGAGAGGGACGTCATGCTTGGGTGTGTGGAGGGAGGGACAGTGCAGTAGAGGATTACCTTCGATGAGATTGATTGATTCAGTCACAGGGGTAATGGGGATAGGTGTGTCAGAGACAGGAAGGTTGGCAAGGGATAGAGCAGGATTTAGGGCTGTTGTACACAGCGTCGCTATGAGTCACAGGAGACTCGATGGCACATAACAACAACAACATAGCATTTAGTATCTTTTTAAAAAATCATCATGATTTTTTCCTTGTCTAATATTTTACTTAATTTTCATTTCTTCAGGAATTCTGATGTTCTAAACTTGCTGGCTGACAATATAAAGGATAACTTTAAAATTATAATATTTGTCTTTATTGTTGAACACATGTTTTTGATGATTCTAAGACTAGTTAGGTACCTGGTTCCCCTAGGACAGCTACATTAGGGAAAGAAATACATGGATTTAGAGAAATTAGATCCACACTTGGACTCTAGTTGTTGTTAGTTGTCACTGAGTCCACTAAAACTCATAATCATCCTATAAACAACAAATTTGAACCTTGAACTATCTGGTACCATCCTCACTCTCTGACATCCTCAAGTCGATTGCCATAGTTGTTATATCAGTTCTTATTGTTGAGGATCTTCCTCTTTTTTTCTGACCTTTCTCCTTTCCCAGTGTGGTGTCTTTTTCCAAGGACTGGCCTATCCGGACATGCATGCCCAGAGTACATAAGATGAGACTTCATCATCCTTACTTCTAAGGACTACATTGATAATACTTCCTCCAAGATCAAAGTTCTTTGTTTTTTCATCAGTCTATGTGATATTCTTTTCAAATTTGCTAATTCCCATTAAGCAATTATTAAGTGCTGCGCATTAATTCTTTATAATCATAATTCAAAACACTCTATACAAGAGGTGCTTTTTAATTTCAATTTCAAACTTGACTTGTTTCACTAATTTGCCTAAAGTTAGCCAAATTAGTCCTGTCTCTGTTATTACCTATTAGCAAAGTTGTCGGTACATAATAACCATGGCAATTGCAATGTGCAAGGTCCTTCTGACCTTGATCATGATGAAGCTTACTTTCAGTAAATAAATACAACACTGAGTGTATGCCCAAGACATTCCTTGACTGCACTTATTATCACAAATCCACTACAGAAGCTAAATCCCACATATGCTTTCATCTCCTTCCCCAATAAATGAAGCCAGAAGGGTATAGCATTCTCAGCAGTTCTCTTATCTGATCTGAAAGCTGAAAATGAAACATAGAGCAGAAAATCAGTAGAAAGTTATTTGCTTTGAGTAGTTTAACACCTTGTCCGAATCACTGAGGCATAGGACATAGTTACTATAGAAATGTGCAGACAGATCAATGAAATGTCCATGATTTATTCACATTAATTTGATAAAACAAAAAGCAGGTGATCAAAAATATTTTTAAGGACATAAAATTTTTGAATTTTGCACATGGATTAAAACTTTGTATTGATCAGTATCTACATTTATATGATAAATTGAACTGGTTTACACATATTTATAGAGACAGAATATGTTCTTATATATCTGTGACATTGCAAAAGAAGCCTCTAATAGTCTAATCCTATTGTTATTATGAAATATTTCATTGGAAATGTCTGGTTTTTTATGTCATAACATTTATCACAAATTGTTATTAACTTTGTTTTGTTCTGGGTGTGCTATTTTAATGTCACTGAGATTACTAATAAAATACATGAGCACAGTCAAAGCACAACATTGAAAGGAGAGTAGAATATTATATTTGTTGCTATTATTATGTACTGATGAGTCAGAAACAACTCAGAAAGAATCCTCAGGGGCACTTAATTCTAGAGGAGGAGATTATCCATAGTTCTCCTGCAGAGCAGCTGGTGGATTGCTAGTGAATTCAAAACACAGGCCTTTGGATTGACTGCACAACTCCTTACCACTGAGCCAGCAGAGCCCCCTTGCTATGTGCCTTCAAGCTGGAAATTACTTTTTGTGTTCAGAAACAGTGTATGAGCTTATTCTTCAGAAAGGTTTTATAGGCCGTTAATTACATGGTAGGAAATTGCTCATCTTTCTCCATGGAGTAGCTAATGGAATTCAGTCAAATTCCTTTGAATTGGCATCTCAATACCTTACCACGATTGCACTAGTGATAAAATATTGAGTATGAACAATAAAATTATAAAACAGACATTTATATTTTTATTCAATACTGATTTTGTTTTCAATATCCAGGAAATAATTTGATACTTCATGTTGTTATATGTCATTGAATCACTTATGATTCCTAGTGACACCTTGAACAACACATTTGAACCTTAAGTTATCCAGTGTCATCCTCACCATTTCTGGTATACTTGAGCATATTGTTACAGTTACTCAATCAATCCATCCATTCTGTTGAGGGTCTTCCTTCTCTTTCACCAACCTTCTACTTTTCAAAGTATGATATCTTTCTCTAATGACTGACCTGTACAAAGAACTTATTCAAAGTATAGGAGGCAAAGCATCACCGTTCTTACATCCAAGGAGACTTTTAGTTACACTTTATCCAAGACATACATGTTTGTTCTTTTGGCAGTCCATGGGATGTTCAGTACTCTTCTCTAATGACATGACTCAAAGTCATTGATTTTTCTTCTGTCATATTGTACTGGCTAATGGTTAGACAAGACCTATCTGAAATTTGTTATCATGCAAATAGTCATACATTCTTTCTTCATGTTCACTGTAGTAGAATATATGTAAATCAAATAAATATGTTATAATGAAAGGTATTTACTATTTTCAAAGCATCCAACTATCCTATGTGAGAAATAAAGGAATTCTGTTTCAATAAAAATTTATAGTCTCTGAAATATGATGGTGTGTCATTGTGAATCCAGACAAGGGAAATGGGACTTGTTTGCTTACTTATTTAATAGCCTCATAGGAAACAAGACCTAGAAATGTATTACAATAGATATGACAGCCAGAAAACAAACACAAAAAACAAACACCTTAAGGCAATTCTACTCTATCACATGTTGTATGCCTTGACATACTCCAACAATAATATTTTCTTCCAGAATATTTTAGCAGAGTACTAACAAATATTTTCACTTTTTTTAATTCTCTTTTGAATTCTAGTAATGGAATTTCATGTATTCACCTATTGCCAACAAGTTAAAATCATCACATATTGACCTATCATTGGTTTTCCAAAGCTGTAATTTATACGAGAAATGGTTGTTCTTTTGGAAGTTTCAAATTGATAAAGGAATGTGGATTTCAAGTAATAGCAAAATTCCCTATGGATTTAGCCACTAGAGTGAATAGTATTTCATCAGCATGAAGTATAGACATGGATTTTATTTTAAAGAGGTTTTCAACACTTGGGTTATAGATAGACTTTTAATTGTTGTTGTTAGGTGTCGTCAAGTTGAGTATGACTAATAACAACTCCATGAACAAAAATCTGAACACTATTCTATCATGTGTCATCCTTACATTTCCTGACACAGAAGAGCTCACTGCAGCAGTCACCATGTCATTCTACCTGGTTGAGGGTCTTCCTTTCCTTTGCCTGCCCTCCACGCTTCCCAACATCATGTCCCTCTCCAAGGAATAGTACCTCCCAGCAACATGCTCAAAGTATGTGAGGCAAAGCTTCATCATTCTTGCCTTCAAAGAGCACTCTGGCTGCACCCTATCCAAGACATATCTGTTTTTTCTCTTGGCCCTCCATGAGATGTTCAGTGCTCTTCTCCAACACCACATGTCAAGGGTGTCATTTTTTTTTCTTGTCATCCTTAATCCTTGTCCAGCTCTCAGATACATAGAACGTTATCAGAAAGACTATGGCCTGAATCAGACACACCTTAGTTCAAACTGACATAATTACTCCTCAATAATTTGGAAAGGTCTCTAACTGCAGGTTTTCCAAGTGAAATGTGTCTCCTTATTTCCTGACTGCTTGTACCATTGTGATACAAGCAAGATGAAGTTGTTGACAGTTTCAACGTCTTCTCCATGCGCCTGTTGGTCCAGTGGTAAGATGTTTGTTTTCTTGACATTGAGATGTAATCCATACTGAAGCTTACAATTCTTTCCTTTTATTATTAAAATTCATTAGTTTTAATGAACATTTACAGGGATTTGGGGTTTTCATTCCTTCATTGCTGCACCATTCTCTCTACCCTCCTCCCCAGTGTGTTCTTCTTCCCTGCCATCCGAATGTCTGTTTTAATTGTCCAATTGCCACAGTGCTTGTCAAAGTCAGTTCTGATTAATCTCCTTTGTC
>NW_006399938.1:4401407-4425936 GCF_000299155.1 Elephantulus edwardii | reverse complement strand
AAAGGGTTAAACTGGGTGGCTCCTTGGAGGCAAGGATTCTGAGGCTCCATCTAACATACTTTGGACATGTTGTAAGAGACCGGTCCTTGGAAAAGGACATCACGCTTGGGAGGGTGGAGGGACAGCGCAGGAGGGGAAGGCCCTCTATGAGGTGGATTGATTCGGTGACTGGGCTTATTGGAATGGTAGTGTCAGGGACATTGCGATTGACACAGGACAGAGCAGAGTTTAGGGCTGTTGCACATAGGGTCTCTATGAGTCTCAAGCGACTCGACGGCACATAAAAACAACAACAACAGCAACAACAACAACATTCCTTGCAGAAGATCCATGTTCTTATATTCATTCAATTGTTTATCAAAAGTAGAATGGTTCTGAGTTTGTAATTTCAATATATCTTCTGTAAGATTACCATGATTCCTAATGTGTGTCTTAAGGTTTTCCTATTCCTATTCTGTATCGTTCCACTTTACTGGAGTAACATAAAACTGCACAATATTCCAATCACACTGTATTTGTTGTAAACTAGTAATGTGATCTTCCATCAACAGTACTGACTGTTTTAAATCTGTTAATTGGATATTAATTTCTGAATCTATTTGTCTTTGAGAAGACCATAACTCTTCAGAATTTTGATACCATGTTTTCACATAATCTACTGTCTAAATACTGTGATGTAAAGCCACTCCCACTGTAGTGGCTGTGGCGGAAGGTGATAATTCTCAAAACTGCTGCTTTGATAACTCCAATGAATCTTTTTTTTCCTCTCTTTGATATTTGGACTGTGAAATATTTTAAAATCATACTTTCAGAGCATGATTGTCATTCTCTCCATAATTTCACTGGCAAGCATAATCCAATTCAGGATCTTAATATATAAATACTTTCATTAGATGATCAATTAATAGAAGAATTAACCAAGTGTATTAAAAGCAATTTGAACAATATAGTGTCAAATTCATAGAACCCCATAGAGTTGGATATTTCAAAGATACATAAGTTAATGAAACACAGGCTTGAATAAAATTGGTTTCACTTCTTTTAAATTTAAGGCTAGTAGCATTATTAGTATGAGTTTGTGATTAATTCCTAATCCAAATAGATATATGTTTCAATGTAGTTCCTCTTTTCTATAAATGCTTTTGATAAGAAAAATGCTATAAATGTGGATATGGTCCCACCATTCACCATCCATGATATGATATAGTACTATTAGCATTAGTAGATATGATAGACCCAATGCCTTCTTTATGACACTTTAAATTCTTAGTGGTGCAATGCTGATGAGCAGTACCAATAGGGCTCTAGTCAATGATATTTCCATGTTGTTGTTGTTATGTGCCATCTAGTCATTTGTGACTCATAGGGATCTTATGTATAACAGCCCTAATCTCTGCTCTGTCCTGTGTCAATCACACTGTCTCCAACACACCCATCCCAAATGCCCCAGTCACTGAATAAATCTACCTCATAGAGGGCCTTCCTCTCCTGCTCTGTCCCTCCACCCTCCCAAGCATGTTGTCCCTCTCCAAGGACTGGCCTCTCCTTACAACATGTCCAAAGTATGATAGATGAAGCTTCAGAATCCTTGCCTCCAAGGAGCAGCCTGGTTTTACCCTTTCCAGGATGAATCTGTTTGTTTTTCTAGCAGTCCATGGTACCCTCAATACTCTTCTCCAACACCACAACTCAAAGGCATCAATTCTCCTTTTTTCCTCCTTAGTCATTGTCCAACTTTCTGATGCATAACAAGTGATTGCAAAGACCATGACCTGTGTCCGATGCACCTTAGTCTCCAGAGAGACACCGTTGCTCTCCAGTACTTTGGAGAGGTCCCTAATAGCAGACTTTCCCATGGCAATATGTCTTCTAATTTCCTGGCTGCTGGTGCCGAGAGTGTTGACTGTCGAACCAAGCAAACTAAAGCTGTGAACAATCTCAATCTCTTCACCACCCACTTCCATAGGAAGTATTAATTAAAACTTGTTCTTGCTCTCCTGCACATTGTTTCCAATATATCTATTCCCTAATGAAAGATAATGAAGGCAAATGACAGGGAAGCACATCGGGATAATCTGAAGTTACGCTACTAATATTTCTACTGAAAACCATTCCTTTGAAAAATGTAATAGTGAGAGGAGTCATTACCTATAACTTCATACATTCATGCTTGGGCTTCCATTTTTAGACAATGAGATTCATATCCAATACATACGTTGAAAAGATCAGTTCCTCCACCATAATTAGAAATAGTCACTCTTTCTTCATTGGGAATAAGAGGTCCTCATTTATCATGTGGACTTGGAAGCCATAGACTTTGATTATTATAGATAGGTACAAGAACATATATGACCAATAACTGGTATTATCTGCCATTTTTTATGGGAATCCAATACTAAATACTTGTAATAACTGAATGATATTTCAGGATGTGGGGGAGGCAAGATTCAAGCGAGAATTCACCCTGAGGCACTAAGGTAATCCTTAAGGGTTTACCAGATTCTTGTATTTGCTAACCCCTCCCTCCTGAGCCAAGCAGAAGGTTTTCAATAGAAAGAGCTTGGCTCCATTTGCACTGAATTCTCTTTGTGATTTACGTCAGATACTTTTCAAAAGATACAGAGAAGCTTGGCTTGGGGCCTTCAGTCATGGGAATTGCTGGTCCCCTGATTTTTATGCCCTCTGTTCTATCTAGTTCCTGGCTGGCTGTCTCATTATTAATAATTATAAAAATACTTTACCCTCGGTCTGCAACAATTCCCACCTGACTCAATACAGCAAGTACGACCAAAATGAAATTGTCAGATGATAATGGTTTCCCTGTTATTTGTACAATTTTTTTTTCCTTTCCAACGTTACTTTCTTTATCTGGCCCCAGCTTTTCTAGTTTCTGATAATTCTGATAATGGTGCCCATGCTTGATGATTCTCCAGTGTCATCAAGCTATAGATTCTGCTACTCCATCCTCGTCAAAGTATGGCCTCTTTTGGGTTCACCTCGGGGTTTCACGTTTCTGGATGGTACCCACAGAATTTCTGTGCATATAGAAATATAAGCAAATCCTTGACTCCAATGAATGACAAATTCCCTTTTCAATTCATTAGTTAAAGTTTTTCCAGAATACATAGACTGGTTCAACTCTCTAGTTGATTGTAATACCCAATGTCTTTCAGCTGGAGTTTCTCCTTTCTCATTAGCATTTTAAAAATTTAAAGTAAGTAGGGCTTTTTGTAAAATAGTTCAAGGAGACATTATTCATCCTAACCCATTTCCCCCATTTTGGTTGTAGTTTTGTTTTTGGTTTCTCGTTGTTTTTTTCAATGTAATTTATAAAGTCAAATTACCCCTTTCTATAATAGCTTGTCCTTGGGGATTAAAAGGAATACCATTAACATGTTTAATATTCCATTTAAAAAATTGTGTTTTTTTAGAATTATAAGCAGGAACAATATCAGTTTTAATACTTGATGGAAGAAACATCACATTAAAAGTTTCAATTAAATGTTGGATTACATACTCAGATTTTTCTCCTGGTAAAGCAGTGGCCCATTGAAAGCCTGGAAAAGTATCAATAGTATGATGAACATATTGTAATTTCCCAAGTGATCAAACTTGAGTAACATCCATTTGCCATAATACATTTTGTCTATAACCTCTAGGATTGACTTGTTTTTCGTAAGATGATACATTAATGGGTCCACACTGAGAACATTTTGTATAATCTCATGAGCTTATTGCTGAGTAATTCCAAATTTTTTCATCATTCTATTAACATCCATTTAAATGAGTATAAAATGAATATAAAAAACCTTCATTGACGTTAACATTTCCTACTAATAATTGATCTATTTTATCATTTCATGTGACATTAGTCTCAGAAGGCCAGAAAGAGTTCAAATATGAGCAATACATACGGGAGATTCTCGTTGATGGGTTAAAACTTGTAACATACTAAATAACATACTAACATTAGCATCTTGAGAAAGAATACATACTGGCTCTATATTTTTTACTGTAAACTGTATATTGTGAATCAGTATATTCAAAGGAAAAAATTATCTTGCAATAACATAATAATAGCATATAGTTCAGCCTGTTGAACAGAAACCAAGTTAGTTTTAGCTACTTTGTTTTCCTTACAATTGGTATAACCTACATAAGCCATCTTATTTGCATCTGTATAATAAGTATCTGCTTGCAAAGATGAAGTTTTTATTTTAACTAGCCGTACCCAATTAGTTAGTTTAACCAATTTCTTTTTTATTACAAACCCCGGAGAGTTCCAAGGACTAGTAGTTTCCTCAATATGTCCTTCTAATAATTGTTATTGAGTCAATTGTTCTAAAACCTCTAATTTCTCTCTTGTTAGGGGCCACTTCTCCAACCTGCATCTGTTCTCAGAGGTGTTGCTCCATTATGATAAATATGATACTTATGCTTGGGAGAAGCTACTTTGTTTTTTGACACTTCAGAAGGTTTGATACTTTGAATTTTACAGGTAGTCTATCGAGGGCATTCAACTTCTGTGACACATCTTTTTATAACTTTTGTTTTTTACACCTGCCATGAGAACAAAATTGCATATTCTTTCTAATTTGCTTCTAACCTTATAGTTCACGTTATCTCTGCAACCATAAAGGAGTGGTTCCTCTGTTTATCTTTGGTTTCCAGACTACCAAAGGTGAACAGGGTCACCATCTTTATGACTACCAATCACAGTCTACTTAATTTTTTTTTACCAATTTAGAGATTTTATCCTTTAAAAAATTCTCAACTGCAGTTTCTAATTTATTTATATTTATTAGTTATTATTTCTTTTAAATTAAAATTTTTCTTTTATATTAGCTTCATTCCTATGTTTTACTTGTCTTATTGTACTGAAATTATCAAATTGTATGAGCTCAAAACTATGGCTACATTAAACTTAAAATAAAAAGAAAACAAAGAAACAACAACAACAAACTAATTGAACAAAAAAACCCAATCAACAAAATTGTCTTAGCAAAGTATTGGTTTCCCTTTCCAGAAATTTCTACTTTATCCCATGCTTGCATACAACAAAGTCTTACTTATACAATCACTGCATCATCATACTGTAATTGAATTTTAACTCCAAGACATTGATCTCTTCCTAATAGTCAGAAGTTGCATTAATGGGAGGATTTCTAGATTGGTTAAGACTTTCCATATTTCCTGCTTCATCAGCCCTTCAGGTCCTGAACTGTAAGTATGCTCCAGATTCTAATAGTGCTCTAACCATAGATTGCCAATTATGAAGAATCAGTCTAAATTGTGTGGCTAATCCTTGCAATATGCCCCTTACATAGGTAGAATGTAAAAATACTATGCGGCCTTCAATTCTTTAATGGTCTTGAAAGATAAAGACTGATGTTGATACAATTGATACCCTTGTGGGAAGTCTTGATTAGGAGGCATATCCTGAACTGTTACTGGAAATACAGAAGCCTCTTTCCCCCAGTTACACAAATTCTCTTTTTTCCCTGTTGTAAGGTCATCTACATAGAAGTTAGAGGGTTCTTAAAAGTAGTTACTTTCTACAGAACATGATTCATATCATTAAACAGCATAGAATCTGTAGATAAAGTTGCTGATCGAGCCATATTTTTATTTAGGGAATACATTTCATTATGAAAAGCTAATTTGTATATTTTACTGGAAAGTTCTAACACTTGTTTAAATAATTCCTCATAAGGATTATTATCCTTAATCATACTGCTTATTTCTTCCAGAGTTGGAAGTAGAGGAAATTCATCTTCCTGATTATCAGATTCACTGTCACTTTCTTCTGAAGAGGTTTACTCCTCTAATTCCTCAGACATCTACTCTTCAGACTGTAATGGTTTTATAGCAAAATATGACTTTACTCTCACTTTTACCCCTGAGCTTTTGAGTAATTCTTGAAGTACTGAGCTTCAGAGGATGGGGATTTCCCCATGACCCTGCTTTATTTTCCAAAAAAAAGTTTCACTTACCACCAAGTGAGTTCCTTTTCATTTTCCCAGTACTTTTAATATGAGGCTTCTGTCTGTCCAAGTCCCTGTTCAGGTGTTAAATGTTATTGTTGGTGTCAGACACTAGGAATAAGATCTGAAAGAGAATGTAAGCAGGGGGCTAACAGCTCTAAGACTGCAGCCTTGAGCTAAAACCTCTTATAACTTTTATTGAGAAACACTAGGAAGTAAATCACAGGAAAAATTATTTACTAATGAGGCCATGGTTTGGTTTTTTTTTTTTTCCTATGTGACCTTCTGCTGACATTTTCTTATCTTAGCAATAGAGTGATTTACAAAGCACAAGCTATAACATCCCATCTGTGGAATGTTAAGGTCCACTTTGTCTCCTTGTCTGCAAGTAATGCTTTATTCCTCCTGATCTGTCATGAGGAAGTCCAGCTTGTTCTGTGCCTCTCTCAGTTTCTGGTTAGCATTTGGCTTGGCACATTCTTTATTTTCAACCATGCAATGTTCCCTTGCTCTTTTTTGAACAACAGCTTCTTGGTCTAGGTATAGATTCCATATGAACGCAATTAAGTCTTTTGGAATTCCAATCCTTCTCAATGTTAGTAATACTTTGCTATGATCCATACAAATGCCTTTACATAGCTCATAAACTTTACATAGTTCATAGTTCATAGTTCATAGTTGTTATTCCTTGCTTTCCTATCTGATATTAGCAATGATACTCCCTGCTATAGTGGCATCTTCTAAAACCGACTTGAGCTTCTGATAATCACCTATCAATGTACAGCTCTAGACAATTTTTAATGACCTTCAAAATATTTTGCTTGTATGAGACATTAAAGATACTGCTTAATAATATTGCTTAATATGCTTAATATGTTAATTCAGAACCAGTTTTTAGCTGACCATCTAGTAGGTGTTCAGAGGCAGTTAATCACATGGCAAGAAACTGCACATGATTTTCCCACAAAGCAGCTGGTGGCCTGAACCACATGCTTTCAGGATTGCAACACAGCTTCTTGCCACTAGACCACAATAATTCCCTAAATATTCCACTATGTTAAAAATCATAGCGTAGTATGTTACACAACAACAACATTGTGTGTGGGGGTGTTTTATTGTTGTACTCTTATCTGTGGAAACTACAGAACAATCTCACTGATTTCACATGCAAGCAAGATTTTACTGAAGATTATCCAAAAACGACTTGAACAGCACATCAAAGAGAACTTTCACAAGTCCAGGCTGGGTTAAGAAGGGGTCGTGGTACCAGGGATATTGTAGCTGATGTTAGATGGATCTTGGCTGAAAGCAGGGAATACCAGAGGAATGTCTATCTGTGTTTCATTGACTATGCAAAGGCATTTGACTGTGTAGATCATAACAAACTATGGCTGACTCTGAGAAGAATGGGAATCCCAGAACACTTGACCGTTCTAATGCAAAACTTATACTTGGACCAGGAGGCAGTCATCAGAACAGAGCAAGGGAACACTGCATGGTTCAAAATTGGGAAGGGCGTACGCCAGGGATGCATCCTATCTCCATACCTTTTCAACCTATATGCAGAACAGATTATCCAGGAGGCTGGGCTCTATGAGGAGAAATGTGGTGGACGATTTATCAACAATCTGTGTTATGCAGATGACACAACCCTGCTTGCTGAAACTGAAGAGGACCTGAAGCGCCTGCTGCAGAGTATCAAGGACTGCAGCCTACAATATGGATTGAGGCT
The DNA here is from genome assembly GCF_000299155.1 of Elephantulus edwardii. Taxonomy (NCBI): domain Eukaryota; kingdom Metazoa; phylum Chordata; class Mammalia; order Macroscelidea; family Macroscelididae; genus Elephantulus; species Elephantulus edwardii. The sequence continues at coordinate 4,418,220 of NW_006399938.1, read as the reverse complement.
CAATGTCAAGAAGACAAAGTTTCTCACCACTGGACCGATCGGCAGCATCAGGATGGATGGTGAAGAGATTGAGATTGTACACAGCAGTCTTGGCACCAGCAGCCAGGAAATTAAAAGGCGCGTTGCCATGGGAAAGTCTGCTGTTAGGGACCTCTCCAAAGTGCTGAAGAGCAATGGTGTCTCTTTGGAGACTAAGGTTCATCTGATATAGGCCATGGCTTTTGCAATCACTTGTTATGCATCAGAGAGTTGGACAATGACCAAGGAGGATAGAAGGAGAATTGACGCCTTTGAGCTGTGGTGCTGGAGAAGAGTATTGAGAATACCATGGACTGCTCCGAAAACAAACAAATTTGTCCTGGAAAGGGTTAAACCGGGTGGCTCCTTGGAGGCAAGGATTCTGAGGCTCCGTCTAACTTACTTTGGACATGTTGTGAGGAGAGACCGGTCCTTGGAGAGGGACATCATGCTTGGGAGAGTGGAGGGACGGCGCAGGAGAGGAAGGCCCTCTATGAGGTGGATTGATTCAGTGACTGGGATAATTGGGATGGGAGTGTCAGAGACACAGGCACAGGACAGAGCGGAGTTTAGGGCTGTTGTACATAGGGTCGCTATGAGTCACAAGTGACTCGACGGCACATAACAACAAACAACAACAACTCTTATCTGACCCTCTAATGAGTTTTCAGAAACAGTAAATTCCACAACGGGGCCTTGATCATCCTTGTCCCATGAAGCAGCTATTGGATTTGAATCATGTGCTTTTGGAATTGTAGCATAGGTTCATACCAGTAGGCCACCAGAAAATATATTTACTATCTCTGGTAGTCTAGTGGTAAGAAGCTGTGCTATAATCCCAAAGCTATGTGGTTCAAGTATGGCAGTTGCTCTGCAAGAGAACGATGGCCAATTACTTCCCATGTTATTAAATTGCCTCTGAAAACTCACTGGAGTTATAGATTAGTTTTGACTCAATGATACATAACAACATAACAGTCACAATTTTTTTTTATGATTTGACAAGCTTGGAAGCAGGAGTGGCATCCACTTGTGAAATAGCTTGCCTACAGAAACTCTATGAACCTGGAGAAAGGATGAAAGTTATTCAAGTGTCGAGGTCTTTCTTTCATAGGGCCATTATGAGTCTCCTACGTCTCAATGGCAATTAGCAACAACAACAAAAACTATACTTATATTTGTAAGTATGTACGTTTATGTGTGTGTGTGTTTATATATATACACACATATACATATTCATACACCCATACACACACACACACACACACACACACACACACACACACACACACACACACACACACACACGAAATCCAAAGGATAGAAAGTAACAATTAATGGGTAAAAAAGTCATTAACATTTAATTCAGTTTATGGTGACCCTCTCTCAGGTTTCAGAATCCATAATTCTTACTGGGAGGAGAATGCCTATGTTCCTCCTGCAGAATAGGTGGTTTCTTCACAGTGCTGAAAATTAAGTTAACAGCTCAACACTTTATCTACTAAGCTACCAGGGCTCCCTGTATATTACTTGTTGTTGAGTATCATGAGTTGTAATATCTTGTAAATGACTCTCCAGTGTGTTTCCAAAAGCAGTAAATCAGATGAGATTTCCCATCTTTCCACTGAAAAGCAGCTGGTGAATTCAAACCATATGCTTTTGAATTACCAAGATAGTTCTTTACCTCTACGTTACCAGGGTTCCCCCATTATTTAGTAAATCTGATCAAACATAAAAACGCAAATAGAGAATATAATCCAGTTCTTAATAAATAATTATATATGTTGACTGAATCTAAAAATTGGCCCTGGTCATATGTATCTATCTTCTATGCTGAACTTCGCAAGTTGATGAAAAGAGCAAGGGTCATGTGAAAACTGGCATATCTGACTTTACTAACTTCGCAAGAGGAACTGTACCTGTCAACAGCATCAAAACCAATTCCCATGAGGTTAGACATGTTCCTCACCCTCCTACACCTCTTTCTATTCATCCCAATACCAATCTTACTGCCTTATTGAGTCCAAAATTTTATGTTATAGCTCACAGACCACACAGCAGTACACCGGGGAATTTAAAAGGTTTAAATCCAGGGTAGCAGCCGAATTCAGTCAGAATAACTTCTGAAATGTGCTTGAAGGTGCCTTAGGATTTAGGCTCATGACTTTAGTCCAGTGTTACAAATGTCTTCGTCCTGTCAATATTGGCTCTTTCCCCCACAGGACTCTAACAAACTTGGGTGAAAAGCTCTTAACATAGCCCCAAAGTCGATTCCATTTCATGTCAGGTTTTTGTTTCTCCATTTTGACTGCTATGACTGTTGCTCTTGTGAGCTATAGTATGGCTGACATAAGAATCTCTGGACACATTGCATGTTCTTTCTTCTCTTTTGGTGGCTGTGAGGTTTCTTCTTTTCTGTTGTTAGATCCACTAAACTTAATGGTGAGACTATTCAATCTCCTTTTCAATTGGTCATACTAACCAATACCCTTGTGGATAGGTTAACATACCCTATTCACATATTCCCTCCAGTCCACTAGACAAAGTAAAATGTAATGGCTAGGAAAATAATCTGGAAGACTAAGTCCTTAATATCACAAAGCTTCATAAAGAAAGACAATCACTGTGTTCAAAGGGAAGGATAGTGAACCTCTTATGAGTTACCCACCAAGTGATTCAATTTTTATAATTATTACTGAAAAGGTTCTTTTTCTCCTTTTCTTCTTAAAAGAAAAAGAAAACTCAAAGAAAATAGAAAATACTTGGAAGACCTTAATTATCTTTTGTTCTCAAATAGATATAAAATGTAGTCTAGATTTGAGGTAATCAGAGATCACGTATTTATTCTTCAATTTTCCTCAATGAGAATAGCATAGATATGGTAATGATTTGGAATCTCTGAGCCATCGATTTTAATTAGACAAGTAGTTGTTGTTATGTATTGTCAAGTTAGTTCTGACTCATGTTATTGTTGTTATTGTTGTTAGTTGTCATCAAGTTGAATACGACTAAGTGATTTTATGAACAATAGATCTGAAAATTGTCCTTTTCTGTGCAGTCCATAAGATCTCCGATACTTTCAAGACCATTGTTGCAGTCACTGTGTTAATTCATCTTGTTGAGTGTCTTCCTCTCCTTTACCAATCGTCCACCTTCCAAAGTGTGATGTTTCTCTCCAAGGAACAACCTCTTCTAACAACATATGCAAGTGTGTGAGATAAAGCTTTATCATCTTTGTCTCCAAGTATCACTCTGGCTGTATCTTCTCTAACACATATCTGTTCTTTAAACGAGGTCTCTCATTGGAGGCTAGAATTTTGAAGCTCTGCCTCACTAATTTTGGGCATGTGGTCAGGAGAGATCAATCCTTGGAGAGGGACATCATTCTCAGAAGAGTGCAAGGACAGCACAGGAGAGGGATTCTCTGGATGAGATGGATTGATGCAGTGACTGGCATGATGAGGGTTGGTGTGTCAAGAGTTATTGAGACTGGTTCAGGACAGAGAAGGGTTCGGAGCTGCTGTACATACATCACAGGCGACTAACTGGCACATAACAACAATAACATACTAAAACAGGTTTGGCATCCACTTCCTAAATAGCATGCCTTTGGAGACTCTATGAACTTTGATAAATGTCAATATTTGCAAAGGGGCTTCCAGCCTTTTGTTCATGGAGTCACTGTGAGTCATACTTGACTCAAAGGAAATCAACAACAACAACATGGGACATTTAACAGTCTTCTCCACTACGACATCTCAAAGGCATCAATTCTTGTGCCATCCTTAGTCATCATCATCCAGTTCTTTGATGCATAGCAAGTAACTGAAAAAACTATGGTCTGAATCGGGAACACCTTAGTTTTCAAACTGACATCATCATTCCTGAAGAATTTGGAGAAATCCTTGACTACAGCCTACCTGTACAATATCTCTCCTAACCTCTGTGTTGTTAGTATCAAGTGTATTGATTTTGGATCCAAGTAAAATAAAGTTGTTGACAGTGTCAATATTTTCCCCATGATTAAAACAAATTTGGAAGCGGGAGTGGCATCCACTTCTGAAATAGCTTGCCTCTGGAAACTATGAACATAGAGAAATGATGAAAAGTATACAAGAATTCAAGTCTTTTGTTCATAGGGTCACTATGAGTCGTCTACGACTTGATGGCATCTAACAACAACAACAAGAACAACAACATAATATTGCCTATTGGTCCAGTGGCTAGGATTTTTGTTTTCTTGACTTTGAGATGCAATCCACATGAAAGATTTCAGTCTTTGATCTTTTACAGCAATTGTTTCAAATTCTTAATTTGAGCAAGCAAGGCTGTGTCATCTGTATATCAAAAATTATTAATGAGTCTTCCTCCAAACTTGATGCCACATTCTTCTTCATAGAATCCAACTTCTCAAATATCAATCTTCTCAGCATATATAATAAATGTTGTTGTTGTTGTTGTTGTTATGTGCCGTCGAGTCGCCTGCGACTCATAGCGACCCTATGTACAACAGCCCTAAACTCCGCTCTGTCCTGTGCCAATCGCACTGTCTCTGATACTCTCATCCCAATTATCCCAGTCACTGAATCAATCCACCTCATAGAGGGCGCTGACACACACCTTTCCTGTCATAGCTGATATTCTGGGTTCATGGATCACAGAAGGCAGACACTCATGAGAGATCATGGAAGGCAAAGGACTACAGCTCTGCTAGACTGGCAGTGCCCATTTAGAGCTGAACTTTGTATTAATTGAACAACTACAGATACTAAAAATAGCACAAAGAGGCATATGGTGAAGTGCACGTACACATATTTCAAGGTACAGAGAAATACAAAATATTTTGGCTGAAGCAAGTTATTTTAAACTACCTGAGACTCTGTGTTCCCTCACTATATTTTTTTGACTCATAAATACAATGGTTAAGTAAATCCGATGAAAGACTGTTGACTCGAAGTGTTCCAGAGGATGAGCTTGGAAACATCTCATAGTCTTCAGATTTTTCTCAGAGTGTTTAACCCTTTAGGGATAAGTGGCTTAGATATCAGAAAGTGTGGATGCAGGGCAATTCCTGGAAGAAAGTCAGAGGAGGTGCAGCCCCAATATTCCTAAGGGTCCCTCATGTATAAGAGCCTCAGGGTTCCTGGAACATTTCCTTGTACAGCAGACTGCATAGTATTGCCATTAACCCTTCAGAGATCCTTCACTTTCCTAATTATAAACCATGCAGTGTTTCCTTGCACTGTTTTCACAACCTCTTGCTCTAGGTATAGGTTTCACACAAGCACAATTAAATTTTCTGGAATCCTCATTCTTCTCAATTTAGATATAATGATTTTTATCATCCATGTTGTCATTGTTAGTTAGCTAACAGACTAAGACAGGCTTGGAAAGCAGGAGTGGCATCCACTCCTAAACATGCCTGTGGAAACTCTATAAACTTAGAGAAAGGAAAATAATTATAAAACGAGGTTGAAGTATTTTATTTATAGGGTTAGTAATATATGGTACTTAGCAACAACAACAATATATATTGCAAAACCCTTGCCTTCCATTTTGGGCTTCCATTGGTTTGATGCTGTATGACGGTACTCTTGCTTTTGTTGCAGGTCTGTGTAAATTGTTTTCTTTATTTAAGCCTCATGTTTAGTGTCAATAAGATCTCCAGGAGGACACTTGAATTTAAGGCTGAGGCCTTGTCTCCATTTTGGAAACTGGGTGGAGCGACTATCTGTAAGATAGGCTTTCTTATTTTGGTTGAGAGTCACTGTGGAATGTTTGGACATTTCTGTTTTTGGTGGTTTTGTTTTGTTTTTTTTTTTGATATGTCAAATGCAATAATGATTACCTATAGTGGACAGTATTTGGTGGAGCTCCCCGATTAAAACTAGCTTGGAAAAAGGAGTGGCATCCACTTCGAGAATAGCTTGGCTCTGGAAACCCTATGAGCTTGGGGAAAAGATGGAAATTATACAAGTGCTCAGGGCTTTCGTTCATAGAGTCACTATGAGTCGTCTACAATTCGACAGCACTTAAAAACAACAATAACATGCAGTCAAATGCCTTTGCACAGTCAATAAAGCACACATAGACATTTTTCTGGTATTTGCTTTTTTCCTAGGTCCCATGTGACATCGGCAATGCTACCACTGGTGCCACAGCCTTTTCTAAATCCAGCTTGAATATGTGATACACCTCTGTCTATATGCTGTTCTGGCCATTTTTAAATGATCCTTAACAGTATTTTCCTTGCATGTGATATTAATTATATTGTTGGATAATTTCTGCATTCTGTTTAATCACCTTTTTTGTGAATGTGAGCAAATATGGATCTCTTCTAATCAGTTGATCAGACAACTATCCTCTAAATTTCCAGGAAAAGGCTGGTGAGCACATCCAGGGGAGCATCTTTCATTTGAAATATTTCAATAGGCATTCCATTAATTCTTGGGGCTATTTTTTGCAAATGCTTTCAGTGCAGCCTACATTTCTTCCTTCATTACCATTGGTTACTGATCATATGGTTTTTCCTGAGATACTTCAGTGGCCTTTGATCCTTTTTGATACAATGAGTCTATGCTACATCTTCTTTTTGATGTTTCTTTGATCTTTCAAGGTTTTGTCCAAAACATTCCTAAATATTGCAGCTTCAGGCTTGACTTTGTTTTCCAGTTGTTTAAGATTGTGGAATGCTAAGCCAAGTTCTTCTTCTTTTTTTTTTTATTCTCCAATTCTAGGTCTGAAAATTTGTTATTGTAGTTTGTCTTTTCTCCCCAGGCTATCTTTTGAAATCTTCTGTTCAGCTCTTTCACTTTAACATTTCTTTTCTTGATATGTTAGTGCAATTTTCAGTATTTCTTATGATATCCATTTTCATTCTTTTTTCTTATCTGCCTTTTAAGTGTCTTTTTGCTCTCTTCATGGATGTTACCTTTACTATCTTTCCACAACTCATCCAGTCCTCAATCATTGGTGTTCAGTGCTTCAGACATATTCTTAAGACTATTTTAAATTAAGGTAGGAGTGACTAAAGATAATACTTTGGTTCTTCTCAAATTGTTTTCATTTTCTTTAGCTTCATTGTGAAATAGCCTAAGAATAATTGATGGTTTGTTCCACTATCAGCACCTGATCTGGTTTAGACTGCTAATATTGAGTTTCTCCAATTATTTAGTCTGCAGAGGTAGTCAACGCATGGTATGTATGTTGGACAACTAAAAGCTATAAAAAATGAAAAGCACACAAGAATATCAACATTCTAGACAGTAGTGGGATGAAATGGAAAGGCTTTGACCACTTTGAATCAGATAATTCATGTATCCTCTGCTGGTAATGCAAAGCAGAATAAGAATGGGCTTGCATTCATAGCTGAAAAGGCAAAATCAAGTTCTCTCTTGAAGTACAGTTTTGTGAGTTACAGGATATTATCTATAGACACAAAAGGAAAAGCTATTAATACAATTATTTTTAAATATATTCACTAACAGCTAAAGTCATAGAAAAAATTTTGAAGTCTGAAGTTGACAAAATTTATAATCAAGATGTGTTAATGTTTATTAGTGATTGGAATGCAAAAGTTGGAAACAATGACAAAGGAAGGGTAATTAGAATGTACAGACTTGGTAACAGAAATGGGGCCAGAAATAGAATATTCAAATTTTCTACTTTTCAGTAATATATTCATTGCAAATTTTTTAAAATAAATATAAAAGCTGACTTTACACGTGGGCCACACCAGATGAACTGCAAAGAAATCTCACTCATAGTGATCCTACATACAATAGAATAAAATATTGTCTAGTCTTGTACTATCCTCTTAATTTTTGTCTATATTTATGCCATAACATAACTCAGACAATCACTTTCACCGATAATTTTCATTTTTCTCATTGACTCTACTTTTCCAAATATCATGTCCTTTTCTTAATACTATTGCTGTTGATTGCCTTTAAGTCAAGTATGACTCATAGCTATGAATAACCTATGAATAAAAGGCTTGGATCCCTTTTATTATATTGACATCTATCAAATTTCATAGAGTTTCCAGAGACATGTTGTTTAGGAAGTGGATGCCACTCCTGCTTCCAAACCTGTCTTAAACTAGGAGCCTCACCAAACACTGTCCTCCATTGGTAACCATTACAGCATTTCACACTCCAATGGCACAAGCTTCAGCATCACAGCAACCGAAGGTTACCTCAGTACAGCATATTGACAGAAGAGTGTTGTACCATTTAGAAGATTGTTTCTTCAAAATATAGTAACAACTAACTTTAAATACAAAGGCCCTACTCTAGGTCTTGTTGACTCTAAACAAGGGGCTTAAATATAAATTTCATGTCCACATTATTTAACTTGAAATCATCCCATCCATGCTTCTAGTAAGCCTTCTAGCTATATTTCTCCCAAGATAGAGTTGGATTTTTTAATTGCTGTGTTTGGTTTTGTTCTGACTATATCTGTCCTATTTAATATTTTTTGCAATAAAATAATTCAAAGACATTGATTCTTTCTTCCAGTCTTATTCGTTCTTCAACTTTTGCACATATCTGATAGATTAGTAAAAATACCATGTATTGGATCAGGTGCACATAATTTTCAAAAGTGCTATCTTTGCTTTTTAATACTTTTAAAGGAGTGTTTTGGAGAAGAACAGCTCAACGTAAAATGTCTTTGATATCATAACTGGTGTTCCCTCAGGCATTGATTTTGGATTTGAGTCAAATGATACATTTGGAAACTTCCAACTTTTCTGTGTTTATCATAATGGTGAAATTAGTCATGATGTAAAGACTTTTGTTTTATTAAGTTATACTTCTATGCTGAGATGATACACTGAAGTTTGTTTAAGTCTATATTGAACTTTGAGTTGAGGCTTATACTGAGGCTTCATCAGAACATCAAGTATTCATTTTCATCAGCAAGATTGTGTCATCTTTGTATCACAGGTTGTTAATTTTTCTTTCTGTCTTAATTCTATTATCTTCTTTATATAGTTCAGCATCCTGTGTTATTTGCTCAAAGTAGAGATTGAATAGGTGAGCAAAAGGATAAAACCCTGTGAACACATTTCCTGATTTTTAAACTAAGACGTTTCCACTTGTTCTGTTCAAACAACTTCTTTTGGTCTATGTGTAGTTTCCAGTTAAACATAATTAAATGTTCCTCCTCATGAAAATGCTATTTATAATTTGATATAGCCTCCACAGTTTAAAATTTTTTGAATTGTCAATAAAACCCAGGTAAACGCATTTCTAGTTTTCTCAGCTTTCAGTCAGGATCCATCTAGCATCATAAATTATATCCCTCATTTGACAACCTCCTCTGAAACAAATGCAATTTCTGGCAATTCTTTGTTGATATATGATGCAATAACTTTATAGTATGTTCAGCAAAATTTTACTTGAATGAGATATTTGTGTTTTTTAGTAATTACTTTTGTTTGGAATTGGCAGGTATCTGTACCACTTGCAGCATTTCGACTAGACATCTCTCTTCCAAATTTTTTTGCATAGATAAGTGATCACTTTCTGTATCGCATATATTTGCTGAAAAATGGCAAATGGTATGCAGAAAGCTCATAAAAAAGCCCATTATTGTAAGGTTGAGCATCTGTTTTATTTATAATTTTGAGAATTAAAAAAATCAGCACTGAATTACTTACAGAAAAGTCAGTCACCAAAAATTGCTTCAAATTAACCACCTAAATGGACTCAGTCAATTCTAAAGATTCTCATTTGACATATCCAATCACTACTGGTCTCAAGGAAGACTTAAAAATCTTCAGTTTTACAATATTTGATAGAGTATTCACAAATTAGACATAATATTCATATTTTGATCAATTAGAGGGATGGACAATATCCTCCCATGCAATTAAATGCCTCTGAAATCCCGCTGGAGGGTCAGCTATTGTCGGTTTCAACTCTATGGTACACAAGAACAACAACAGCTGAGTTTTAGTAGAATGGAGTTTCAGAGTTTTAGGAATGGAAAATCCATAGACTCTTGACACCACAATACCTCTCACAGCTGCTCTCCATTGTGTTTCTGAAACCATATATATTTAAGAGAAGAGCCTGCCTATCTCTTTTCTCACAGAATGGCTAATGGATTCGACCTATGACTGACATCTCTAAACATAGCACAGAGCTCCTTTTAGGGAACTCTTACTGAGCACATAGCAAATAATTGTGGAATGAAAGATAGAGTGAGGACATTAGGGATGAAGGGGAACAAGGAAGAAAGAAAAGGTAAAGGAAGGAACTAAACCTTGAAATAAATATACTTTTTTATATTTGTAATAAGTTTCTCACATTATGTGCTATACTTCTTTATAGATATTAGATTATGCTGTTTTTCTCTATCTGTAGGGAGCACATGTAAGAAGGGTCACATATAGGTTTTATAAGGGGAGATTTGGAGATAATGACTTGTGGCTGCAATAACAAGAGGTAATGTGCAATATACCCCTTGTAAAGTCAGGTGACAGGAATTAAATTAACTCATGTCACTTTTGTGAAGCAAGGTTAACTTGAACTGATCAGTATCCCATCCCAGCATACACTTAATAATGGTTCTGCCACAGGATGGCTGGGAGATAAATCAACTGAATTTGGATATAAATAAAGCTCATAATGATGACAAAAACTGAGACAATCCATATGGCATTAATATTAAAAAGTCATCTTGAATCTAGGTGCACAATAATTTTGAATTAATCTTGGTAGACAAATCCTTAGAAAGGACTTGGGGAATAAAAAAATATTTTTTCTTTTTTCTTCAATCTTTAATAGATATTGCTGAACAGATTACTCAAATTTCAAATATCTATTATACATATATTACTTGTTTACAAAAGATACACTGTTGTAAAGCTCAAGAAAATATATGACTTATTTTATGTGCTTCTTCTATAAAGTACTTAATATCACTCTGTTATATTCATTGAAGTCTTAAGGAACAATATTATTTTTTTAATAATAATTACAGTCAACAGAAGACCATCTCCCAGAATATAAATAAAACTCAGGAAAATATCCCACTATTATGTTTTTATTTATTTCTATTTTTACTGAAATAACCTTTAACAATTGGATAATTTTCTACCTTTTTATATATTATTGTTATGTACCATTGAGGATAGGCTCTATGAGGAGAAATGGGGGGTCAAGATTGGTGGAAGTTCTATCAACAATCTGCGATATGCAGATGATACAACCCTGCTTGCTGAAACTGAGGAGGACCTGAGGGGCTTGCTGCAGAGGGTCAAGGACTGCAGCCTCCAATATGGACTGAGGCTCAAGGTCAAGAAGACAAAGATTCTCACCACTGGGCCAATTGGTAGCATCAGGATGGATGGTGAAGAGATTGAGAGTGTACACAGCTTTAGTTTGTTTGGCTCCACAGTCAACACTCTCAGCACCAGCAGCCAGGAAATTAGAAGACATATTGCCATGGGAAAGTCTGCTGTTAGGGACCTCTCCAAAGTACTGAAGAGCAATCTGATATAGGCCATCGTTTTAGCTATCACTTGTTATGCATCAAAGAGTTGGACAATGACTAAGGAAGATAGAAGGAGAATTGATGCTTTTGAGCTTTGGTGCTGGAGAAAACTATTGAGAGTACCATGGACTGCTAGGAAAACAAACAGATTCATCCTGGAAACAGTTAAACCAGGCTGCTCCTTGGAGGCAAGGATTCTAAGGCTTCATCTAACATACTTTGGACATGTTGCAAGGAGTGACTTGTCCTTGGAGAAGGACATCATGCTTGGTAGGGTGGAGGGACAACACAGAAGGGGAAGGCCCCCTATGAAGTGGATTGATTCAGCGATTGAGGTAATCGGGATGGGTGTGTCGGAGATGGTGCGATTGGCACAGAACAGAGCAGAGTTTAGGGATGTTGTACATAGCGTCACTATGAGTCACAAGTGACTCGATGGCACATAATAGCAACAACAACCATTAAGTCATAACGGACTCATACCTGACCCTCCAGTGAAATTTCAAAGACATTAAACAGCACAATAGATTGCTAATTTTTATCCCATAGATCAGCTGGTGGATTTGAACCATGTGCTTTTGGATTGGCAGCACAATTTAGTGCCACTCTTCTTGAACAAAATCACTAGGTTAACTGTGGCAGAAAGGTGAGGGAAAGTGTATGCACAGACAAACATCATGATTTGTCAATGCTCAGGGAAAATGAACTAAAATAAATGATAATGAAAATATTGGGCCCAGGATTAGAAATACATGCATGAACTTCCACTTTCTAGAGATGTTAATTCAAATATTTTGCTATAAGTTAAATGCTAAGAATGAATTTAAAGAAGTTTAGCTTTGATGGGTCTACAGAATTGTAATATGGTAACGTAAAAACAGAAGAGCTACAGTGACACTATCCATGAAAAAATAAAGATAAGTGACTTCATTAGCACTGAGATAGACCTTTGGTATGAAAACATAGGAAAAATACTTCCCAAAGAACAGGAAATCTTAGTTAAATTTTAATGCAAAGAAGAAGTTATCAGCAAGACAATGCATATGGAGGCAAAATGATACGGAATATGGTGAAGGTGTAGATGATTAAGAGTTGGTTGGAATGTGAAATTGCTGAACTGTAATCCAAATTGCTTAAGAGATCTAGGTGACAAGTAAAGTTGAAAAGATAACCAGAACATTGATTTTCCACACTACAGAATTAGAATTATCATCTAAGGAAGCAAGGGCCACCAAAGGTTTTTGGGTTTTTTTTTTGTTGTTTTGTTTTGTTTTGGGTTGTTGTTTTGTTTTGTAATTGATAATGGTGAGATTTGGCTATGTACCAGGAAGACAATTTTGTGCAGAGAGAGAAGGTAAAATTAAGAAAAGACAAGAACTAATACACATAAGTGAACTAGAAAAAGTAAGCAAGAAAGAAAGTTCAACTATTTTGGTTTGGTCTAACAATTGCATATTCTTCAGTGAAACCTTAAGAGATCACATGAAAAAGTAAATGATAGCACTTTCTACTGGCTTAGTTTTTTTTTTTTTACATCTGCTTAAATATGAAAACAATAGAAAAATAAAAGATAAATTTTACTGGGTAATCCACATTTGGTTCATATGTACTTAATTTCTCTTTGAAGAGAGGCATTTCTTTACAAGCTCAATCTTACAGTACTTTTCAAATTATCACTAACAAATTCTATGGAATTTAAGTAATGAAGTTCATAGGTAATTTCCCTGCTAATTCAAAGTCTGTTCTGTTCTCATGCTTCTCTGATAGTTAGAATCCACCAATGGCACTGTGGGAGAAAGATGAGTAAGACAACTCCTACCATACGATTGAATCAATTCAGATTTGAAGGAAATTAATTTGTAGCTAGTATCTCTGTATCTTTCTCTCTCTACCTCTGCCTTTCTCTATCTCATATTGCAATTGAATTCAAACTAATAAGTGACCTTCTATTGAATACCTAAATTTGTAAATCTTCATGAGACATAGTATATTTTTCTTTCAAGAAACCAGGGACTAAAGCCCAAAACCATAGCATGCATAAGAGACAAACTGGCATCAACCTCAGAAGTGCTCATCCAAGGTATAAAAAGACTGCCAAATACAATCAGAAATGCACAATCTGAAGAGGATAAAATTGATGCATGTGACTTTCTAAAGATTAAATCTATGTGTGCATCAAAAGCTTTTTCCTACAGAGTGAAAAGAAAACCTTCAGACTGGGAACAGTTACTTGGTAATAACATCTCAGACAAGATTCTTATGACAAAAGTTTACAGAATACTCCTGAGCCTCTACAAGAAAAAGACTGATAGATAACCCGATTAAAAAATGGGAAAAAGACATGCGAAAGACCTTTCATAGTGAAAGATATTCAGATAGTCAACAAACACATGAAGAAATACTCAAAATCACTGGCAATAAGAGAGATGCAAATCAAAACCAGACTGAGGTACCATCTCACTCCATTAAGAGTGACGAAGCTTAACAGGGCAGCAAGTAATAAATATTGGAGAGGATGTGGTGAGAAAGAAACTCTTACACATTGTTGTTGGGATTGTAAACTAGTACAACAATTCTGGAAGGCAGTTTAGCACTTCCTCAGAAAGCTGAACACAGAAATTCCATATGACCCAGCTAGTCCACTTCTTGGACCTTTTGCATTCTTCTTGGATAATATCCTTGACATCATCCCACAACTCATCTGGTCTTTGATCATTGGTGTTCAATGCCTCAAACCTATTCCTAAAATAATCTTGAAATTCAGATCTTGGTTCCTGTAGATTTACTTTAATTTTCATAGGCTTCCATTTTAACTTGCATATGAGGAATTGATGGTCTGACTCACAGTTTGCCCCTGGCCTAGTTTTAACTGCTAATATTGAGCTTCTCCAATGACTTCTTCTGCAAGCAGCCAAACAGGTGAGATACATGTGTGAAGTTGTTGTCTGTGTATTTTAATAAAGGTATTTTCAATGAATAAATCATTGTAAATATGAAGATAATCATTCTTTTTACAACCTCATTTCTATCACCAAAGCCATATTTTCCAATCACTATTTTTTCCTCACTGTTTACCACTTTTGCATTCAAGTCACCAATTTTCATGAATGCATCTTGATTGCATGTCTGCTCAACTTTGGACTGCAAGATTTGGTAAAAATTCTCAATTTCCTCTTATTTGGTTCCAAATATAGGGGCATATGGGGCATATATTTGAATAATAGTCGTGCTAACAGGTCTTCCATGGATGTGCTCACCAATCTATACCAGGAAATTTGGAAGAGAGCTGTCTCGTCAGTGGATTCAAAGAAGTCCATACTTTTTCCCATTCCCATGAAGAGTGATCCAACCAAAGGTGGAAAATATTGAACAAAAGTATTTTTAATACTAATATTACATGCAAGTAAAATACTGCTTAGGATCATAAAAAAAAAGCTAGAAGAGTACATAGACAGGGCCAGAAGTTGAGGAAGGATTTAGAGGACATGACACCAGGGATACCATTGCTGTTATCAGATGCATCCTGGCTGAAAGTAAAGAATATCAGAAGATGTATTTGTGCTTTATTGACTATGCAAAGGCATTTGTCTATGTGGATCATAATTAGCTGTAGCTGACATTGAAAAATATGCGAGTTCCAGAGTACTTAACTGTACTTATGTAGAGCCTACCTGGATCAGGAGACTGTTGTATGAGCAGAGCTGTGGAAAATTGCTTGGTCTACAGTTGAGAAGGGAATGCGTAAGAGCCACATTCTCTCTTCATATTTATTTATTCTGTATGTTGAGAAAATTATTCAAAAAGCTGGACTCTATGAGAAGAAGTGTGGCATCAAGATATGAGGGTGATTCATCAATAATTTGCGTTATATAAATGACACATTCTTGCTTAATAAAAGTGAGGAGGCCTTGAAGCAATTATTGCAGAAGATCAAGGAATG
This sequence comes from Elephantulus edwardii, assembly GCF_000299155.1. Lineage (NCBI taxonomy): Eukaryota > Metazoa > Chordata > Mammalia > Macroscelidea > Macroscelididae > Elephantulus > Elephantulus edwardii. Next base: position 4,402,757 of record NW_006399938.1, on the reverse strand, counting down.
CAGCCTTCAATATGAACTGCAAGTCAATATCAAGAAAGCAAAGATTCTTAACATTGACCTGATAAACTACATCCTGATGGATGGAGAGGAGATTAAAACTGTCCACAGTTTTATCTTTCTTGGATCTCCAGTCAACACCTTTGGTACCAGCAGACACTGTCCACAGTTTTATCTTTCTTGGATCTCCAGTCAACACCTTTGGTACCAGCAGACAGTAAATAAGGAGAAAAATATGCAGTTAGGGACCTCTCTGAATTATTGAGGATAAATGATGTCAATTTAAGGACTAAGGTGCATCTGAGTCAGGCCATAGTCTTTCTGGTTACTTGATATTCATCTGAGAGTTGGACAATAAATAAAGATGACAGAAGAAGAATTGATGACTTTGAGCTGTGGTATTGGAGAAGAGCACTGAACATCCCATGGATGGCCAAAAGAAAAAGCAAATATATTTTGGAGAAAGTGCACCTGGAATGTTCTTTGGAGACAAAGATGATGATGGTTCACCTCATATACTTTGGACATGTTGCTAGGAGGAGCTATTCTTTGGTGAAGGGTATGATGCTAGGAAGGGTGGACAGTCAGAGAAGGAAAGAAAGACCTTTGATCAGGTGGATTGATGGTGACTCCTGCAATGGGCTCTTGTGTAACAGGAAGTGTGAAGATGACACAGGATAAAAGAAGGTTTAGATTTTTGTTCATAGAGTTGCTATCAGTTGTACTTGACTTGCCAGTAGATAACAACAATAACAAAAACAACAAATAGAGATGATAGTGTTTGTTTGGTTTTAAATTCAGAAGTAGATAACCACAATGTTTTCTAGTTTGTCTTGGTCTGTAAACTCTGCTGAAATCTTCCCACTGAAATTTGTCTAACATCGAAGTAATTCACAAGCCATCACAGCACTATTAATTGACAGTCAAGGTGACTATCCTAGTTAATCCAGGATAAATAAGTGATAAGGCATTTTAAATATAAAATGCTATTTTAAATAATGATATTGTTTTCTGTCCTATTTTCTGTTTTCAAAAATGTCTTGTGTTGATGGCCTTTCCTAAGTAGAACTTTTTCAGACAGTCATTAGCAAAATCAGTTTTCCTTAATTATATGAGAGGCTTAAATCTTAAACTAAGAAAAGATAAACACAACCAAGAATACTGTACCCAACAAAATTATCCATCAAATATGAAGGAGAGATCAAGATATTCCCAGAAAAACAGAACCTAAGAGAGTTTGTAAAAACAAGACCAGCATTGCAGGAAACACTGAGAGATCTCCTTCCTACAGAGTTACCACAGACAGCAGCATGGACCAAAGTAACTAGCAACAAAATCAAAAAGAATTCAACA
>NW_006399938.1:4375083-4379402 GCF_000299155.1 Elephantulus edwardii | reverse complement strand
CATGTTGCAAGGAGGGACTGGTCCTTGGAGAAGTACATCATGTTTGGGAGAGTGGAGGGACAGTGTAGGTGAGGAAGACCCTCTATGAGATGGATCGATTCTGTGAGTGGAGTGATGGGAATAAATGTGTTTGAGACAGCGAGGTTGGCACAGGATAGAATGGCGTTTAGGGCACTTGTACATAGGGTCGCTATGGGTCGCAAGTGACTCGATAGCACATAACAACAACAACAACACTTTAAATTACAGTTACATCAACATATTCATTAAAACGCACTACTGATTTTCATATATATTACATATGCATTTCTAATAGTAAGTCTTTGTGACTACTGATTTTCATATATATTACATATGCATTTCTAATAGTAAGTCTTTGTGAAGATACGAGAAATTTTGGTGTAGTTTAATTACAGTCTCTTGTCTATAATGCATTTGATGGAAAAGATAAATATTGATTTATATTTGAGTAATTTTCTTCTGGGACATATGAAAGATATTTTCTATACTATTGAAATAAAGCATTAGTACTTTTTGCAGTTCACATTACAATTAATCATCATCCGTACATTTTCTATACAAACATGATGCTCTGTAAATAATTCTTGTGTCAGTGCAAGTCCAAATATACGTTAATTTTGCAAATGAAAATCATTGTTAGTCTCTGTAAGAGATAAATTGTTTCTTCTTAATCACAGATTTTCATTATGGTTCTGCATTTAATTTGGAAAGTATGATACTTACTATTATGCTACTTAATATTTATCAAAATATTATCCATCCAGGCCTTGGTGATCTCTATCGCCATTCCCCTCATTATCAGAAATTTTGCAAGAGTTGCCTTTTTCTAATAGTTGACATGTTAATGCTTCTAAAATCTATGAGTCCCATCTCATTTTTAAATAAAAATGACAACTATCTTTAAAAAGAAAGAAATGTGCAATACTCGGGCTTTGAGTGAGATAATGATGATGTATATACAATCTTTTAGTGAGAGAATTATACATGTTTGAATAAATAAAAAGGTATAAAAGGATTTAACAGTCATATTTTTAGTGACTGATGAGTTCCATAGCACTTTCTTCATTATTTTTAGAAAAGCTTTATTTTGAAGTCTATGCAGTTCTTACTAGACAGATGGCATCTATGAAAGAAATCCCTGAAAAGAAATAGTTATAAATGAAGGTTTATAATTGATGGAATATTCCTTTGTGACACTAATTACTAGTCTATTGTAAGGTTCTGATCTTAGAAAATGAAACAGAGACAAAATTCAATTATACTTTCTGTCCTGTTTGGAAACCTTACTCACACTTGGATATAAAGCAAAGGGATTTGATTAATGTTAGGTCACAGGCGTATTTCTATAATTCAACTATTGACCATTAGTTTTGTAGAAGTTGTTTTTTTTTTTTTTTTGTAGAAGAATATTCCCTTGGAGTCAAGTAAGGTCTACTAACAGGTCGTTTGGAAAATTCCTTGTAACTTCAAATCTCTGCTGTTTTTAGAGCTAGCAAAAAATGTCCCTGTGTTCCCGGTATCTCGCATTTAACAGTGATGTGTTCATAAAGTACTTGCATACAAACCTCAGTCTTGTCTCTTTTGTGGCAAAGAAGTATTGAGTAGTTTATTTTCTTCTTGGATCACTGACAAATATTAACTATGAGTATGAAGAATTGTTTTCACTAATGACAGTCAAATGTTTTGGAAAATAGTGGCACAGGTAGAGATTTGTTTCTGCATAGCTGCTATCTTCATGAACCATTCTTCTCACGGCCTCTGAGAGGAGTGGAGTATGTATTCTCTAAATAGTGTTCAAGAAGTCTCAGAGATTCACTATCAGCATCCGAAGAAAAAGACAATGCATCACGATTTAAAAGACTTACAGTAAATATTTGTTAGCTAGCAATATTGTTTTTAAAAGTATTATTGTACTTTAAGTAAAAGTTCTTATGGCAAACTAGTTTTCTAAAAAAAAATTAATGCATATTGCCATTCCCATATATGTCACCACTCTTTCTTCCCTCCACACACACACACACCAGGTGGCCTGTAAGCATTGATCTGACTTCTCTGTCCCTTTCTACATTTTTATATGTGACGTTGGTGAAAGTCACTCTTCTGAACTTCTGTAGCTGTTTTAAGGAATGTTTTCTTCTCAGATGTTGTTTGTACTAGGCAGCTCTGGTGGTCTACTGCTGCTCAGAAAAAGGAGAAAACACTTTTCAGTGTGACTTAGAGCCTCAGAACATTCACTGGGCAGTCATCTATGAGTTGGTTCCTAATGGAGGGCAATGGATTTAAATTACATATATTTGTTATTTTTATGTACTGATGAGTCAACTTGACTCATAGTATCCCTGGGACCAATGCATAGATCTGAACTATGGATGGATCTGGCCTATGCTGTGCCATTCTCACCTTCTCAGCTGTACTTTCATCTTTACAGTCATGGTGCCAATCCAACATTTTGAGGATCTTCCTATTTAGTGCTGACCTTTTCAAATATGATGTCTTTCTCCAAGAACTGATCCCTCTTGCCCAAAATACGTGAGAAGTTTCACCATACTTGCTTTCAAGGGACAACTTAGTTTTATTTTCTCCAAGACAGTTATGTTTGTTCTCTTGGAAGGATATGGAATATTCAGAACCCTTCTCTAACACTCCAACCAAAAGATACCAATTTTTCTGCCATCCATAATCATTGTTCAACTTTCAGGAGCATAGCAACTAATCGAGAAGACAATAGTCAGGATCATGTGCAACTTGGTCTTTAGACTGACATCATTTCACTTCAGTACTCTGGAGAGGTTTCTGACAGCAGATTTCCCAATACAAGTCATCTTCTGATTTTATTACTGTTAGTATATTAAAAAAATGGATGGAACAATACATCTACAAAGAGCTACAAGAATCACAAGCTTGGTTTAGAAGATGTTGTGACACTAGAAATATCATAGCCAATGTCAGATGGATCTTGGCTGAGAGAAGAGAATATCAGAATACCTATCAGAATATCAGAGAATATCTATCTGTGTTTTATTAACTATGCAAAGGTATTCAGCTGTATGGATCACAACAAACTGTGACTAACTTTGAAAAGAATAGGAATTCCAAGACAACTTATTGTGCTGATGTGAAATCAATACTTGGACTAGGAAGCAGCCCTAAGAACAGAGCAAGGAAACACTGCATGCAAACTTGGGAAAGTAGTGTGTCAGGGATGTGTGGCCATACCTTTTCAATCTCTATGCAGAACAGATCATTTGGGAAGCTGGGTTTATAATTTGTGTGTGGCATCTGAACTGGAGGAAGACACATCGATAATCTGTGTTATGCAGATGATACAAACTTGCTTGCCAAAAATTAGAAGGATCTGAAGCATTTGCTGCAGAGTCAAGGACTGCAGTTTTTAATATGGATTGAAGCTCAACATCAGGAAAACAAAAATTTTACCACTGAACCAATTGGCATTATTCTGATAGATGGAGAAAAGATTGAGATTGTTAACAGTTCACCTTGCTTCATTCCACTATCAACAGTCTCAGCACTAGCAGTCAGGAAATCAAAAGACAAATTACACTGGGAAAATCTGTTGTGAGGGACCTCTCTAGAGTGCTAAAGAGCAATGATGTTTGTCTGGAGACTAAGGTGTGCCTGATCCTGGCCATAGTCTTTGTAATTACATGTTGTGCATCAGAGAGCTGGACAATGACTAAGGATGGCAGAAGGAGAGTTGATGCCTTTGAACTGTGGTGCTGGAGGAGTATTGAACATTCCATGGACTGCCAGTGCAAGAGGGGGAAGACTCTGGATGAGAAAAGAGTAACTAAGATAATGGAGTTGGAGACAGTGCTACTGGCTCAGCATAGGGTAGGGTTCAGAGCTACTATGCATAGGGCTACTATGAGTTGGGGTTGACTTGAGGGCATATAACAACAAAAACATGTACCAAAATAGAGAACACTAGAATTTCAAGCTAGGTTTAGAAGAGGCCATGACACCTGGGATATCATTAGAGAGAGAGAGAGAGAGAGAGAGATCTCCAACTATCTATCTATCTTATATATGTATCTATCACGCTCTATCTTTATCTCTATCTATCTATCTGCTCCACTCGATGGCACATAACAACAACAACAACCTTTTTTTCTTTGCACCATGTTGGACACTTTGGGCATTTCATTCTTAATATTCTGGATTGCATGTTCATGCATTTCTCTTATTTCTAGTTCTGTGTTGGCTATCCCCTCTCTATTGTGTGGTGACTTTTTTAGTTCCTGTACTTCTTTATCTATAGTTTCAATTCTTTCTTCCAT
>NW_006399938.1:4371792-4373128 GCF_000299155.1 Elephantulus edwardii | reverse complement strand
ATCTATATCTTGCCTGTATGCAGAAAATTCCTGGAAAATATCTATTTGTGCTGTATTGATTATGCAAATCCATTTGACTATACAGATCTAACAAACTGTGGCTAACATGGAGAAGAATGGGGATCTTATAATACTTAATTGTGCTGTGAGAAACCTATACCTAGACTAAGAAAGCGTTGCAACAGCTTCTTGAAGGACTTGAAGCATTGATTGTAGAAAGTCAAAGACTGTAGCCTTAAACATGGATCAAGAAGAAAATCTCTTGATCACCAGGCTGACAGAAAGCATCATAATAAATGGAGGAAAAGGTTGATATTGCCAATTATTTAATTAGTCTCATAATTGACTAGTTAAATCCTTAAATGACAACCTTGATACCAACAGTCAAGAGATCAAGAGACGTACTGCTAGGAAAGTCTGCAGTTTGGGACCTCTCCAAATTACTAACGTGCAATGATCTTGGTTTGAAGTTTAAGGGGTGTCTGATTCAGACCATCATCCTTTCAATTATTTGCTATGCATCTGAGAACTGGGAGGAAAAATAATATGACAGAAGATGAACTGAGCTGTTAATTGAAGTGCTGAAGAACTGTACTGAATATCCCACAAACTTAAAAACATCAAACAAAACACACATAAAAAAAACCCCAAAACCCAAAAACTCACAAATATGTACTTGAAAAAAAAATGCAATCAGTATGCAGCAACTTATAGGTAAGGATGATCAAAATTAGTCCCACATATTTTAGACATATTTTTATGAGAAGCTATTCTTCGGAAAAGGGAGTGAAATTTGAAGGATTGGTGATAGAGAGGAAGACAGTCATCCAGCCAGATTGACATAATGAGTTGAGCTCTGCTGTTCATAAAATTGTTATAAGTCATACTCATTTTGATGGTACTTTACAACAATTAGTACTGTAGTACTGAAAGTGTTGACTTTGGATCAATAGTAGATAAGGAAATGTACCACCAACACAAAGGCAAGTGGTTCCAATACACTATCTATTCTGTAGGGAGAAAGACAATATCCTGTGTAATTTACATCCTCTGAAAAATCTACTGGAGGGATTGAGATGTATGTACATCGTATTCATATAACTTTTAAAAATTTGTACGTAGAACTATCCTCAATTTTACATATATTGTTAAGTATATTACTGTATGACAGCCCCTTAAACATTTGTTTATCTACTCACAAAATGCTACTTGTTATTTATACTATTGTAGCAGCATAACACTGAGTCAGAATCAATCCACAGTTGATTAGATAGTGGTTTTTCAGAGGCTGTAAATCACAAAGAAAATATTGTCCATCTTTCTCCCACAGATTCAC